>NC_071496.1:4890191-5225301 GCF_028500815.1 Rissa tridactyla
GTGCCTGGTGCGGCGCCAAGTGGGAAAGGGTGGTTTTTTTAGGCTGAAGGCAGCAGGAAAGCCTGCAGCCCCCAGGTCTGTGGGGCTACGCAAGCGGTTCCCAAAGAGCTTTAGAACAAGGCATAGTTTTCCCTGCTGGCTCTTTGGGCGGGGGACCCATCTCCAGCCATATGGCCATTTTTGTGCCTGGCGCGGCGCCAAGTGGGAAGGGGTGGTTTTGAGGCTGAAGGCAGCAGGAAAGCCTGCAGCCCCCAGGTCTGTGGGGCTACGCAAGCGGTTCCCAAAGAGCTTTAGAACAAGGCATAGTTTTCCCTGCTGGCTCTTTGGGCGTGGGACCCATCTCCAGCCATATGGCCATTTTTGTGCCTGGCGGCGGCGCCAAGTGGGAAAGGGTGGTTTTGAGGCTGAAGGCAGCAGGAAAGCCTGCAGCCCCCAGGTCTGTGGGGCTACGCAAGCGGTTCCCAAAGAGCTTTAGAACAAGGCATAGTTTTCCCTGCTGGCTCTTTGGGCGGGGGACCCATCTCCAGCCATATGGCCATTTTTGTGCCTGGCACGGCGCCAAGTGGGAAAGGGTGGTTTTGAGGCTGAAGGCAGCAGGAAAGCCTGCAGCCCCCAGGTCTGTGGGCTACGCAAGCGGTTCCCAAAGAGCTTTAGAACAAGGCATAGTTTTCCCTGCTGGCTCTTTGGGCGTGGGACCCATCTCCAGCCATATGGCCATTTTTGTGCCTGGCGCGGCGCCAAGTGGGAAAGGGGGGGTGTTTTGAGGCTGAAGGCAGCAGGAAAGCCTGCAGCCCCCAGGTCTGTGGGGCTACGCAAGCGGTTCCCAAAGAGCTTTAGAACAAGGCATAGTTTTCCCTGCTGGCTCTTTGGGTGTGGGACCCATCTCCAGCCATATGGCCATTTTTTTGCCTGGCGCGGCGCCAAGTGGGAAGGGGTGGTTTTGAGGCTGAAGGCAGCAGGAAAGCCTGCAGCCCCCAGGTCTGTGGGGCTACGGAAGCGGTTCCCAAAGAGCTTTAGAACAAGGCATAGTTTTCCCTGCTGGCTCTTTGGGCGGGGGACCCATCTCCAGCCATATGGCCATTTTTGTGCCTGGCGCGGCGCCAAGTGGGGAAGGGTGGTTTTGAGGCTGAAGGCAGCAGGAATGCCTGCAGCCCCCAGGTCTGTGGGGCTACGCAAGCGGTTCCCAAAGAGCTTTAGAACAAGGCATAGTTTTCCCTGCTGGCTCTTTGGGCGGGGGACCCATCTCCAGCCATATGGCCATTTTTGTGCCTGGCGCGGCGCCAAGTGGGAAAGGGTGGTTTTGAGGCTGAAGGCAGTAGGAAAGCCTGCAGCCCCCAGGTCTGTGGGCTACGCAAGCGGTTCCCAAAGAGCTTTAGAACAAGGCATAGTTTTCCCTGCTGGCTCTTTGGGCGTGGGACCCATCTCCAGACATATGGCCACTCTTGTGCCTGGCGCGGCGCCAAGTGGGAAGGGGTGGTTTTGAGGCTGAAGGCAGCAGGAAAGCCTGCAGCCCCCAGGTCTGTGGGGCTACGCAAGCGGTTCCCAAAGAGCTTTAGAACAAGGCATAGTTTTCCCTGCTGGCTCTTTGGGCGTGGGACCCATCTCCAGCCATATGGCCATTTTTGTGCCTGGCGCGGCGCCAAGTGGGAAAGGGTGGTTTTGAGGCTGAAGGCAGCAGGAAAGCCTGCAGCCCCCAGGTCTGTGGGGCTACGCAAGCGGTTCCCAAAGAGCTTTAGAACAAGGCATAGTTTTCCCTGCTGGCTCTTTGGGCGGGGGACCCATCTCCAGACATATGGCCACTTTTGTGCCTGGCGCGGCGCCAAGTGGGAAAGGGTGGTGTTGAGGCTGAAGGCAGCAGGAAAGCCTGCAGCCCTCAGGTCTGTGGGGCTACGCAAGCGGTTCCCAAAGAGCTTTAGAACAAGGCATAGTTTTCCCTGCTGGCTCTTTGGGCGGGGGACCCATCTCCAGCCATATGGCCATTTTTGTGCCTGGCGCGGCGCCAAGTGGGAAAGGGTGGTTTTGAGGCTGAAGGCAGCAGGAAAGCCTGCAGCCCCCAGGTCTGTGGGGCTACGCAAGCGGTTCCCAAAGAGCTTTAGAACAAGGCATAGTTTTCCCTGCTGGCTCTTTGGGCGTGGGACCCATCTCCAGCCATATGGCCACTTTTGTGCTTGGCGCGGCGCCAAGTGGGAAAGGGTGGTTTTGAGGCTGAAGGCAGCAGGAAAGCCTGCAGCCCCCAGGTCTGTGGGGCTACGCAAGCGGTTCCCAAAGAGCTTTAGAACAAGGCATAGTTTTCCCCTGCTGGCTCTTTGGGCGTGGGACCCATCTCCAGACATATGGCCACTTTTGTGCCTGGCGCGGCGCCAAGTGGGAAAGGGTGGTTTTGAGGCTGAAGGCAGCAGGAAAGCCTGCAGCCCCCAGGTCTGTGGGGCTACGCAAGCGGTTCCCAAAGAGCTTTAGAACAAGGCATAGTTTTCCCTGCTGGCTCTTTGGGCGTGGGACCCATCTCCAGCCATATGGCCATTTTTGTGCCTGGCGCGGCGCCAAGTGGGAAAGGGTGGTTTTGAGGCTGAAGGCAGCAGGAAAGCCTGCAGCCCCCAGGTCTGTGGGGCTACGCAAGCGGTTCCCAAAGAGCTTTAGAACAAGACATAGTTTTCCCTGCTGGCTCTTTGGGCGGGGGACCCATCTCCAGCCATATGGCCATTTTTGTGCCTGGCGCGGCGCCAAGTGGGAAGGGGTGGTTTTGAGGCTGAAGGCAGCAGGAAAGCCTGCAGCCCCCAGGTCTGTGGGCTACGCAAGCGGTTCCCAAAGAGCTTTAGAACAAGGCATAGTTTTCCCTGCTGGCTCTTTGGGCGGGGGACCCATCTCCAGCCATATGGCCATTTTTGTGCCTGGCGCGGCGCCAAGTGGGAAAGGGTGGTTTTGAGGCTGAAGGCAGCAGGAAAGCCTGCAGCCCCCAGGTCTGTGGGGCTACGCAAGCGGTTCCCAAAGAGCTTTAGAACAAGGCATAGTTTTCCCTGCTGGCTCTTTGGGCGGGGGACCCATCTCCAGCCATATGGCCATTTTTGTGCCTGGCGCGGCGCCAAGTGGGAAAGGGTGGTTTTGAGGCTGAAGGCAGCAGGAAAGCCTGCAGTCCCCAGGTCTGTGGGGCTACGCAAGCGGTTCCCAAAGAGCTTTAGAACAAGGCGTAGTTTTCCCTGCTGGCTCTTTGGGCGGGGGACCCATCTCCAGCCATATGGCCACTTTTGTGCCTGGCGCGGCGCCAAGTGGGAAGGGGTGGTTTTGAGGCTGAAGGCAGCAGGAAAGCCTGCAGCCCCCAGGTCTGTGGGGCTACGCAAGCGGTTCCCAAAGAGCTTTAGAACAAGGCATAGTTTTCCCTGCTGGCTCTTTGGGCGTGGGACCCATCTCCAGCCATATGGCCATTTTTGTGCCTGGCGCGGCGCCAAGTGGGAAAGGGTGGTTTTGAGGCTGAAGGCAGCAGGAAAGCCTGCAGCCCCCAGGTCTGTGGGGCTACGCAAGCGGTTCCCAAAGAGCTTTAGAACAAGGCATAGTTTTCCCTGCTGGCTCTTTGGGCGTGGGACCCATCTCCAGCCATATGGCCATTTTTGTGCCTGGCGCGGCGCCAAGTGGGAAAGGGTGGTTTTGAGGCTGAAGGCAGCAGGAAAGCCTGCAGCCCCCAGGTCTGTGGGGCTGCGGAAGCGGTTCCCAAAGAGCTTTAGAACAAGGCATAGTTTTCCCTGCTGGCTCTTTGGGCGGGGGACCCATCTCCAGCCATATGGCCATTTTTGTGCCTGGCGCGGCGCCAAGTGGGAAAGGGTGGTTTTGAGGCTGAAGGCAGCAGGAAAGCCTGCAGCCCCCAGGTCTGTGGGGCTACGCAAGCGGTTCCCAAAGAGCTTTAGAACAAGGCATAGTTTTCCCTGCTGGCTCTTTGGGCGGGGGACCCATCTCCAGACATATGGCCACTCTTGTGCCTGGCGCGTCGCCAAGTGGGAAGGGGTGGTTTTGAGGCTGAAGGCAGCAGGAAAGCCTGCAGCCCCCAGGTCTGTGGGGCTACGCAAGCGGTTCCCAAAGAGCTTTAGAACAAGGCATAGTTTTCCCTGCTGGCGCTTTGGGCGGGGGACCCATCTCCAGCCATATGGCCATTTTTGTGCCTGGCGCGGTGCCAAGTGGGAAAGGGTGGTTTTGAGGCTGAAAGCAGCAGGAAAGCCTGCAACCCCCTGGTCTGTGGGGCTACGCAAGCGGTTCCCAAAGAGCTTTAGAACAAGGCATAGTTTTCCCTGCTGGCTCTTTGGGCGTGGGACCCATCTCCAGCCATATGGCCATTTTTGTGCCTGGCGCGGCGCCAAGTGGGAAGGGGTGGTTTTGAGGCTGAAGGCAGCAGGAAAGCCTGCAGCCCTCAGGTCTGTGGGGCTACGCAAGCGGTTCCCAAAGAGCTTTAGAACAAGGCATAGTTTTCCCTGCTGGCTCTTTGGGCGGGGGACCCATCTCCAGCCATATGGCCATTTTTGTGCCTGGCGCGGCGCCAAGTGGGAAAGGGTGGTTTTGAGGCTGAAGGCAGCAGGAAAGCCTGCAGCCCCCGGGTCTGTGGGGCTACGCAAGCGGTTCCCAAAGAGCTTTAGAACAAGGCATAGTTTTCCCTGCTGGCTCTTTGGGCGTGGGACCCATCTCCAGCCATATGGCCACTCTTGTGCCTGGCGCGGCGCCAAGTGGGAAAGAGTGGTTTTGAGGCTGAAGGCAGCAGGAAAGCCTGCAGCCCCCGGGTCTGTGGGGCTACGCAAGCGGTTCCCAAAGAGCTTTAGAACAAGGCATAGTTTTCCCTGCTGGCTCTTTGGGCGGGGGACCCATCTCCAGCCATATGGCCATTTTTGTGCCTGGCGCGGCGCCAAGTGGGAAAGGGTGGTTTTGAGGCTGAAGGCAGCAGGAAAGCCTGCAGCCCCCAGGTCTGTGGGGCTACGCAAGCGGTTCCCAAAGAGCTTTAGAACAAGGCATAGTTTTCCCTGCTGGCTCTTTGGGCGGGGGACCCATCTCCAGCCATACGGCCATTTTTGTGCCTGGCGCGGCGCCAAGTGGGAAAGGGTGGTTTTGAGGCTGAAGGCAGCAGGAAAGCCTGCAGCCCCCAGGTCTGTGGGGCTACGCAAGCGGTTCCCAAAGAGCTTTAGAACAAGGCATAGTTTTCCCTGCTGGCTCTTTGGGCGGGGGACCCATCTCCAGCCATATGGCCATTTTTGTGCCTGGCGCGGCGCCAAGTGGGAAAGGGTGGTGTTGAGGCTGAAGGCAGCAGGAAAGCCTGCAGCCCTCAGGTCTGTGGGGCTACGCAAGCGGTTCCCAAAGAGCTTTAGAACAAGGCATAGTTTTCCCTGCTGGCTCTTTGGGCGGGGGACCCATCTCCAGCCATATGGCCATTTTTGTGCCTGGCGCGGCGCCAAGTGGGAAAGGGTGGTTTTGAGGCTGAAGGCAGCAGGAAAGCCTGCAGCCCCCAGGGTCTGTGGGGCTACGCAAGCGGTTCCCAAAGAGCTTTAGAACAAGGCATAGTTTTCCCTGCTGGCTCTTTGGGCGTGGGACCCATCTCCAGCCATATGGCCACTTTTGTGCTTGGCGCGGCGCCAAGTGGGAAAGGGTGGTTTTGAGGCTGAAGGCAGCAGGAAAGCCTGCTACCCCCAGGTCTGTGGGGCTACGCAAGCGGTTCCCAAAGAGCTTTAGAACAAGACATAGTTTTCCCTGCTGGCTCTTTGGGCGTGGGACCCATCTCCAGACATATGGCCACTTTTGTGCCTGGCGCGGCGCCAAGTGGGAAAGGGTGGTTTTGAGGCTGAAGGCAGCAGGAAAGCCTGCAGCCCCCAGGTCTGTGGGGCTACGCAAGCGGTTCCCAAAGAGCTTTAGAACAAGGCATAGTTTTCCCTGCTGGCTCTTTGGGCGGGGGACCCATCTCCAGCCATATGGCCATTTTTGTGCCTGGCGCGGCGCCAAGTGGGAAAGGGTGGTTTTGAGGCTGAAGGCAGCAGGAAAGCCTGCAGCCCCCAGGTCTGTGGGGCTACGCAAGCGGTTCCCAAAGAGCTTTAGAACAAGGCATAGTTTTCCCTGCTGGCTCTTTGGGCGGGGGACCCATCTCCAGCCATATGGCCATTTTGTGCCTGGCGCGGCGCCAAGTGGGAAAGGGTGGTTTTGAGGCTGAAGGCAGCAGGAAAGCCTGCAGCCCCCAGGTCTGTGGGGCTACGCAAGCGGTTCCCAAAGAGATTTAGAACAAGGCATAGTTTTCCCTGCTGGCTCTTTGGGCGGGGGACCCATCTCCAGCCATATGGCCATTTTTGTGCCTGGCGCGGCGCCAAGTGGGAAAGGGTGGTTTTGAGGCTGAAGGCAGCAGGAAAGCCTGCAGCCCCCAGGTCTGTGGGGCTACGCAAGCGGTTCCCAAAGAGCTTTAGAACAAGGCATAGTTTTCCCTGCTGGCTCTTTGGGCGGGGGACCCATCTCCAGCCATATGGCCATTTTTGTGCCTGGCGCGGCGCCAAGTGGGAAAGGGTGGTTTTGAGGCTGAAGGCAGCAGGAAAGCCTGCAGCCCCCAGGTCTGTGGGGCTACGCAAGCGGTTCCCAAAGAGCTTTAGAACAAGGCATAGTTTTCCCTGCTGGCTCTTTGGGCGGGGGACCCATCTCCAGCCATATGGCCATTTTTGTGCCTGGCGCGGCGCCAAGTGGGAAAGGGTGGTTTTGAGGCTGAAGGCAGCAGGAAAGCCTGCAGCCCCCAGGTCTGTGGGGCTACGCAAGCGGTTCCCAAAGAGATTTAGAACAAGGCATAGTTTTCCCTGCTGGCTCTTTGGGCGTGGGACCCATCTCCAGCCATATGGCCATTTTTGTGCCTGGCGCGGCGCCAAGTGGGAAAGGGTGGTTTTGAGGCTGAAGGCAGCAGGAAAGCCTGCAGCCCCCAGGTCTGTGGGGCTACGCAAGCGGTTCCCAAAGAGCTTTAGAACAAGGCATAGTTTTCCCTGCTGGCTCTTTGGGCGTGGGACCCATCTCCAGCCATATGGCCATTTTTGTGCCTGGCGCGGCGCCAAGTGGGAAAGGGTGGTTTTGAGGCTGAAGGCAGCAGGAAAGCCTGCAGCCCCCAGGTCTGTGGGGCTACGCAAGCGGTTCCCAAAGAGCTTTAGAACAAGACATAGTTTTCCCTGCTGGCTCTTTGGGCGGGGGACCCATCTCCAGCCATATGGCCATTTTTGTGCCTGGCGCGGCGCCAAGTGGGAAAGGGTGGTTTTGAGGCTGAAGGCAGCAGGAAAGCCTGCAGCCCCCAGGTCTGTGGGGCTACGCAAGCGGTTCCCAAAGAGCTTTAGAACAAGGCATAGTTTTCCCTGCTGGCTCTTTGGGCGGGGGACCCATCTCCAGCCATATGGCCATTTTTGTGCCTGGCGCGGCGCCAAGTGGGAAGGGTTGGTTTTGAGGCTGAAGGCAGCAGGAAAGCCTGCAGCCCCCAGGTCTGTGGGGCTACGCAAGCGGTTCCCAAAGAGCTTTAGAACAAGGCATAGTTTTCCCTGCTGGCTCTTTGGGCGTGGGACCCATCTCCAGCCATATGGCCATTTTTGTGCCTGGCGCGGCGCCAAGTGGGAAAGGGTGGTTTTGAGGCTGAAGGCAGCAGGAAAGCCTGCAGCCCCCAGGTCTGTGGGGCTACGGAAGCGGTTCCCAAAGAGCTTTAGAACAAGGCATAGTTTTCCCTGCTGGCTCTTTGGGCGGGGGACCCATCTCCAGCCATATGGCCATTTTTGTGCCTGGCGCGGCGCCAAGTGGGAAAGGGTGGTTTTGAGGCTGAAGGCAGCAGGAAAGCCTGCAGCCCCCAGGTCTGTGGGGCTACGCAAGCGGTTCCCAAAGAGCTTTAGAACAAGGCATAGTTTTCCCTGCTGGCTGTTTGGGCGGGGGACCCATCTCCAGACATATGGCCACTCTTGTGCCTGGCGCGGCGCCAAGTGGGAAGGGGTGGTTTTGAGGCTGAAGGCAGCAGGAAAGCCTGCAGCCCCCAGGTCTGTGGGGCTACGCAAGCGGTTCCCAAAGAGCTTTAGAACAAGGCATAGTTTTCCCTGCTGGCGCTTTGGGCGGGGGACCCATCTCCAGCCATATGGCCATTTTTGTGCCTGGCGCGGTGCCAAGTGGGAAAGGGTGGTTTTGAGGCTGAAAGCAGCAGGAAAGCCTGCAACCCCCTGGTCTGTGGGGCTACGCAAGCGGTTCCCAAAGAGCTTTAGAACAAGGCATAGTTTTCCCTGCTGGCTCTTTGGGCGTGGGACCATCTCCAGCCATATGGCCATTTTTGTGCCTGGCGCGGCGCCAAGTGGGAAGGGGTGGTTTTGAGGCTGAAGGCAGCAGGAAAGCCTGCAGCCCTCAGGTCTGTGGGGCTACGCAAGCGGTTCCCAAAGAGCTTTAGAACAAGGCATAGTTTTCCCTGCTGGCTCTTTGGGCGGGGGACCCATCTCCAGCCATATGGCCATTTTTGTGCCTGGCGCGGCGCCAAGTGGGAAAGGGTGGTTTTGAGGCTGAAGGCAGCAGGAAAGCCTGCAGCCCCCGGGTCTGTGGGGCTACGCAAGCGGTTCCCAAAGAGCTTTAGAACAAGGCATAGTTTTCCCTGCTGGCTCTTTGGGCGTGGGACCCATCTCCAGCCATATGGCCATTTTTGTGCCTGGCGCGGCGCCAAGTGGGAAAGAGTGGTTTTGAGGCTGAAGGCAGCAGGAAAGCCTGCAGCCCCCAGGTCTGTGGGGCTACGCAAGCGGTTCCCAAAGAGCTTTAGAACAAGGCATAGTTTTCCCTGCTGGCTCTTTGGGCGGGGGACCCATCTCCAGCCATATGGCCATTTTTTTGTGCCTGGCGCGGCGCCAAGTGGGAAAGGGTGGTTTTGAGGCTGAAGGCAGCAGGAAAGCCTGCAGCCCCCAGGTCTGTGGGGCTACGCAAGCGGTTCCCAAAGAGCTTTAGAACAAGGCATAGTTTTCCCTGCTGGCTCTTTGGGCGGGGGACCCATCTCCAGCCATATGGCCATTTTTGTGCCTGGCGCGGCGCCAAGTGGGAAAGGGTGGTTTTGAGGCTGAAGGCAGCAGGAAAGCCTGCAGCCCCCAGGTCTGTGGGGCTACGCAAGCGGTTCCCAAAGAGCTTTAGAACAAGGCATAGTTTTCCCTGCTGGCTCTTTGGGCGGGGGACCCATCTCCAGCCATATGGCCATTTTTGTGCCTGGCGCGGCGCCAAGTGGGAAAGGGTGGTTTTGAGGCTGAAGGCAGCAGGAAAGCCTGCAGCCCCCAGGTCTGTGGGGCTACGCAAGCGGTTCCCAAAGAGCTTTAGAACAAGGCATAATTTTCCCTGCTGGCTCTTTGGGCGTGGGACCCATCTCCAGCCATATGGCCATTTTTGTGCCTGGCGCGGCGCCAAGTGGGAAAGGGTGGTTTTGAGGCTGAAGGCAGCAGGAAAGCCTGCAGCCCCCAGGTCTGTGGGGCTACGCAAGCGGTTCCCAAAGAGCTTTAGAACAAGACATAGTTTTCCCTGCTGGCTCTTTGGGCGTGGGATCCGTCTCCAGACATATGGCCATTTTTGTGCCTGGCGCGGCGCCAAGTGGGAAAGGGTGGTTTTGAGGCTGAAGGCAGAAGGAAAGCCTGCAGCCCCCAGGTCTGTGGGGCTACGCAAGCGGTTCCCAAAGAGCTTTAGAACAAGGCATAGTTTTCCCTGCTGGCTCTTTGGGCGTGGGACCCATCTCCAGCCATATGGCCATTTTTGTGCCTGGCGCGGCGCCAAGTGGGAAGGGGTGGTTTTGAGGCTGAAGGCAGCAGGAAAGCCTGCAGCCCTCAGGTCTGTGGGGCTACGCAAGCGGTTCCCAAAGAGCTTTAGAACAAGGCATAGTTTTCCCTGCTGGCTCTTTGGGCGGGGGACCCATCTCCAGCCATATGGCCATTTTTGTGCCTGGCGCGGCGCCAAGTGGGAAAGGGTGGTTTTGAGGCTGAAGGCAGCAGGAAAGCCTGCAGCCCCAGGTCTGTGGGGCTACGCAAGCGGTTCCCAAAGAGCTTTAGAACAAGGCATAGTTTTCCCTGCTGGCTCTTTGGGCGTGGGACCCATCTCCAGCCATATGGCCATTTTTGTGCCTGGCGCGGCGCCAAGTGGGAAAGGGTGGTTTTGAGGCTGAAGGCAGCAGGAAAGCCTGCAGCCCCCAGGTCTGTGGGGCTACGCAAGCGGTTCCCAAAGAGCTTTAGAACAAGGCATAGTTTTCCCTGCTGGCTCTTTGGGCGGGGGACCCATCTCCAGACATATGGCCATTTTTGTGCCTGGCGCGGCGCCAAGTGGGAAGGGGTGGTTTTGAGGCTGAAGGCAGCAGGAAAGCCTGCAGCCCCCAGGTCTGTGGGGCTACGCAAGCGGTTCCCAAAGAGCTTTAGAACAAGGCATAGTTTTCCCTGCTGGCTCTTTGGGCGGGGGACCCATCTCCAGCCATATGGCCATTTTTGTGCCTGGCGCGGCGCCAAGTGGGGAAGGGTGGTTTT
Organism: Rissa tridactyla; assembly: GCF_028500815.1. NCBI lineage: Eukaryota > Metazoa > Chordata > Aves > Charadriiformes > Laridae > Rissa > Rissa tridactyla. The sequence continues at coordinate 4,900,673 of NC_071496.1, forward strand.
GAGGCTGAAGGCAGCAGGAAAGCCTGCAGCCCCCAGGTCTGTGGGGCTACGCAAGCGGTTCCCAAAGAGCTTTAGAACAAGGCATAGTTTTCCCTGCTGGCTCTTTGGGCGTGCGACCCATCTCCAGCCATATGGCCACTTTTGTGCTTGGCGCGGCGCCAAGTGGGAAAGGGTGGTTTTGAGGCTGAAGGCAGCAGGAAAGCCTGCTACCCCCAGGTCTGTGGGGCTACGCAAGCGGTTCCCAAAGAGCTTTAGAACAAGGCGTAGTTTTCCCTGCTGGCTCTTTGGGCGGGGGACCCATCTCCAGCCATATGGCCATTTTTGTGCCTGGCGCGGCGCCAAGTGGGAAAGGGTGGTTTTGAGGCTGAAGGCAGCAGGAAAGCCTGCAGCCCCCAGGTCTGTGGGGCTACGCAAGCGGTTCCCAAAGAGCTTTAGAACAAGGCATAGTTTTCCCTGCTGGCTCTTTGGGCGTGGGACCCATCTCCAGACATATGGCCATTTTTGTGCCTGGCGCGGCGCCAAGTGGGAAAGGGTGGTTTTGAGGCTGAAGGCAGCAGGAAAGCCTGCAGCCCCCAGGTCTGTGGGGCTACGCAAGCGGTTCCCAAAGAGCTTTAGAACAAGACATAGTTTTCCCTGCTGGCTCTTTGGGCGGGGGACCCATCTCCAGACATATGGCCATTTTTGTGCCTGGCGCGGCGCCAAGTGGGAAGGGGTGGTTTTGAGGCTGAAGGCAGCAGGAAAGCCTGCAGCCCCCAGGTCTGTGGGGCTACGCAAGCGGTTCCCAAAGAGCTTTAGAACAAGGCATAGTTTTCCCTGCTGGCTCTTTGGGCGTGGGACCCATCTCCAGCCATATGGCCATTTTTGTGCCTGGCGCGGCGCCAAGTGGGAAAGGGTGGTTTTGAGGCTGAAGGCAGCAGGAAAGCCTGCAGCCCCCAGGTCTGTGGGGCTACGCAAGCGGTTCCCAAAGAGCTTTAGAACAAGGCATAGTTTTCCCTGCTGGCTCTTTGGGCGGGGGACCCATCTCCAGACATATGGCCACTTTTGTGCCTGGCGCGGCGCCAAGTGGGAAAGGGTGGTGTTGAGGCTGAAGGCAGCCGGAAAGCCTGCAGCCCTCAGGTCTGTGGGGCTACGCAAGCGGTTCCCAAAGAGCTTTAGAACAAGGCATAGTTTTCCCTGCTGGCTCTTTGGGCGGGGGACCCATCTCCAGCCATATGGCATTTTTGTGCCTGGCGCGGCGCCAAGTGGGGAAGGGTGGTTTTGAGGCTGAAGGCAGCAGGAAAGCCTGCAGCCCCCAGGTCTGTGGGGCTACGCAAGCGGTTCCCAAAGAGCTTTAGAACAAGGCATAGTTTTCCCTGCTGGCTCTTTGGGCGTGCGACCCATCTCCAGCCATATGGCCACTTTTGTGCTTGGCGCGGCGCCAAGTGGGAAAGGGTGGTTTTGAGGCTGAAGGCAGCAGGAAAGCCTGCTACCCCCAGGTCTGTGGGGCTACGCAAGCGGTTCCCAAAGAGCTTTAGAACAAGGCATAGTTTTCCCTGCTGGCTCTTTGGGCGTGGGACCAATCTCCAGACATATGGCCATTTTTGTGCCTGGCGCGGCGCCAAGTGGGAAAGGGTGGTTTTGAGGCTGAAGGCAGCAGGAAAGCCTGCAGCCCTCAGGTCTGTGGGGCTACGCAAGCGGTTCCCAAAGAGCTTTAGGACAAGGCATAGTTTTCCCTGCTGGCTCTTTGGGCGGGGGACCCATCTCCAGCCATATGGCCATTTTTGTGCCTGGCGCGGCGCCAAGTGGGAAAGGGTGGTTTTGAGGCTGAAGGCAGCAGGAAAGCCTGCAGCCCCCAGGTCTGTGGGGCTACGCAAGCGGTTCCCAAAGAGCTTTAGAACAAGGCATAGTTTTCCCTGCTGGCTCTTTGGGCGTGGGACCCATCTCCAGCCATATGGCCATTTTTGTGCCTGGCGCGGTGCCAAGTGGGAAAGGGTGGTTTTGAGGCTGAAGGCAGCAGGAAAGCCTGCAGCCCCCAGGTCTGTGGGGCTACGCAAGCGGTTCCCAAAGAGCTTTAGAACAAGGCATAGTTTTCCCTGCTGGCTCTTTGGGCGGGGGACCCATCTCCAGCCATATGGCCATTTTTGTGCCTGGCGCGGCGCCAAGTGGGAAAGGGTGGTTTTGAGGCTGAAGGCAGCAGGAAAGCCTGCAGCCCCCAGGTCTGTGGGGCTACGCAAGCGGTTCCCAAAGAGCTTTAGAACAAGGCATAGTTTTCCCTGCTGGCTCTTTGGGCGTGGGACCCATCTCCATCCATATGGCCATTTTTGTGCCTGGCGCGGCGCCAAGTGGGAAAGGGTGGTTTTGAGGCTGAAGGCAGCAGGAAAGCCTGCAGCCCCCAGGTCTGTGGGGCTACGCAAGCGGTTCCCAAAGAGCTTTAGAACAAGGCGTAGTTTTCCCTGCTGGCTCTTTGGGCGGGGGACCCATCTCCAGCCATATGGCCATTTTTGTGCCTGGCACGGCACCAAGTGGGAAAGGGTGGTTTTGAGGCTGAAGGCAGCAGGAAAGCCTGCAGCCCCCAGGTCTGTGGGGCTACGCAAGCGGTTCCCAAAGAGCTTTAGAACAAGGCATAGTTTTCCCTGCTGGCTCTTTGGGCGGGGGACCCATCTCCAGCCATATGGCCATTTTTGTGCCTGGCGCGGCGCCAAGTGGGAAGGGGTGGTTTTGAGGCTGAAGGCAGCAGGAAAGCCTGCAGCCCCCAGGTCTGTGGGGCTACGCAAGCGGTTCCCAAAGAGCTTTAGAACAAGGCATAGTTTTCCCTGCTGGCTCTTTGGGCGGGGGACCCATCTCCAGCCATATGGCCATTTTTGTGCCTGGCGCGGCGCCAAGTGGGAAAGGGTGGTTTTGAGGCTGAAGGCAGCAGGAAAGCCTGCAGCCCCCAGGTCTGTGGGGCTACGCAAGCGGTTCCCAAAGAGCTTTAGAACAAGGCATAGTTTTCCCTGCTGGCTCTTTGGGCGTGGGACCCATCTCCAGCCATATGGCCATTTTTGTGCCTGGCGCGGCGCCAAGTGGGAAAGGGTGGTTTTGAGGCTGAAGGCAGCAGGAAAGCCTGCAGCCCCCAGGTCTGTGGGGCTACGCAAGCGGTTCCCAAAGAGCTTTAGATCAAGGCATAGTTTTCCCTGCTGGCTCTTTGGGCGGGGGACCCATCTCCAGCCATATGGCCATTTTTGTGCCTGGCGCGGTGCCAAGTGGGAAAGGGTGGTTTTGAGGCTGAAAGCAGCAGGAAAGCCTGCAACCCCCAGGTCTGTGGGGCTACGCAAGTGGTTCCCAAAGAGCTTTAGAACAAGGCATAGTTTTCCCTGCTGGCTCTTTGGGCGTGGGACCCATCTCCAGCCATATGGCCATTTTTGTGCCTGGCGCGGCGCCAAGTGGGAAGGGGTGGTTTTGAGGCTGAAGGCAGCAGGAAAGCCTGCAGCCCCCAGGTCTGTGGGGCTACGCAAGCGGTTCCCAAAGAGCTTTAGAACAAGGCATAGTTTTCCCTGCTGGCTCTTTGGGCGGGGGACCCATCTCCAGCCATATGGCCATTTTTGTGCCTGGCGCGGCGCCAAGTGGGAAAGGGTGGTTTTGAGGCTGAAGGCAGCAGGAAAGCCTGCAGCCCCCAGGTCTGTGGGGCTACGCAAGCGGTTCCCAAAGAGCTTTAGAACAAGGCATAGTTTTCCCTGCTGGCTCTTTGGGCGGGGGACCCATCTCCAGCCATATGGCCATTTTTGTGCCTGGCGCGGCGCCACGTGGGAAGGGGTGGTCTTGAGGCTGAAGGCAGCAGGAAAGCCTGCAGCCCCCAGGTCTGTGGGGCTACGCAAGCGGTTCCCAAAGAGCTTTAGAACAAGGCATAGTTTTCCCTGCTGGCTCTTTGGGCGGGGGACCCATCTCCAGCCATATGGCCATTTTTGTGCCTGGCGCGGCGCCAAGTGGGAAAGGGTGGTTTTGAGGCTGAAGGCAGCAGGAAAGCCTGCAGCCCCCAGGTCTGTGGGGCTACGCAAGCGGTTCCCAAAGAGCTTTAGAACAAGGCATAGTTTTCCCTGCTGGCTCTTTGGGCGTGGGACCCATCTCCAGCCATATGGCCATTTTTGTGCCTGGCGCGGCACCAAGTGGGAAGGGTTGGTTTTGAGGCTGAAGGCAGCAGGAAAGCCTGCAGCCCCCAGGTCTGTGGGGCTACGCAAGCGGTTCCCAAAGAGCTTTAGAACAAGGCATAGTTTTCCCTGCTGGCTCTTTGGGCGGGGGACCCATCTCCAGCCATACGGCCATTTTTGTGCCTGGCGCGGCGCCAAGTGGGAAAGGGTGGTTTTGAGGCTGAAGGCAGCAGGAAAGCCTGCAGCCCCCAGGTCTGTGGGGCTACGCAAGCGGTTCCCAAAGAGCTTTAGAACAAGGCATAGTTTTCCCTGCTGGCTCTTTGGGCGGGGGACCCATCTCCAGACATATGGCCATTTTTGTGCCTGGCGTGGCGCCAAGTGGGAAAGGGTGGTTTTGAGGCTGAAGGCAGCAGGAAAGCCTGCAGCCCCCAGGTCTGTGGGGCTACGCAAGCGGTTCCCAAAGAGCTTTAGAACAAGGCATAGTTTTCCCTGCTGGCTCTTTGGGCGGGGGACCCATCTCCAGCCATATGGCCACTTTTGTGCCTGGCGCGGCGCCAAGTGGGAAAGGGTGGTTTTGAGGCTGAAGGCAGCAGGAAAGCCTGCAGCCCCCAGGTCTGTGGGGCTACGCAAGCGGTTCCCAAAGAGCTTTAGAACAAGGCATAGTTTTCCCTGCTGGCTCTTTGGGCGTGGGACCCATCTCCAGCCATATGGCCATTTTTGTGCCTGGCGCGGCGCCAAGTGGGAAAGGGTGGTTTTGAGGCTGAAGGCAGCAGGAAAGCCTGCAGCCCCCAGGTCTGTGGGGCTACGCAAGCAGTTCCCAAAGAGCTTTAGAACAAGGCATAGTTTTCCCTGCTGGCTCTTTGGGCGTGGGACCCATCTCCAGCCATATGGCCATTTTTGTGCCTGGCGCGGCACCAAGTGGGAAGGGTTGGTTTTGAGGCTGAAGGCAGCAGGAAAGCCTGCAGCCCCCAGGTCTGTGGGGCTACGCAAGCGGTTCCCAAAGAGCTTTAGAACAAGACATAGTTTTCCCTGCTGGCTCTTTGGGCGGGGGACCCATTTCCAGCCATACGGCCATTTTTGTGCCTGGCGCGGCGCCAAGTGGGAAAGGGTGGTTTTGAGGCTGAAGGCAGCAGGAAAGCCTGCAGCCCCCAGGTCTGTGGGGCTACGCAAGCGGTTCCCAAAGAGCTTTAGGACAAGGCATAGTTTTCCCTGCTGGCTCTTTGGGCGGGGGACCCATCTCCAGCCATATGGCCATTTTTGTGCCTGGCGCGGCGCCACGTGGGAAAGGGTGGTTTTGAGGCTGAAGGCAGCAGGAAAGCCTGCAGCCCCCAGGTCTGTGGGGCTACGCAAGCGGTTCCCAAAGAGGTTTAGGACAAGGCATAGTTTTCCCTGCTGGCTCTTTGGGTGTGGGACCCATCTCCAGCCATATGGCCATTTTTGTGCCTGGCGCGGCGCCAAGTGGGAAGGGGTGGTTTTGAGGCTGAAGGCAGCAGGAAAGCCTGCAGCCCCCAGGTCTGTGGGGCTACGCAAGCGGTTCCCAAAGAGCTTTAGAACAAGGCATAGTTTTCCCTGCTGGCTCTTTGGGCGTGGGACCCATCTCCAGCCATATGGCCATTTTTGTGCCTGGCGCGGCGCCAAGTGGGAAAGGGTGGTTTTGAGGCTGAAGGCAGCAGGAAAGCCTGCAGCCCCCAGGTCTGTGGGGCTACGCAAGCGGTTCCCAAAGAGCTTTAGAACAAGGCATAGTTTTCCCTGCTGGCTCTTTGGGCGTGGGACCCATCTCCAGCCATATGGCCATTTTTGTGCTTGGCGCGGCACCAAGTGGGAAAGGGTGGTTTTGAGGCTGAAGGCAGCAGGAAAGCCTGCAGCCCCCAGGTCTGTGGGGCTACGCAAGCGGTTCCCAAAGAGCTTTAGGACAAGGCATAGTTTTCCCTGCTGGCTCTTTGGGCGGGGGACCCATCTCCAGCCATATGGCCATTTTTGTGCCTGGCGCGGCGCCAAGTGGGAAAGGGTGGTTTTGAGGCTGAAGGCAGCAGGAAAGCCTGCAGCCCCCAGGTCTGTGGGGCTACGCAAGCGGTTCCCAAAGAGGTTTAGGACAAGGCATAGTTTTCCCTGCTGGCTCTTTGGGCGTGGGACCCATCTCCAGCCATATGGCCATTTTTGTGCCTGGCACGGCGCCAAGTGGGAAGGGGTGGTTTTGAGGCTGAAGGCAGCAGGAAAGCCTGCAGCCCCCAGGTCTGTGGGGCTACGCAAGCGGTTCCCAAAGAGCTTTAGAACAAGGCATAGTTTTCCCTGCTGGCTCTTTGGGCGGGGGACCCATCTCCAGCCATATGGCCATTTTTGTGCCTGGCGCGGCGCCAAGTGGGAAAGGGTGGTTTTGAGGCTGAAGGCAGCAGGAAAGCCTGCAGCCCCCAGGTCTGTGGGGCTACGCAAGCGGTTCCCAAAGAGCTTTAGAACAAGGCATAGTTTTCCCTGCTGGCTCTTTGGGCGTGGGACCCATCTCCAGCCATATGGCCATTTTTGTGCCTGGCGCGGCGCCAAGTGGGAAAGGGTGGTTTTGAGGCTGAAGGCAGCAGGAAAGCCTGCAGCCCCCAGGTCTGTGGGGCTACGCAAGCGGTTCCCAAAGAGCTTTAGAACAAGGCATAGTTTTCCCTGCTGGCTCTTTGGGCGGGGGACCCATCTCCAGCCATATGGCCATTTTTGTGCCTGGCGTGGCGCCAAGTGGGAAAGAGTGGTTTTGAGGCTGAAGGCAGCAGGAAAGCCTGCAGCCCCCAGGTCTGTGGGGCTACGCAAGCGGTTCCCAAAGAGCTTTAGAACAAGGCATAGTTTTCCCTGCTGGCTCTTTGGGCGTGGGACCCATCTCCAGACATATGGCCACTTTTGTGCCTGGCGCGGCGCCAAGTGGGAAAGGGTGGTTTTGAGGCTGAAGGCAGCAGGAAAGCCTGCAACCCCCAGGTCTGTGGGGCTACGCAAGCGGTTCCCAAAGAGCTTTAGAACAAGGCATAGTTTTCCCTGCTGGCTCTTTGGGCGGGGGACCCATCTCCAGCCATATGGCCATTTTTGTGCCTGGCGCGGCGCCAAGTGGGAAGGGGTGGTTTTGAGGCTGAAGGCAGCAGGAAAGCCTGCAGCCCCCAGGTCTGTGGGGCTACGCAAGCGGTTCCCAAAGAGCTTTAGAACAAGGCATAGTTTTCCCTGCTGGCTCTTTGGGCGGGGGACCCATCTCCAGCCATACGGCCATTTTTGTGCCTGGCGTGGCGCCAAGTGGGAAAGGGTGGTTTTGAGGCTGAAGGCAGCAGGAAAGCCTGCAGCCCCCAGGTCTGTGGGGCTACGCAAGCGGTTCCCAAAGAGCTTTAGAACAAGGCATAGTTTTCCCTGCTGGCTCTTTGGGCGTGGGACCCATCTCCAGCCATATGGCCATTTTTGTGCCTGGCGCGGCGCCAAGTGGGAAAGGGTGGTTTTGAGGCTGAAGGCAGCAGGAAAGCCTGCAGCCCCCAGGTCTGTGGGGCTACGCAAGCGGTTCCCAAAGAGCTTTAGAACAAGACATAGTTTTCCCTGCTGGCTCTTTGGGCGGGGGACCCATCTCCAGCCATATGGCCATTTTTGTGCCTGGCGCGGCGCCAAGTGGGAAAGGGTGGTTTTGAGGCTGAAGGCAGCAGGAAAGCCTGCAGCCCCCAGGTCTGTGGGGCTACGCAAGCGGTTCCCAAAGAGCTTTAGAACAAGGCATAGTTTTCCCTGCTGGCTCTTTGGGCGTGGGACCCATCTCCAGCCATATGGCCATTTTTGTGCCTGGCGCGGCGCCACGTGGGAAGGGGTGGTTTTGAGGCTGAAGGCAGCAGGAAAGCCTGCAGCCCCCAGGTCTGTGGGGCTACGCAAGCGGTTCCCAAAGAGCTTTAGAACAAGGCATAGTTTTCCCTGCTGGCTCTTTGGGCGGGGGACCCATCTCCAGCCATATGGCCATTTTTGTGCCTGGCGCGGCGCCAAGTGGGAAAGGGTGGTTTTGAGGCTGAAGGCAGCAGGAAAGCCTGCAGCCCCCAGGTCTGTGGGGCTACGCAAGCGGTTCCCAAAGAGCTTTAGAACAAGGCATAGTTTTCCCTGCTGGCTCTTTGGGCGTGGGACCCATCTCCAGCCATATGGCCATTTTTGTGCCTGGCGCGGCGCCAAGTGGGAAAGGGTGGTTTTGAGGCTGAAGGCAGCAGGAAAGCCTGCAGCCCTCAGGTCTGTGGGGCTACGCAAGCGGTTCCCAAAGAGCTTTAGAACAAGGCATAGTTTTCCCTGCTGGCTCTTTGGGCGTGGGACCCATCTCCAGCCATATGGCCATTTTTGTGCCTGGCGCGGCGCCAAGTGGGAAAGGGTGGTTTTGAGGCTGAAGGCAGCAGGAAAGCCTGCAGCCCCCAGGTCTGTGGGGCTACGCAAGCGGTTCCCAAAGAGCTTTAGAACAAGGCATAGTTTTCCCTGCTGGCTCTTTGGGCGTGGGACCCATCTCCAGCCATATGGCCATTTTTGTGCCTGGCGCGGCGCCAAGTGGTAAAGGGTGGTTTTGAGGCTGAAGGCAGCAGGAAAGCCTGCAGCCCCCAGGTCTGTGGGGCTACGCAAGCGGTTCCCAAAGAGCTTTAGAACAAGGCATAGTTTTCCCTGCTGGCTCTTTGGGCGGGGGACCCATCTCCAGCCATATGGCCATTTTTGTGCCTGGCGCGGCGCCAAGTGGGAAGGGGTGGTTTTGAGGCTGAAGGCAGCAGGAAAGCCTGCAGCCCCCAGGTCTGTGGGGCTACGCAAGCGGTTCCCAAAGAGCTTTAGAACAAGGCATAGTTTTCCCTGCTGGCTCTTTCGGCGGGGGACCCATCTCCAGCCATATGGCCATTTTTGTGCCTGGCGCGGCGCCAAGTGGGAAAGGGTGGTTTTGAGGCTGAAGGCATCAGGAAAGCCTGCAGCCCCCATGTCTGTGGGGCTACGCAGGCGGTTCCCAAAGAGCTTTAGAACAAGGCATAGTTTTCCCTGCTGGGTCTTTGGGCGTGGGACCCATCTCCAGCCATATGGCCATTTTTGTGCCTGGCGCGGCGCCAAGTGGGAAAGGGTGGTTTTGAGGCTGAAGGCAGCAGGAAAGCCTGCAGCCCCCAGGTCTGTGGGGCTACGCAAGCGGTTCCCAAAGAGCTTTAGAACAAGGCATAGTTTTCCCTGCTGGCTCTTTGGGCGGGGGACCCATCTCCAGCCATATGGCCATTTTTGTGCCTGGCGCGGCGCCAAGTGGGAAAGGGTGGTTTTGAGGCTGAAGGCAGCAGGAAAGCCTGCAGCCCCCAGGTCTGTGGGGCTATGCAAGCGGTTCCCAAAGAGCTTTAGAACAAGGCATAATTTTCCCTGCTGGCTCTTTGGGCGTGGGACCCATCTCCAGCCATATGGCCATTTTTGTGCCTGGCGCGGCGCCAAGTGGGAAAGGGTGGTTTTGAGGCTGAAGGCAGCAGGAAAGCCTGCAGCCCCCAGGTCTGTGGGGCTACGCAAGCGGTTCCCAAAGAGCTTTAGAACAAGGCATAGTTTTCCCTGCTGGCTCTTTGGGCGGGGGACCCATCTCCAGCCATATGGCCATTTTTGTGCCTGGCGCGGCGCCAAGTGGGAAAGGGTGGTTTTGAGGCTGAAGGCAGCAGGAAAGCCTGCAGCCCCCAGGTCTGTGGGGCTATGCAAGCGGTTCCCAAAGAGCTTTAGAACAAGGCATAATTTTCCCTGCTGGCTCTTTGGGCGTGGGACCCATCTCCAGCCATATGGCCATTTTTGTGCCTGGCGCGGCGCCAAGTGGGAAAGGGTGGTTTTGAGGCTGAAGGCAGCAGGAAAGCCTGCAGCCCCCAGGTCTGTGGGGCTACGCAAGCGGTTCCCAAAGAGCTTTAGAACAAGGCATAGTTTTCCCTGCTGGCTCTTTGGGCGGGGGACCCATCTCCAGCCATATGGCCATTTTTGTGCCTGGCGCGGCGCCAAGTGGGAAAGGGTGGTCTTGAGGCTGAAGGCAGCAGGAAAGCCTGCAGCCCCCAGGTCTGTGGGGCTACGCAAGCGGTTCCCAAAGAGCTTTAGAACAAGGCATAGTTTTCCCTGCTGGCTCTTTGGGCGTGGGACCCATCTCCAGCCATATGGCCATTTTTGTGCCTGGCGCGGCGCCACGTGGGAAGGGGTGGTTTTGAGGCTGAAGGCAGCAGGAAAGACTGCAGCCCCCAGGTCTGTGGGGCTACGCAAGCGGTTCCCAAAGAGCTTTAGAACAAGGCATAGTTTTCCCTGCTGGCTCTTTGGGCGGGGGACCCATCTCCAGCCATATGGCCATTTTTGTGCCTGGCGCGGCGCCAAGTGGGAAAGGGTGGTCTTGAGGCTGAAGGCAGCAGGAAAGCCTGCAGCCCCCAGGTCTGTGGGGCTACGCAAGCGGTTCCCAAAGAGCTTTAGAACAAGGCATAGTTTTCCCTGCTGGCTCTTTGGGCGTGGGACCCATCTCCAGCCATATGGCCATTTTTGTGCCTGGCGCGGCGCCACGTGGGAAGGGGTGGTTTTGAGGCTGAAGGCAGCAGGAAAGACTGCAGCCCCCAGGTCTGTGGGGCTACGCAAGCGGTTCCCAAAGAGCTTTAGAACAAGGCATAGTTTTCCCTGCTGGCTCTTTGGGCGGGGGACCCATCTCCAGCCATATGGCCATTTTTGTGCCTGGCGCGGCGCCAAGTGGGAAAGGGTGGTTTTGAGGCTGAAGGCAGCAGGAAAGCCTGCAGCCCCCAGGTCTGTGGGGCTACGCAAGCGGTTCCCAAAGAGCTTTAGAACAAGGCATAGTTTTCCCTGCTGGCTCTTTGGGCGTGGGACCCATCTCCAGCCATATGGCCATTTTTGTGCCTGGCGCGGCGCCAAGTGGGAAAGGGTGGTTTTGAGGCTGAAGGCAGCAGGAAAGCCTGCAGCCCCCAGGTCTGTGGGGCTACGCAAGCGGTTCCCAAAGAGCTTTAGAACAAGGCATAGTTTTCCCTGCTGGCTCTTTGGGCGTGGGACCCATCTCCAGCCATATGGCCATTTTTGTGCCTGGCGCGGCGCCAAGTGGGAAAGGGTGGTTTTGAGGCTGAAGGCAGCAGGAAAGCCTGCAGCCCCCAGGTCTGTGGGGCTACGCAAGCGGTTCCCAAAGAGCTTTAGAACAAGGCATAGTTTTCCCTGCTGGCTCTTTGGGCGTGGGACCCATCTCCAGCCATATGGCCATTTTTGTGCCTGGCGCGGCGCCAAGTGGTAAAGGGTGGTTTTGAGGCTGAAGGCAGCAGGAAAGCCTGCAGCCCCCAGGTCTGTGGGGCTACGCAAGCGGTTCCCAAAGAGCTTTAGAACAAGGCATAGTTTTCCCTGCTGGCTCTTTGGGCGGGGGACCCATCTCCAGCCATATGGCCATTTTTGTGCCTGGCGCGGCGCCAAGTGGGAAGGGGTGGTTTTGAGGCTGAAGGCAGCAGGAAAGCCTGCAGCCCCCAGTTCTGTGGGGCTACGCAAGCGGTTCCCAAAGAGCTTTAGAACAAGGCATAGTTTTCCCTGCTGGCTCTTTGGGCGTGGGACCCATCTCCAGCCATATGGCCATTTTTGTGCCTGGCGCGGCGCCAAGTGGGAAAGGGTGGTTTTGAGGCTGAAGGCATCAGGAAAGCCTGCAGCCCCCATGTCTGTGGGGCTACGCAGGCGGTTCCCAAAGAGCTTTAGAACAAGGCATAGTTTTCCCTGCTGGGTCTTTGGGCGTGGGACCCATCTCCAGCCATATGGCCATTTTTGTGCCTGGCGCGGCGCCAAGTGGGAAAGGGTGGTTTTGAGGCTGAAGGCAGCAGGAAAGCCTGCAGCCCCCAGGTCTGTGGGGCTATGCAAGCGGTTCCCAAAGAGCTTTAGAACAAGGCATAATTTTCCCTGCTGGCTCTTTGGGCGTGGGACCCATCTCCAGCCATATGGCCATTTTTGTGCCTGGCGCGGCGCCAAGTGGGAAAGGGTGGTTTTGAGGCTGAAGGCAGCAGGAAAGCCTGCAGCCCCCAGGTCTGTGGGGCTACGCAAGCGGTTCCCAAAGAGCTTTAGAACAAGGCATAGTTTTCCCTGCTGGCTCTTTGGGCGTGGGACCCATCTCCAGACATATGGCCATTTTTGTGCCTGGCGCGGTGCCAAGTGGGAAAGGGTGGTTTTGAGGCTGAAGGCAGCAGGAAAGCCTGCAGCCCCCAGGTCTGTGGGGCTACGCAAGCGGTTCCCAAAGAGCTTTAGAACAAGGCATAGTTTTCCCTGCTGGCTCTTTGGGCGGGGGACCCATCTCCAGCCATATGGCCACTTTTGTGCCTGGCGCGGCGCCAAGTGGGAAAGGGTGGTTTTGAGGCTGAAGGCAGCAGGAAAGCCTGCAGCCCCCAGGTCTGTGGGGCTACGCAAGCGGTTCCCAAAGAGCTTTAGAACAAGGCATAGTTTTCCCTGCTGGCTCTTTGGGCGTGGGACCCATCTCCAGCCATATGGCCATTTTTGTGCCTGGCGCGGCACCAAGTGGGAAGGGTTGGTTTTGAGGCTGAAGGCAGCAGGAAAGCCTGCAGCCCCCAGGTCTGTGGGGCTACGCAAGCGGTTCCCAAAGAGCTTTAGAACAAGACATAGTTTTCCCTGCTGGCTCTTTGGGCGGGGGACCCATTTCCAGCCATACGGCCATTTTTGTGCCTGGCGCGGCGCCAAGTGGGAAAGGGTGGTTTTGAGGCTGAAGGCAGCAGGAAAGCCTGCAGTCCCCAGGTCTGTGGGGCTACGCAAGCGGTTCCCAAAGAGCTTTAGGACAAGGCATAGTTTTCCCTGCTGGCTCTTTGGGCGGGGGACCCATCTCCAGCCATATGGCCATTTTTGTGCCTGGCGCGGCGCCACGTGGGAAAGGGTGGTTTTGAGGCTGAAGGCAGCAGGAAAGCCTGCAGCCCCCAGGTCTGTGGGGCTACGCAAGCGGTTCCCAAAGAGCTTTAGAACAAGGCATAGTTTTCCCTGCTGGCTCTTTGGGCGTGGGACCCATCTCCAGCCATATGGCCATTTTTGTGCCTGGCGCGGCGCCAAGTGGGAAAGGGTGGTTTTGAGGCTGAAGGCAGCAGGAAAGCCTGCAGCCCCCAGGTCTGTGGGGCTACGCAAGCGGTTCCCAAAGAGCTTTAGAACAAGGCATAGTTTTCCCTGCTGGCTCTTTGGGCGTGGGACCCATCTCCAGCCATATGGCCATTTTTGTGCTTGGCGCGGCGCCAAGTGGGAAAGGGTGGTTTTGAGGCTGAAGGCAGCAGGAAAGCCTGCAGCCCCCAGGTCTGTGGGGCTACGCAAGCGGTTCCCAAAGAGCTTTAGAACAAGGCATAGTTTTCCCTGCTGGCTCTTTGGGCGTGGGACCCATCTCCAGCCATATGGCCATTTTTGTGCCTGGCGTGGCGCCAAGTGGGAAAGAGTGGTTTTGAGGCTGAAGGCAGCAGGAAAGCCTGCAGCCCCCAGGTCTGTGGGGCTACGCAAGCGGTTCCCAAAGAGCTTTAGAACAAGGCATAGTTTTCCCTGCTGGCTCTTTGGGCGTGGGACCCATCTCCAGACATATGGCCACTTTTGTGCCTGGCGCGGCGCCAAGTGGGAAAGGGTGGTTTTGAGGCTGAAGGCAGCAGGAAAGCCTGCAGCCCCCAGGTCTGTGGGGCTACGCAAGCGGTTCCCAAAGAGCTTTAGAACAAGGCATAGTTTTCCCTGCTGGCTCTTTGGGCGTGGGACCCATCTCCAGCCATATGGCCATTTTTGTGCCTGGCGCGGCGCCAAGTGGGAAGGGGTGGTTTTGAGGCTGAAGGCAGCAGGAAAGCCTGCAGCCCCCAGGTCTGTGGGGCTACGCAAGCGGTTCCCAAAGAGCTTTAGAACAAGGCATAGTTTTCCCTGCTGGCTCTTTGGGCGTGGGACCCATCTCCAGCCATATGGCCATTTTTGTGCCTGGCGTGGCGCCAAGTGGGAAAGAGTGGTTTTGAGGCTGAAGGCAGCAGGAAAGCCTGCAGCCCCCAGGTCTGTGGGGCTACGCAAGCGGTTCCCAAAGAGCTTTAGAACAAGGCATAGTTTTCCCTGCTGGCTCTTTGGGCGTGGGACCCATCTCCAGACATATGGCCATTTTTGTGCCTGGCGCGGCGCCAAGTGGGAAAGGGTGGTTTTGAGGCTGAAGGCAGCAGGAAAGCCTGCAACCCCCAGGTCTGTGGGGCTACGCAAGCGGTTCCCAAAGAGCTTTAGAACAAGGCATAGTTTTCCCTGCTGGCTCTTTGGGCGTGGGACCCATCTCCAGCCATATGGCCATTTTTGTGCCTGGCGCGGCGCCAAGTGGGAAGGGGTGGTTTTGAGGCTGAAGGCAGCAGGAAAGCCTGCAGCCCCCAGGTCTGTGGGGCTACGCAAGCGGTTCCCAAAGAGCTTTAGAACAAGGCATAGTTTTCCCTGCTGGCTCTTTGGGCGTGGGACCCATCTCCAGACATATGGCCACTTTTGTGCCTGGCGCGGCGCCAAGTGGGAAAGGGTGGTTTTGAGGCTGAAGGCAGCAGGAAAGCCTGCAACCCCCAGGTCTGTGGGGCTACGCAAGCGGTTCCCAAAGAGCTTTAGAACAAGGCATAGTTTTCCCTGCTGGCTCTTTGGGCGGGGGACCCATCTCCAGCCATATGGCCACTTTTGTGCCTGGCGCGGCGCCAAGTGGGAAGGGTTGGTTTTGAGGCTGAAGGCAGCAGGAAAGCCTGCAGCCCCCAGGTCTGTGGGGCTACGCAAGCGGTTCCCAAAGAGCTTTAGAACAAGGCATAGTTTTCCCTGCTGGCTCTTTGGGCGTGGGACCCATCTCCAGCCATACGGCCATTTTTGTGCCTGGCGCGGCGCCAAGTGGGAAAGGGTGGTTTTGAGGCTGAAGGCAGCAGGAAAGCCTGCAGCCCCCAGGTCTGTGGGGCTACGCAAGCGGTTCCCAAAGAGCTTTAGAACAAGGCATAGTTTTCCCTGCTGGCTCTTTGGGCGGGGGACCCATCTCCAGCCATATGGCCACTTTTGTGCCTGGCGCGGCGCCAAGTGGGAAAGGGTGGTTTTGAGGCTGAAGGCAGCAGGAAAGCCTGCAGCCCCCAGGTCTGTGGGGCTACGCAAGCGGTTCCCAAAGAGCTTTAGAACAAGGCATAGTTTTCCCTGCTGGCTCTTTGGGCGTGGGACCCATCTCCAGCCATATGGCCATTTTTGTGCCTGGCGCGGCACCAAGTGGGAAGGGTTGGTTTTGAGGCTGAAGGCAGCAGGAAAGCCTGCAGCCCCCAGGTCTGTGGGGCTACGCAAGCGGTTCCCAAAGAGCTTTAGAACAAGACATAGTTTTCCCTGCTGGCTCTTTGGGCGGGGGACCCATTTCCAGCCATACGGCCATTTTTGTGCCTGGCGCGGCGCCAAGTGGGAAAGGGTGGTTTTGAGGCTGAAGGCAGCAGGAAAGCCTGCAGTCCCCAGGTCTGTGGGGCTACGCAAGCGGTTCCCAAAGAGCTTTAGGACAAGGCATAGTTTTCCCTGCTGGCTCTTTGGGCGGGGGACCCATCTCCAGCCATATGGCCATTTTTGTGCCTGGCGCGGCGCCACGTGGGAAAGGGTGGTTTTGAGGCTGAAGGCAGCAGGAAAGCCTGCAGCCCCCAGGTCTGTGGGGCTACGCAAGCGGTTCCCAAAGAGCTTTAGAACAAGGCATAGTTTTCCCTGCTGGCTCTTTGGGCGTGGGACCCATCTCCAGCCATATGGCCATTTTTGTGCCTGGCGCGGCGCCAAGTGGGAAAGGGTGGTTTTGAGGCTGAAGGCAGCAGGAAAGCGTGCAGCCCCCAGGTCTGTGGGGCTACGCAAGCGGTTCCCAAAGAGCTTTAGAACAAGGCATAGTTTTCCCTGCTGGCTCTTTGGGCGTGGGACCCATCTCCAGCCATATGGCCATTTTTGTGCTTGGCGCGGCGCCAAGTGGGAAAGGGTGGTTTTGAGGCTGAAGGCAGCAGGAAAGCCTGCAGCCCCCAGGTCTGTGGGGCTACGCAAGCGGTTCCCAAAGAGCTTTAGAACAAGGCATAGTTTTCCCTGCTGGCTCTTTGGGCGTGGGACCCATCTCCAGCCATATGGCCATTTTTGTGCCTGGCGTGGCGCCAAGTGGGAAAGAGTGGTTTTGAGGCTGAAGGCAGCAGGAAAGCCTGCAGCCCCCAGGTCTGTGGGGCTACGCAAGCGGTTCCCAAAGAGCTTTAGAACAAGGCATAGTTTTCCCTGCTGGCTCTTTGGGCGTGGGACCCATCTCCAGACATATGGCCACTTTTGTGCCTGGCGCGGCGCCAAGTGGGAAAGGGTGGTTTTGAGGCTGAAGGCAGCAGGAAAGCCTGCAGCCCCCAGGTCTGTGGGGCTACGCAAGCGGTTCCCAAAGAGCTTTAGAACAAGGCATAGTTTTCCCTGCTGGCTCTTTGGGCGTGGGACCCATCTCCAGCCATATGGCCATTTTTGTGCTTGGCGCGGCGCCAAGTGGGAAAGGGTGGTTTTGAGGCTGAAGGCAGCAGGAAAGCCTGCAGCCCCCAGGTCTGTGGGGCTACGCAAGCGGTTCCCAAAGAGCTTTAGAACAAGGCATAGTTTTCCCTGCTGGCTCTTTGGGCGTGGGACCCATCTCCAGCCATATGGCCATTTTTGTGCCTGGCGTGGCGCCAAGTGGGAAAGGGTGGTTTTGAGGCTGAAGGCAGCAGGAAAGCCTGCAACCCCCAGGTCTGTGGGGCTACGCAAGCGGTTCCCAAAGAGCTTTAGAACAAGGCATAGTTTTCCCTGCTGGCTCTTTGGGCGTGGGACCCATCTCCAGCCATATGGCCATTTTTGTGCCTGGCGCGGCGCCAAGTGGGAAGGGGTGGTTTTGAGGCTGAAGGCAGCAGGAAAGCCTGCAGCCCCCAGGTCTGTGGGGCTACGCAAGCGGTTCCCAAAGAGCTTTAGAACAAGGCATAGTTTTCCCTGCTGGCTCTTTGGGCGTGGGACCCATCTCCAGCCATATGGCCATTTTTGTGCCTGGCGCGGAGCCAAGTGGGAAAGGGTGGTTTTGAGGCTGAAGGCAGCAGGAAAGCCTGCAGCCCCCAGGTCTGTGGGGCTACGCAAGCGGTTCCCAAAGAGCTTTAGAACAAGACATAGTTTTCCCTGCTGGCTCTTTGGGCGGGGGACCCATCTCCAGCCATATGGCCATTTTTGTGCCTGGCGCGGCGCCACGTGGGAAGGGGTGGTTTTGAGGCTGAAGGCAGCAGGAAAGACTGCAGCCCCCAGGTCTGTGGGGCTACGCAAGCGGTTCCCAAAGAGCTTTAGAACAAGGCATAGTTTTCCCTGCTGGCTCTTTGGGCGGGGGACCCATCTCCAGCCATATGGCCATTTTTGTGCCTGGCGCGGCGCCAAGTGGGAAAGGGTGGTTTTGAGGCTGAAGGCAGCAGGAAAGCCTGCAGCCCCCAGGTCTGTGGGGCTACGCAAGCGGTTCCCAAAGAGCTTTAGAACAAGGCATAGTTTTCCCTGCTGGCTCTTTGGGCGTGGGACCCATCTCCAGCCATACGGCCATTTTTGTGCCTGGCGCGGCGCCAAGTGGGAAAGGGTGGTTTTGAGGCTGAAGGCAGCAGGAAAGCCTGCAACCCCCAGGTCTGTGGGGCTACGCAAGCGGTTCCCAAAGAGCTTTAGAACAAGGCATAGTTTTCCCTGCTGGCTCTTTGGGCGTGGGACCCATCTCCAGCCATATGGCCATTTTTGTGCCTGGCGCGGCGCCAAGTGGGAAAGGGTGGTTTTGAGGCTGAAGGCAGCAGGAAAGCCTGCAGTCCCCAGGTCTGTGGGGCTACGCAAGCGGTTCCCAAAGAGCTTTAGAACAAGGCATAGTTTTCCCTGCTGGCTCTTTGGGCGGGGGGACCCATCTCCAGCCATATGGCCATTTTTGTGCCTGGCGCGGCGCCAAGTGGGAAGGGGTGGTTTTGAGGCTGAAGGCAGCAGGAAAGCCTGCAGCCCCCAGGTCTGTGGGGCTACGCAAGCGGTTCCCAAAGAGCTTTAGAACAAGGCATAGTTTTCCCTGCTGGCTCTTTGGGCGGGGGACCCATCTCCAGCCATATGGCCATTTTTGTGCCTGGCGCGGCGCCAAGTGGGAAAGGGTGGTTTTGAGGCTGAAGGCATCAGGAAAGCCTGCAGCCCCCAGGTCTGTGGGGCTACGCAAGCGGTTCCCAAAGAGCTTTAGAACAAGGCATAGTTTTCCCTGCTGGGTCTTTGGGCGTGGGACCCATCTCCAGCCATATGGCCATTTTTGTGCCTGGCGCGGCGCCAAGTGGGAAAGGGTGGTTTTGAGGCTGAAGGCAGCAGGAAAGCCTGCAGCCCCCAGGTCTGTGGGGCTATGCAAGCGGTTCCCAAAGAGCTTTAGAACAAGGCATAATTTTCCCTGCTGGCTCTTTGGGCGTGGGACCCATCTCCAGCCATATGGCCATTTTTGTGCCTGGCGCGGCACCAAGTGGGAAAGGGTGGTTTTGAGGCTGAAGGCAGCAGGAAAGCCTGCAGCCCCCAGGTCTGTGGGGCTACGCAAGCGGTTCCCAAAGAGCTTTAGAACAAGGCATAGTTTTCCCTGCTGGCTCTTTGGGCGTGGGACCCATCTCCAGCCATATGGCCATTTTTGTGCCTGGCGTGGCGCCAAGTGGGAAAGGGTGGTTTTGAGGCTGAAGGCAGCAGGAAAGCCTGCAGCCCCCAGGTCTGTGGGGCTACGCAAGCGGTTTCCCAAAGAGCTTTAGAACAAGGCATAGTTTTCCCTGCTGGCTCTTTGGGCGGGGGACCCATCTCCAGCCATATGGCCACTTTTGTGCCTGGCGCGGCGCCAAGTGGGAAAGGGTGGTTTTGAGGCTGAAGGCAGCAGGAAAGCCTGCAGCCCCCAGGTCTGTGGGGCTACGCAAGCGGTTCCCAAAGAGCTTTAGAACAAGGCATAGTTTTCCCTGCTGGCTCTTTGGGCGTGGGACCCATCTCCAGCCATATGGCCATTTTTGTGCCTGGCGCGGCGCCAAGTGGGAAAGGGTGGTTTTGAGGCTGAAGGCAGCAGGAAAGCCTGCAGCCCCCAGGTCTGTGGGGCTACGCAAGCGGTTCCCAAAGAGCTTTAGAACAAGGCATAGTTTTCCCTGCTGGCTCTTTGGGCGTGGGACCCATCTCCAGCCATATGGCCATTTTTGTGCCTGGCGCGGCGCCAAGTGGGAAAGGGTGGTTTTGAGGCTGAAGGCAGCAGGAAAGCCTGCAGCCCCCAGGTCTGTGGGGCTACGCAAGTGGTTCCCAAAGAGCTTTAGAACAAGGCATAGTTTTCCCTGCTGGCTCTTTGGGCGGGGGACCCATCTCCAGCCATACGGCCATTTTTGTGCCTGGCGCGGGCGCCAAGTGGGAAAGGGTGGTTTTGAGGCTGAAGGCAGCAGGAAAGCCTGCAGCCCCCAGGTCTGTGGGGCTACGCAAGCGGTTCCCAAAGAGCTTTAGAACAAGGCATAGTTTTCCCTGCTGGCTCTTTGGGCGGGGGACCCATCTCCAGCCATACGGCCATTTTTGTGCCTGGCGCGGCGCCAAGTGGGAAAGGGTGGTTTTGAGGCTGAAGGCAGCAGGAAAGCCTGCAGCCCCCAGGTCTGTGGGGCTACGCAAGCGGTTCCCAAAGAGCTTTAGAACAAGGCATAGTTTTCCCTGCTGGCTCTTTGGGCGGGGGACCCATCTCCAGCCATATGGCCATTTTTGTGCCTGGCGCGGCGCCAAGTGGGAAAGGGTGGTCTTGAGGCTGAAGGCAGCAGGAAAGCCTGCAGCCCCCAGG
Organism: Rissa tridactyla; assembly: GCF_028500815.1. Lineage (NCBI taxonomy): Eukaryota > Metazoa > Chordata > Aves > Charadriiformes > Laridae > Rissa > Rissa tridactyla. Next base: position 4,920,512 of record NC_071496.1, read on the forward strand.
TCTGTGGGGCTACGCAAGCGGTTCCCAAAGAGCTTTAGAACAAGGCATAGTTTTCCCTGCTGGCTCTTTGGGCGGGGGACCCATCTCCAGCCATACGGCCATTTTTGTGCCTGTCGCGGTGCCAAGTGGGAAAGGGTGGTTTTGAGGCTGAAGGCAGCAGGAAAGCCTGCAGCCCCCAGGTCTGTGGGGCTACGCAAGCGGTTCCCAAAGAGCTTTAGAACAAGGCATAGTTTTCCCTGCTGGCTCTTTGGGCGTGGGACCCATCTCCAGCCATATGGCCATTTTTGTGCCTGGCGCGGCGCCAAGTGGGAAAGGGTGGTCTTGAGGCTGAAGGCAGCAGGAAAGCCTGCAGCCCCCAGGTCTGTGGGGCTACGCAAGCGGTTCCCAAAGAGCTTTAGAACAAGGCATAGTTTTCCCTGCTGGCTCTTTGGGTGGGGGACCCATCTCCAGCCATATGGCCATTTTTGTGCCTGTCGCGGTGCCAAGTGGGAAAGGGTGGTTTTGAGGCTGAAGGCAGCAGGAAAGCCTGCAGCCCCCAGGTCTGTGGGGCTACGCAAGCGGTTCCCAAAGAGCTTTAGAACAAGGCATAGTTTTCCCTGCTGGCTCTTTGGGCGTGGGACCCATCTCCAGACATATGGCCATTTTTGTGCCTGGCGCGGCGCCAAGTGGGAAAGGGTGGTCTTGAGGCTGAAGGCAGCAGGAAAGCCTGCAGCCCCCAGGTCTGTGGGGCTACGCAAGCGGTTCCCAAAGAGCTTTAGAACAAGGCATAGTTTTCCCTGCTGGCTCTTTGGGCGGGGGACCCATCTCCAGCCATACGGCCATTTTTGTGCCTGGCGCGGCGCCAAGTGGGAAAGGGTGGTTTTGAGGCTGAAGGCAGCAGGAAAGCCTGCAGCCCCCGGGTCTGTGGGGCTACGCAAGCAGTTCCCAAAGAGCTTTAGAACAAGGCATAGTTTTCCCTGCTTGCTCTTTGGGCGGGGGACCCATCTCCAGCCATATGGCCATTTTTGTGCCTGGCGCGGCGCCAAGTGGGAAAGGGTGGTTTTGAGGCTGAAGGCAGCAGGAAAGCCTGCAGCCCCCGGGTCTGTGGGGCTACGCAAGCGGTTCCCAAAGAGCTTTAGAACAAGGCATAGTTTTCCCTGCTGGCTCTTTGGGCGGGGGACCCATCTCCAGCCATATGGCCATTTTTGTGCCTGGCGCGGCGCCAAGTGGGAAAGGGTGGTCTTGAGGCTGAAGGCAGCAGGAAAGCCTGCAGCCCCCAGGTCTGTGGGGCTACGCAAGCGGTTCCCAAAGAGCTTTAGAACAAGGCATAGTTTTCCCTGCTGGCTCTTTGGGCGGGGGACCCATCTCCAGCCATATGGCCATTTTTGTGCCTGGCACGGCGCCAAGTGGGAAAGGGTGGTTTTGAGGCTGAAGGCAGCAGGAAAGCCTGCAGCCCCCAGGTCTGTGGGGCTACGCAAGCGGTTCCCAAAGAGCTTTAGAACAAGGCATAGTTTTCCCTGCTGGCGCTTTGGGCGGGGGACCCATCTCCAGCCATATGGCCATTTTTGTGCCTGTCGCGGTGCCAAGTGGGAAAGGGTGGTTTTGAGGCTGAAGGCAGCAGGAAAGCCTGCAGCCCCCAGTTCTGTGGGGCTACGCAAGCGGTTCCCAAAGAGCTTTAGAACAAGGCATAGTTTTCCCTGCTGGCTCTTTGGGCGTGGGACCCATCTCCAGCCATATGGCCATTTTTGTGCCTGGCGCGGCGCCAAGTGGGAAAGGGTGGTCTTGAGGCTGAAGGCAGCAGGAAAGCCTGCAGCCCCCAGGTCTGTGGGGCTACGCAAGCGGTTCCCAAAGAGCTTTAGAACAAGGCATAGTTTTCCCTGCTGGCTCTTTGGGCGGGGGACCCATCTCCAGCCATATGGCCATTTTTGTGCCTGGCGCGGCGCCAAGTGGGAAAGGGTGGTTTTGAGGCTGAAGGCAGCAGGAAAGCCTGCAGCCCCCAGGTCTGTGGGGCTACGCAAGCGGTTCCCAAAGAGCTTTAGAACAAGGCATAGTTTTCCCTGCTGGCTCTTTGGGCGGGGGACCCATCTCCAGCCATATGGCCATTTTTGTGCCTGGCACGGCGCCAAGTGGGAAAGGGTGGTTTTGAGGCTGAAGGCAGCAGGAAAGCCTGCAGTCCCCAGGTCTGTGGGGCTACGCAAGCGGTTCCCAAAGAGCTTTAGAACAAGGCATAGTTTTCCCTGCTGGCTCTTTGGGCGGGGGACCCATCTCCAGCCATATGGCCATTTTTGTGCCTGGCGCGGCGCCAAGTGGGAAGGGGTGGTTTTGAGGCTGAAGGCAGCAGGAAAGCCTGCAGCCCCCGGGTCTGTGGGGCTACGCAATCGGTTCCCAAAGAGCTTTAGAACAAGGCATAGTTTTCCCTGCTGGCTCTTTGGGCGTGGGACCCATCTCCAGCCATATGGCCATTTTTGTGCCTGGCGCGGCGCCAAGTGGGAAAGGGTGGTTTTGAGGCTGAAGGCAGCAGGAAAGCCTGCACATCCCAGGTCTGTGGGGTACGCAAGCGGTTCCCAAAGAGCTTTAGAACAAGGCATAGTTTTCCCTGCTGGCTCTTTGGGCGGGGGACCCATCTCCAGCCCTATGGCCATTTTTGTGCCTGGCACGGCGCCAAGTGGGAAAGGGTGGTTTTGAGGCTGAAGGCAGCAGGAAAGCCTGCAGCCCCCAGGTCTGTGGGGCTACGCAAGCGGTTCCCAAAGAGCTTTAGAACAAGGCATAGTTTTCCCTGCTGGGTCTTTGGGCGTGGGACCCATCTCCAGCCATATGGCCATTTTTGTGCCTGGCGCGGCGCCAAGTGGGAAAGGGTGGTCTTGAGGCTGAAGGCAGCAGGAAAGCCTGCAGCCCCCAGGTCTGTGGGGCTACGCAAGCGGTTCCCAAAGAGCTTTAGAACAAGGCATAGTTTTCCCTGCTGGCTCTTTGGGCGGGGGACCCATCTCCAGCCATATGGCCATTTTTGTGCCTGGCGCGGCGCCAAGTGGGAAAGGGTGGTCTTGAGGCTGAAGGCAGCAGGAAAGCCTGCAGCCCCCAGGTCTGTGGGGCTACGCAAGCGGTTCCCAAAGAGCTTTAGAACAAGGCATAGTTTTCCCTGCTGGCTCTTTGGGCGGGGGACCCATCTCCAGCCATACGGCCATTTTTGTGCCTGTCGCGGTGCCAAGTGGGAAAGGGTGGTTTTGAGGCTGAAGGCAGCAGGAAAGCCTGCAGCCCCCAGGTCTGTGGGGCTACGCAAGCGGTTCCCAAAGAGCTTTAGAACAAGGCATAGTTTTCCCTGCTGGCTCTTTGGGCGTGGGACCCATCTCCAGCCATATGGCCATTTTTGTGCCTGGCGCGGCGCCAAGTGGGAAAGGGTGGTCTTGAGGCTGAAGGCAGCAGGAAAGCCTGCAGCCCCCACGTCTGTGGGGCTACGCAAGCGGTTCCCAAAGAGCTTTAGAACAAGGCATAGTTTTCCCTGCTGGCTCTTTGGGTGGGGGACCCATCTCCAGCCATATGGCCATTTTTGTGCCTGTCGCGGTGCCAAGTGGGAAAGGGTGGTTTTGAGGCTGAAGGCAGCAGGAAAGCCTGCAGCCCCCAGGTCTGTGGGGCTACGCAAGCGGTTCCCAAAGAGCTTTAGAACAAGGCATAGTTTTCCCTGCTGGCGCTTTGGGCGGGGGACCCATCTCCAGCCATATGGCCATTTTTGTGCCTGTCGCGGTGCCAAGTGGGAAAGGGTGGTTTTGAGGCTGAAGGCAGCAGGAAAGCCTGCAGCCCCCAGGTCTGTGGGGCTACGCAAGCGGTTCCCAAAGAGCTTTAGAACAAGGCATAGTTTTCCCTGCTGGCTCTTTGGGCGTGGGACCCATCTCCAGCCATATGGCCATTTTTGTGCCTGGCGCGGCGCCAAGTGGGAAAGGGTGGTCTTGAGGCTGAAGGCAGCAGGAAAGCCTGCAGCCCCCAGGTCTGTGGGGCTACGCAAGCGGTTCCCAAAGAGCTTTAGAACAAGGCATAGTTTTCCCTGCTGGCTCTTTGGGCGGGGGACCCATCTCCAGCCATACGGCCATTTTTGTGCCTGGCGCGGCGCCAAGTGGGAAAGGGTGGTTTTGAGGCTGAAGGCAGCAGGAAAGCCTGCAGCCCCCAGGTCTGTGGGGCTACGCAAGCAGTTCCCAAAGAGCTTTAGAACAAGGCATAGTTTTCCCTGCTGGCTCTTTGGGCGGGGGACCCATCTCCAGCCATATGGCCATTTTTGTGCCTGGCGCGGCGCCAAGTGGGAAAGGGTGGTTTTGAGACTGAAGGCAGCAGGAAAGCCTGCAGCCCCCAGGTCTGTGGGGCTACGCAAGCGGTTCCCAAAGAGCTTTAGAACAAGACATAGTTTTCCCTGCTTGCTCTTTGGGCGGGGGACCCATCTCCAGCCATATGGCCATTTTTGTGCCTGGCGCGGCGCCAAGTGGGAAAGGGTGGTTTTGAGGCTGAAGGCAGCAGGAAAGCCTGCAGCCCCCGGGTCTGTGGGGCTACGCAAGCGGTTCCCAAAGAGCTTTAGAACAAGGCATAGTTTTCCCTGCTGGCTCTTTGGGCGGGGGACCCATCTCCAGCCATATGGCCATTTTTGTGCCTGGCGCGGCGCCAAGTGGGAAAGGGTGGTTTTGAGGCTGAAGGCAGCAGGAAAGCCTGCAGCCCCCAGGTCTGTGGGGCTACGCAAGCGGTTCCCAAAGAGCTTTAGAACAAGGCATAGTTTTCCCTGCTGGCTCTTTGGGCGGGGGACCCATCTCCAGACATATGGCCATTTTTGTGCCTGTCGCGGTGCCAAGTGGGAAAGGGTGGTTTTGAGGCTGAAGGCAGCAGGAAAGCCTGCAGCCCCCAGGTCTGTGGGGCTACGCAAGCGGTTCCCAAAGAGCTTTAGAACAAGGCATAGTTTTCCCTGCTGGCGCTTTGGGCGGGGGACCCATCTCCAGCCATATGGCCATTTTTGTGCCTGTCGCGGTGCCAAGTGGGAAAGGGTGGTTTTGAGGCTGAAGGCAGCAGGAAAGCCTGCAGCCCCCAGGTCTGTGGGGCTACGCAAGCGGTTCCCAAAGAGCTTTAGAACAAGGCATAGTTTTCCCTGCTGGCTCTTTGGGCGTGGGACCCATCTCCAGCCATATGGCCATTTTTGTGCCTGGCGCGGCGCCAAGTGGGAAAGGGTGGTCTTGAGGCTGAAGGCAGCAGGAAAGCCTGCAGCCCCCAGGTCTGTGGGGCTACGCAAGCAGTTCCCAAAGAGCTTTAGAACAAGGCATAGTTTTCCCTGCTGGCTCTTTGGGCGGGGGACCCATCTCCAGCCATATGGCCATTTTTGTGCCTGGCGCGGTGCCAAGTGGGAAAGGGTGGTTTTGAGGCTGAAGGCAGCAGGAAAGCCTGCAGCCCCCAGGTCTGTGGGGCTACGCAAGCGGTTCCCAAAGAGCTTTAGAACAAGGCATAGTTTTCCCTGCTGGCTCTTTGGGCGGGGGACCCATCTCCAGCCATATGGCCATTTTTGTGCCTGGCGCGGCGCCAAGTGGGAAAGGGTGGTCTTGAGGCTGAAGGCAGCAGGAAAGCCTGCAGCCCCCAGGTCTGTGGGGCTACGCAAGCAGTTCCCAAAGAGCTTTAGAACAAGGCATAGTTTTCCCTGCTGGCTCTTTGGGCGGGGGACCCATCTCCAGCCATACGGCCATTTTTGTGCCTGTCGCGGTGCCAAGTGGGAAAGGGTGGTTTTGAGGCTGAAGGCAGCAGGAAAGCCTGCAGCCCCCAGGTCTGTGGGGCTACGCAAGCGGTTCCCAAAGAGCTTTAGAACAAGGCATAGTTTTCCCTGCTGGCTCTTTGGGCGTGGGACCCATCTCCAGCCATATGGCCATTTTTGTGCCTGGCGCGGCGCCAAGTGGGAAAGGGTGGTCTTGAGGCTGAAGGCAGCAGGAAAGCCTGCAGCCCCCACGTCTGTGGGGCTACGCAAGCGGTTCCCAAAGAGCTTTAGAACAAGGCATAGTTTTCCCTGCTGGCTCTTTGGGCGGGGGACCCATCTCCAGCCATATGGCCATTTTTGTGCCTGTCGCGGTGCCAAGTGGGAAAGGGTGGTTTTGAGGCTGAAGGCAGCAGGAAAGCCTGCAGCCCCCAGGTCTGTGGGGCTACGCAAGCGGTTCCCAAAGAGCTTTAGAACAAGGCATAGTTTTCCCTGCTGGCTCTTTGGGCGTGGGACCCATCTCCAGACATATGGCCATTTTTGTGCCTGGCGCGGTGCCAAGTGGGAAAGGGTGGTCTTGAGGCTGAAGGCAGCAGGAAAGCCTGCAGCCCCCAGGTCTGTGGGGCTACGCAAGCGGTTCCCAAAGAGCTTTAGAACAAGGCATAGTTTTCCCTGCTGGCTCTTTGGGCGGGGGACCCATCTCCAGCCATACGGCCATTTTTGTGCCTGGCGCGGCGCCAAGTGGGAAAGGGTGGTTTTGAGGCTGAAGGCAGCAGGAAAGCCTGCAGCCCCCCGGGTCTGTGGGGCTACGCAAGCAGTTCCCAAAGAGCTTTAGAACAAGGCATAGTTTTCCCTGCTTGCTCTTTGGGCGGGGGACCCATCTCCAGCCATATGGCCATTTTTGTGCCTGGCGCGGCGCCAAGTGGGAAAGGGTGGTTTTGAGGCTGAAGGCAGCAGGAAAGCCTGCAGCCCCCGGGTCTGTGGGGCTACGCAAGCGGTTCCCAAAGAGCTTTAGAACAAGGCATAGTTTTCCCTGCTGGCTCTTTGGGCGGGGGACCCATCTCCAGCCATATGGCCATTTTTGTGCCTGGCGCGGCGCCAAGTGGGAAAGGGTGGTCTTGAGGCTGAAGGCAGCAGGAAAGCCTGCAGCCCCCAGGTCTGTGGGGCTACGCAAGCGGTTCCCAAAGAGCTTTAGAACAAGGCATAGTTTTCCCTGCTGGCTCTTTGGGCGGGGGACCCATCTCCAGCCATATGGCCATTTTTGTGCCTGGCACGGCGCCAAGTGGGAAAGGGTGGTTTTGAGGCTGAAGGCAGCAGGAAAGCCTGCAGCCCCCAGGTCTGTGGGGCTACGCAAGCGGTTCCCAAAGAGCTTTAGAACAAGGCATAGTTTTCCCTGCTGGCGCTTTGGGCGGGGGACCCATCTCCAGCCATATGGCCATTTTTGTGCCTGTCGCGGTGCCAAGTGGGAAAGGGTGGTTTTGAGGCTGAAGGCAGCAGGAAAGCCTGCAGCCCCCAGGTCTGTGGGGCTACGCAAGCGGTTCCCAAAGAGCTTTAGAACAAGGCATAGTTTTCCCTGCTGGCTCTTTGGGCGTGGGACCCATCTCCAGCCATATGGCCATTTTTGTGCCTGGCGCGGCGCCAAGTGGGAAAGGGTGGTCTTGAGGCTGAAGGCAGCAGGAAAGCCTGCAGCCCCCAGGTCTGTGGGGCTACGCAAGCGGTTCCCAAAGAGCTTTAGAACAAGGCATAGTTTTCCCTGCTGGCTCTTTGGGCGGGGGACCCATCTCCAGCCATATGGCCATTTTTGTGCCTGGCGCGGCGCCAAGTGGGAAAGGGTGGTTTTGAGGCTGAAGGCAGCAGGAAAGCCTGCAGCCCCCAGGTCTGTGGGGCTACGCAAGCGGTTCCCAAAGAGCTTTAGAACAAGGCATAGTTTTCCCTGCTGGCTCTTTGGGCGGGGGACCCATCTCCAGCCATATGGCCATTTTTGTGCCTGGCACGGCGCCAAGTGGGAAAGGGTGGTTTTGAGGCTGAAGGCAGCAGGAAAGCCTGCAGCCCCCAGGTCTGTGGGGCTACGCAAGCGGTTCCCAAAGAGCTTTAGAACAAGGCATAGTTTTCCCTGCTGGCTCTTTGGGCGTGGGACCCATCTCCAGCCATATGGCCATTTTTGTGCCTGGCGCGGCGCCAAGTGGGAAGGGGTGGTTTTGAGGCTGAAGGCAGCAGGAAAGCCTGCAGCCCCCGGGTCTGTGGGGCTACGCAATCGGTTCCCAAAGAGCTTTAGAACAAGGCATAGTTTTCCCTGCTGGCTCTTTGGGCGTGGGACCCATCTCCAGCCATATGGCCATTTTTGTGCCTGGCGCGGCGCCAAGTGGGAAAGGGTGGTTTTGAGGCTGAAGGCAGCAGGAAAGCCTGCACATCCCAGGTCTGTGGGGTACGCAAGCGGTTCCCAAAGAGCTTTAGAACAAGGCATAGTTTTCCCTGCTGGCTCTTTGGGCGGGGGACCCATCTCCAGCCCTATGGCCATTTTTGTGCCTGGCACGGCGCCAAGTGGGAAAGGGTGGTTTTGAGGCTGAAGGCAGCAGGAAAGCCTGCAGCCCCCAGGTCTGTGGGGCTACGCAAGCGGTTCCCAAAGAGCTTTAGAACAAGGCATAGTTTTCCCTGCTGGGTCTTTGGGCGTGGGACCCATCTCCAGCCATATGGCCATTTTTGTGCCTGGCGCGGCGCCAAGTGGGAAAGGGTGGTCTTGAGGCTGAAGGCAGCAGGAAAGCCTGCAGCCCCCAGGTCTGTGGGGCTACGCAAGCGGTTCCCAAAGAGCTTTAGAACAAGGCATAGTTTTCCCTGCTGGCTCTTTGGGCGGGGGACCCATCTCCAGCCATACGGCCATTTTTGTGCCTGTCGCGGTGCCAAGTGGGAAAGGGTGGTTTTGAGGCTGAAGGCAGCAGGAAAGCCTGCAGCCCCCAGGTCTGTGGGGCTACGCAAGCGGTTCCCAAAGAGCTTTAGAACAAGGCATAGTTTTCCCTGCTGGCTCTTTGGGCGTGGGACCCATCTCCAGCCATATGGCCATTTTTGTGCCTGGCGCGGCGCCAAGTGGGAAAGGGTGGTCTTGAGGCTGAAGGCAGCAGGAAAGCCTGCAGCCCCCAGGTCTGTGGGGCTACGCAAGCGGTTCCCAAAGAGCTTTAGAACAAGGCATAGTTTTCCCTGCTGGCTCTTTGGGTGGGGGACCCATCTCCAGCCATATGGCCATTTTTGTGCCTGTCGCGGTGCCAAGTGGGAAAGGGTGGTTTTGAGGCTGAAGGCAGCAGGAAAGCCTGCAGCCCCCAGGTCTGTGGGGCTACGCAAGCGGTTCCCAAAGAGCTTTAGAACAAGGCATAGTTTTCCCTGCTGGCGCTTTGGGCGGGGGACCCATCTCCAGCCATATGGCCATTTTTGTGCCTGTCGCGGTGCCAAGTGGGAAAGGGTGGTTTTGAGGCTGAAGGCAGCAGGAAAGCCTGCAGCCCCCAGGTCTGTGGGGCTACGCAAGCGGTTCCCAAAGAGCTTTAGAACAAGGCATAGTTTTCCCTGCTGGCTCTTTGGGCGTGGGACCCATCTCCAGCCATATGGCCATTTTTGTGCCTGGCGCGGCGCCAAGTGGGAAAGGGTGGTCTTGAGGCTGAAGGCAGCAGGAAAGCCTGCAGCCCCCAGGTCTGTGGGGCTACGCAAGCGGTTCCCAAAGAGCTTTAGAACAAGGCATAGTTTTCCCTGCTGGCTCTTTGGGCGGGGGACCCATCTCCAGCCATACGGCCATTTTTGTGCCTGGCGCGGCGCCAAGTGGGAAAGGGTGGTTTTGAGGCTGAAGGCAGCAGGAAAGCCTGCAGCCCCCAGGTCTGTGGGGCTACGCAAGCAGTTCCCAAAGAGCTTTAGAACAAGGCATAGTTTTCCCTGCTGGCTCTTTGGGCGGGGGACCCATCTCCAGCCATATGGCCATTTTTGTGCCTGGCGCGGCGCCAAGTGGGAAAGGGTGGTTTTGAGACTGAAGGCAGCAGGAAAGCCTGCAGCCCCCAGGTCTGTGGGGCTACGCAAGCGGTTCCCAAAGAGCTTTAGAACAAGGCATAGTTTTCCCTGCTTGCTCTTTGGGCGGGGGACCCATCTCCAGCCATATGGCCATTTTTGTGCCTGGCGCGGCGCCAAGTGGGAAAGGGTGGTTTTGAGGCTGAAGGCAGCAGGAAAGCCTGCAGCCCCCGGGTCTGTGGGGCTACGCAAGCGGTTCCCAAAGAGCTTTAGAACAAGGCATAGTTTTCCCTGCTGGCTCTTTGGGCGGGGGACCCATCTCCAGCCATATGGCCATTTTTGTGCCTGGCGCGGCGCCAAGTGGGAAAGGGTGGTTTTGAGGCTGAAGGCAGCAGGAAAGCCTGCAGCCCCCAGGTCTGTGGGGCTACGCAAGCGGTTCCCAAAGAGCTTTAGAACAAGGCATAGTTTTCCCTGCTGGCTCTTTGGGCGGGGGACCCATCTCCAGACATATGGCCATTTTTGTGCCTGGCGCGGTGCCAAGTGGGAAAGGGTGGTTTTGAGGCTGAAGGCAGCAGGAAAGCCTGCAGCCCCCAGGTCTGTGGGGCTACGCAAGCGGTTCCCAAAGAGCTTTAGAACAAGGCATAGTTTTCCCTGCTGGCGCTTTGGGCGGGGGACCCATCTCCAGCCATATGGCCATTTTTGTGCCTGTCGCGGTGCCAAGTGGGAAAGGGTGGTCTTGAGGCTGAAGGCAGCAGGAAAGCCTGCAGCCCCCGGGTCTGTGGGGCTACGCAAGCGGTTCCCAAAGAGCTTTAGAACAAGGCATAGTTTTCCCTGCTGGCGCTTTGGGCGTGGGACCCATCTCCAGCCATATGGCCATTTTTGTGCCTGGCGCGGCGCCAAGTGGGAAAGGGTGGTTTTGAGGCTGAAGGCAGCAGGAAAGCCTGCACATCCCAGGTCTGTGGGGTACGCAAGCGGTTCCCAAAGAGCTTTAGAACAAGGCATAGTTTTCCCTGCTGGCTCTTTGGGCGGGGGACCCATCTCCAGCCCTATGGCCATTTTTGTGCCTGGCACGGCGCCAAGTGGGAAAGGGTGGTTTTGAGGCTGAAGGCAGCAGGAAAGCCTGCAGCCCCCAGGTCTGTGGGGCTACGCAAGCGGTTCCCAAAGAGCTTTAGAACAAGGCATAGTTTTCCCTGCTGGGTCTTTGGGCGTGGGACCCATCTCCAGCCATATGGCCATTTTTGTGCCTGGCGCGGCGCCAAGTGGGAAAGGGTGGTTTTGAGGCTGAAGGCAGCAGGAAAGCCTGCAGCCCCCAGGTCTGTGGGGCTACGCAAGCGGTTCCCAAAGAGCTTTAGAACAAGACATAGTTTTCCCTGCTGGCTCTTTGGGTGGGGGACCCATCTCCAGCCATACGGCCATTTTTGTGCCTGGCGCGGCGCCAAGTGGGAAAGGGTGGTTTTGAGGCTGAAAGCAGCAGGAAAGCCTGCAGCCCCCGGGTCTGTGGGGCTACGCAAGCGGTTCCCAAAGAGCTTTAGAACAAGGCGTAGTTTTCCCTGCTGGCTCTTTGGGCGGGGGACCCATCTCCAGCCATATGGCCATTTTTGTGCCTGGCGCGGCGCCAAGTGGGAAGGGGTGGTTTTGAGGCTGAAGGCAGCAGGAAAGCCTGCAGCCCCCAGGTCTGTGGGGCTACGCAAGCGGTTCCCAAAGAGCTTTAGAACAAGGCATAGTTTTCCCTGCTGGCTCTTTGGGCGGGGGACCCATCTCCAGCCATACGGCCATTTTTGTGCCTGGCGCGGCGCCAAGTGGGAAAGGGTGGTTTTGAGGCTGAAGGCAGCAGGAAAGCCTGCAGCCCCCAGGTCTGTGGGGCTACGCAAGCGGTTCCCAAAGAGCTTTAGAACAAGGCATAGTTTTCCCTGCTGGCTCTTTGGGCGGGGGACCCATCTCCAGCCATATGGCCATTTTTGTGCCTGGCGCGGCGCCAAGTGGGAAAGGGTGGTTTTGAGGCTGAAGGCAGCAGGAAAGCCTGCAGCCCCCAGGTCTGTGGGGCTACGCAAGCGGTTCCCAAAGAGCTTTAGAACAAGACATAGTTTTCCCTGCTGGCTCTTTGGGCGGGGGACCCATCTCCAGCCATATGGCCATTTTTGTGCCTGGCGCGGCGCCAAGTGGGAAAGGGTGGTTTTGAGGCTGAAGGCAGCAGGAAAGCCTGCAGCCCCCGGGTCTGTGGGGCTACGCAAGCGGTTCCCAAAGAGCTTTAGAACAAGGCATAGTTTTCCCTGCTGGCTCTTTGGGCGTGGGACCCATCTCCAGCCATATGGCCATTTTTGTGCCTGGCGCGGCGCCAAGTGGGAAAGGGTGGTTTTGAGGCTGAAGGCAGCAGGAAAGCCTGCACATCCCAGGTCTGTGGGGTACGCAAGCGGTTCCCAAAGAGCTTTAGAACAAGGCATAGTTTTCCCTGCTGGCTCTTTGGGCGGGGGACCCATCTCCAGCCCTATGGCCATTTTTGTGCCTGGCACGGCGCCAAGTGGGAAAGGGTGGTTTTGAGGCTGAAGGCAGCAGGAAAGCCTGCAGCCCCCAGGTCTGTGGGGCTACGCAAGCGGTTCCCAAAGAGCTTTAGAACAAGGCATAGTTTTCCCTGCTGGGTCTTTGGGCGTGGGACCCATCTCCAGCCATATGGCCATTTTTGTGCCTGGCGCGGCGCCAAGTGGGAAAGGGTGGTTTTGAGGCTGAAGGCAGCAGGAAAGCCTGCAGCCCCCAGGTCTGTGGGGCTACGCAAGCGGTTCCCAAAGAGCTTTAGAACAAGGCATAGTTTTCCCTGCTGGCTCTTTGGGTGGGGGACCCATCTCCAGCCATACGGCCATTTTTGTGCCTGGCGCGGCGCCAAGTGGGAAAGGGTGGTTTTGAGGCTGAAAGCAGCAGGAAAGCCTGCAGCCCCCGGGTCTGTGGGGCTACGCAAGCGGTTCCCAAAGAGCTTTAGAACAAGGCGTAGTTTTCCCTGCTGGCTCTTTGGGCGGGGGACCCATCTCCAGCCATATGGCCATTTTTGTGCCTGGCGCGGCGCCAAGTGGGAAGGGGTGGTTTTGAGGCTGAAGGCAGCAGGAAAGCCTGCAGCCCCCAGGTCTGTGGGGCTACGCAAGCGGTTCCCAAAGAGCTTTAGAACAAGGCATAGTTTTCCCTGCTGGCTCTTTGGGCGGGGGACCCATCTCCAGCCATACGGCCATTTTTGTGCCTGGCGCGGCGCCAAGTGGGAAAGGGTGGTTTTGAGGCTGAAAGCAGCAGGAAAGCCTGCAGCCCCCGGGTCTGTGGGGCTACGCAAGCGGTTCCCAAAGAGCTTTAGAACAAGGCGTAGTTTTCCCTGCTGGCTCTTTGGGCGGGGGACCCATCTCCAGCCATATGGCCATTTTTGTGCCTGGCGCGGCGCCAAGTGGGAAGGGGTGGTTTTGAGGCTGAAGGCAGCAGGAAAGCCTGCAGCCCCCAGGTCTGTGGGGCTACGCAAGCGGTTCCCAAAGAGCTTTAGAACAAGGCATAGTTTTCCCTGCTGGCTCTTTGGGCGGGGGACCCATCTCCAGCCATACGGCCATTTTTGTGCCTGGCGCGGCGCCAAGTGGGAAAGGGTGGTTTTGAGGCTGAAGGCAGCAGGAAAGCCTGCAGCCCCCAGGTCTGTGGGGCTACGCAAGCGGTTCCCAAAGAGCTTTAGAACAAGGCATAGTTTTCCCTGCTGGCTCTTTGGGCGTGGGACCCATCTCCAGCCATATGGCCATTTTTGTGCCTGGCGCGGCGCCAAGTGGGAAAGGGTGGTTTTGAGGCTGAAGGCAGCAGGAAAGCCTGCAGCCCCCAGGTCTGTGGGGCTACGCAAGCGGTTCCCAAAGAGCTTTAGAACAAGACATAGTTTTCCCTGCTGGCTCTTTGGGTGGGGGACCCATCTCCAGCCCTATGGCCATTTTTGTGCCTGGCACGGCGCCAAGTGGGAAAGGGTGGTTTTGAGGCTGAAGGCAGCAGGAAAGCCTGCAGCCCCCAGGTCTGTGGGGCTACGCAAGCGGTTCCCAAAGAGCTTTAGAACAAGGCATAGTTTTCCCTGCTGGGTCTTTGGGCGTGGGACCCATCTCCAGCCATATGGCCATTTTTGTGCCTGGCGCGGCGCCAAGTGGGAAAGGGTGGTTTTGAGGCTGAAGGCAGCAGGAAAGCCTGCAGCCCCCAGGTCTGTGGGGCTACGCAAGCGGTTCCCAAAGAGCTTTAGAACAAGACATAGTTTTCCCTGCTGGCTCTTTGGGTGGGGGACCCATCTCCAGCCATACGGCCATTTTTGTGCCTGGCGCGGCGCCAAGTGGGAAAGGGTGGTTTTGAGGCTGAAAGCAGCAGGAAAGCCTGCAGCCCCCGGGTCTGTGGGGCTACGCAAGCGGTTCCCAAAGAGCTTTAGAACAAGGCGTAGTTTTCCCTGCTGGCTCTTTGGGCGGGGGACCCATCTCCAGCCATATGGCCATTTTTGTGCCTGGCGCGGCGCCAAGTGGGAAGGGGTGGTTTTGAGGCTGAAGGCAGCAGGAAAGCCTGCAGCCCCCAGGTCTGTGGGGCTACGCAAGCGGTTCCCAAAGAGCTTTAGAACAAGGCATAGTTTTCCCTGCTGGCTCTTTGGGCGGGGGACCCATCTCCAGCCATACGGCCATTTTTGTGCCTGGCGCGGCGCCAAGTGGGAAAGGGTGGTTTTGAGGCTGAAAGCAGCAGGAAAGCCTGCAGCCCCCGGGTCTGTGGGGCTACGCAAGCGGTTCCCAAAGAGCTTTAGAACAAGGCGTAGTTTTCCCTGCTGGCTCTTTGGGCGGGGGACCCATCTCCAGCCATATGGCCATTTTTGTGCCTGGCGCGGCGCCAAGTGGGAAGGGGTGGTTTTGAGGCTGAAGGCAGCAGGAAAGCCTGCAGCCCCCAGGTCTGTGGGGCTACGCAAGCGGTTCCCAAAGAGCTTTAGAACAAGGCATAGTTTTCCCTGCTGGCTCTTTGGGCGGGGGACCCATCTCCAGCCATACGGCCATTTTTGTGCCTGGCGCGGCGCCAAGTGGGAAAGGGTGGTTTTGAGGCTGAAGGCAGCAGGAAAGCCTGCAGCCCCCAGGTCTGTGGGGTACGCAAGCGGTTCCCAAAGAGCTTTAGAACAAGGCATAGTTTTCCCTGCTGGCTCTTTGGGCGGGGGACCCATCTCCAGCCCTATGGCCATTTTTGTGCCTGGCACGGCGCCAAGTGGGAAAGGGTGGTTTTGAGGCTGAAGGCAGCAGGAAAGCCTGCAGCCCCCAGGTCTGTGGGGCTACGCAAGCGGTTCCCAAAGAGCTTTAGAACAAGGCATAGTTTTCCCTGCTGGCTCTTTGGGCGGGGGACCCATCTCCAGCCATATGGCCATTTTTGTGCCTGGCGCAGCGCCAAGTGGGAAAGGGTGGTTTTGAGGCTGAAGGCAGCAGGAAAGCCTGCAGCCCCCAGGTCTGTGGGGCTACGCAAGCGGTTCCCAAAGAGCTTTAGAACAAGGCATAGTTTTCCCTGCTGGCTCTTTGGGTGTGGGACCCATCTCCAGCCATATGGCCATTTTTGTGCCTGGCGCGGCGCCAAGTGGGGAAGGGTGGTTTTGAGGCTGAAGGCAGCAGGAAAGCCTGCAGCCCCCAGGTCTGTGGGGCTACGCAAGCAGTTCCCAAAGAGCTTTAGAACAAGGCATAGTTTTCCCTGCTGGCTCTTTGGGCGGGGGACCCATCTCCAGCCATACGGCCATTTTTGTGCCTGTCGCGGTGCCAAGTGGGAAAGGGTGGTTTTGAGGCTGAAGGCAGCAGGAAAGCCTGCAGCCCCCAGGTCTGTGGGGCTACGCAAGCGGTTCCCAAAGAGCTTTAGAACAAGGCATAGTTTTCCCTGCTGGCTCTTTGGGCGTGGGACCAATCTCCAGACACATGGCCATTTTTGTGCCTGGCGCGGCGCCAAGTGGGAAAGGGTGGTTTTGAGGCTGAAGGCAGCAGGAAAGCCTGCAGCCCCCAGGTCTGTGGGGCTACGCAAGCGGTTCCCAAAGAGCTTTAGAACAAGGCATAGTTTTCCCTGCTGGCTCTTTGGGCGGGGGACCCATCTCCAGCCATATGGCCATTTTTGTGCCTGGCACGGCGCCAAGTGGGAAAGGGTGGTTTTGAGGCTGAAGGCAGCAGGAAAGCCTGCAGTCCCCAGGTCTGTGGGGCTACGCAAGCGGTTCCCAAAGAGCTTTAGAACAAGGCATAGTTTTCCCTGCTGGCTCTTTGGGCGGGGGACCCATCTCCAGCCATATGGCCATTTTTGTGCCTGGCGCGGCGCCAAGTGGGAAAGGGTGGTTTTGAGGCTGAAGGCAGCAGGAAAGCCTGCAGCCCCCAGGTCTGTGGGGCTACGCAAGCGGTTCCCAAAGAGCTTTAGAACAAGGCATAGTTTTCCCTGCTGGCGCTTTGGGCGTGGGACCCATCTCCAGCCATATGGCCATTTTTGTGCCTGGCGCGGCGCCAAGTGGGAAAGGGTGGTTTTGAGGCTGAAGGCAGCAGGAAAGCCTGCAGCCCCCAGGTCTGTGGGGTACGCAAGCGGTTCCCAAAGAGCTTTAGAACAAGGCATAGTTTTCCCTGCTGGCTCTTTGGGCGGGGGACCCATCTCCAGCCCTATGGCCATTTTTGTGCCTGGCGCGGCGCCAAGTGGGAAAGGGTGGTTTTGAGGCTGAAGGCAGCAGGAAAGCCTGCAGCCCCCAGGTCTGTGGGGCTACGCAAGCGGTTCCCAAAGAGCTTTAGAACAAGGCATAGTTTTCCCTGCTGGCTCTTTGGGCGGGGGACCCATCTCCAGCCATATGGCCATTTTTGTGCCTGGCGCGGCGCCAAGTGGGAAAGGGTGGTTTTGAGGCTGAAGGCAGCAGGAAAGCCTGCAGCCCCCAGGTCTGTGGGGCTACGCAAGCGGTTCCCAAAGAGCTTTAGAACAAGGCATAGTTTTCCCTGCTGGCTCTTTGGGCGGGGGACCCATCTCCAGACATATGGCCATTTTTGTGCCTGGCGCGGCGCCAAGTGGGAAAGGGTGGTTTTGAGGCTGAAGGCAGCAGGAAAGCCTGCAGCCCCCAGGTCTGTGGGGCTACGCAAGCGGTTCCCAAAGAGCTTTAGAACAAGGCATAGTTTTCCCTGCTGGCTCTTTGGGCGGGGGGACCCCTCTCCAGCCATATGGCCATTTTTGTGCCTGGCGCGGCGCCAAGTGGGAAGGGGTGGTTTTGAGGCTGAAGGCAGCAGGAAAGCCTGCAGCCCCCAGGTCTGTGGGGCTACGCAAGCGGTTCCCAAAGAGCTTTAGAACAAGGCATAGTTTTCCCTGCTGGCTCTTTGGGCGTGGGACCCATCTCCAGCCATATGGCCATTTTTGTGCCTGGCGCGGCGCCAAGTGGGAAAGGGTGGTTTTGAGGCTGAAGGCAGCAGGAAAGCCTGCAGCCCCCAGGTCTGTGGGGCTACGCAAGCGGTTCCCAAAGAGCTTTAGAACAAGGCATAGTTTTCCCTGCTGGCGCTTTGGGCGGGGGACCCATCTCCAGCCATATGGCCATTTTTGTGCCTGGCGCGGCGCCAAGTGGGAAAGGGTGGTTTTGAGGCTGAAGGCAGCAGGAAAGCCTGCAGCCCCCAGGTCTGTGGGGCTACGCAAGCGGTTCCCAAAGAGCTTTAGAACAAGGCATAGTTTTCCCTGCTGGCTCTTTGGGCGTGGGACCCATCTCCAGACATATGGCCACTTTTGTGCCTGGCGCGGCGCCAAGTGGGAAAGGGTGGTTTTGAGGCTGAAGGCAGCAGGAAAGCCTGCAGCCCCCAGGTCTGTGGGGCTACGCAAGCGGTTCCCAAAGAGCTTTAGAACAAGACATAGTTTTCCCTGCTGGCGCTTTGGGCGGGGGACCCATCTCCAGCCATATGGCCATTTTTGTGCCTGTCGCGGTGCCAAGTGGGAAAGGGTGGTTTTGAGGCTGAAGGCAGCAGGAAAGCCTGCAGCCCCCAGGTCTGTGGGGCTACGCAAGCGGTTCCCAAAGAGCTTTAGAACAAGGCATAGTTTTCCCTGCTGGCTCTTTGGGCGTGGGACCCATCTCCAGCCATATGGCCATTTTTGTGCCTGGCGCGGCGCCAAGTGGGAAAGGGTGGTCTTGAGGCTGAAGGCAGCAGGAAAGCCTGCAGCCCCCAGGTCTGTGGGGCTACGCAAGCGGTTCCCAAAGAGCTTTAGAACAAGGCATAGTTTTCCCTGCTGGCTCTTTGGGCGGGGGACCCATCTCCAGCCATATGGCCATTTTTGTGCCTGGCACGGCGCCAAGTGGGAAAGGGTGGTTTTGAGGCTGAAGGCAGCAGGAAAGCCTGCAGTCCCCAGGTCTGTGGGGCTACGCAAGCGGTTCCCAAAGAGCTTTAGAACAAG
The DNA here is from genome assembly GCF_028500815.1 of Rissa tridactyla. Taxonomy (NCBI): domain Eukaryota; kingdom Metazoa; phylum Chordata; class Aves; order Charadriiformes; family Laridae; genus Rissa; species Rissa tridactyla. The sequence continues at coordinate 4,938,552 of NC_071496.1, forward strand.
GCATAGTTTTCCCTGCTGGCTCTTTGGGCGGGGGACCCATCTCCAGCCATATGGCCATTTTTGTGCCTGGCGCGGCGCCAAGTGGGAAGGGGTGGTTTTGAGGCTGAAGGCAGCAGGAAAGCCTGCACATCCCAGGTCTGTGGGGTACGCAAGCGGTTCCCAAAGAGCTTTAGAACAAGGCATAGTTTTCCCTGCTGGCTCTTTGGGCGGGGGACCCATCTCCAGCCCTATGGCCATTTTTGTGCCTGGCGCGGCGCCAAGTGGGAAAGGGTGGTTTTGAGGCTGAAGGCAGCAGGAAAGCCTGCAGCCCCCAGGTCTGTGGGGCTACGCAAGCGGTTCCCAAAGAGCTTTAGAACAAGGCATAGTTTTCCCTGCTGGCTCTTTGGGCGGGGGACCCATCTCCAGCCATATGGCCATTTTTGTGCCTGGCGCGGCGCCAAGTGGGAAAGGGTGGTTTTGAGGCTGAAGGCAGCAGGAAAGCCTGCAGCCCCCGGGTCTGTGGGTCTACGCAAGCGGTTCCCAAAGAGCTTTAGAACAAGACATAGTTTTCCCTGCTGGCGCTTTGGGCGGGGGACCCATCTCCAGCCATATGGCCATTTTTGTGCCTGTCGCGGTGCCAAGTGGGAAAGGGTGGTTTTGAGGCTGAAGGCAGCAGGAAAGCCTGCAGCCCCCAGGTCTGTGGGGCTACGCAAGCGGTTCCCAAAGAGCTTTAGAACAAGGCATAGTTTTCCCTGCTGGCTCTTTGGGCGTGGGACCCATCTCCAGCCATATGGCCATTTTTGTGCCTGGCGCGGCGCCAAGTGGGAAAGGGTGGTCTTGAGGCTGAAGGCAGCAGGAAAGCCTGCAGCCCCCAGGTCTGTGGGGCTACGCAAGCGGTTCCCAAAGAGCTTTAGAACAAGGCATAGTTTTCCCTGCTGGCTCTTTGGGCGGGGGACCCATCTCCAGCCATACGGCCATTTTTGTGCCTGGCGCGGCGCCAAGTGGGAAAGGGTGGTTTTGAGGCTGAAGGCAGCAGGAAAGCCTGCAGTCCCCAGGTCTGTGGGGCTACGCAAGCGGTTCCCAAAGAGCTTTAGAACAAGGCATAGTTTTCCCTGCTGGCTCTTTGGGCGGGGGACCCATCTCCAGCCATATGGCCATTTTTGTGCCTGGCGCGGCGCCAAGTGGGAAGGGGTGGTTTTGAGGCTGAAGGCAGCAGGAAAGCCTGCAGCCCCCGGGTCTGTGGGGCTACGCAAGCGGTTCCCAAAGAGCTTTAGAACAAGGCATAGTTTTCCCTGCTGGCGCTTTGGGCGTGGGACCCATCTCCAGCCATATGGCCATTTTTGTGCCTGGCGCGGCGCCAAGTGGGAAAGGGTGGTTTTGAGGCTGAAGGCAGCAGGAAAGCCTGCACATCCCAGGTCTGTGGGGTACGCAAGCGGTTCCCAAAGAGCTTTAGAACAAGGCATAGTTTTCCCTGCTGGCTCTTTGGGCGGGGGACCCATCTCCAGCCCTATGGCCATTTTTGTGCCTGGCACGGCGCCAAGTGGGAAAGGGTGGTTTTGAGGCTGAAGGCAGCAGGAAAGCCTGCAGCCCCCAGGTCTGTGGGGCTACGCAAGCGGTTCCCAAAGAGCTTTAGAACAAGGCATAGTTTTCCCTGCTGGGTCTTTGGGCGTGGGACCCATCTCCAGCCATATGGCCATTTTTGTGCCTGGCGCGGCGCCAAGTGGGAAAGGGTGGTTTTGAGGCTGAAGGCAGCAGGAAAGCCTGCAGCCCCCAGGTCTGTGGGGCTATGCAAGCGGTTCCCAAAGAGCTTTAGAACAAGGCATAATTTTCCCTGCTGGCTCTTTGGGCGTGGGACCCATCTCCAGCCATATGGCCATTTTTGTGCCTGGCGCGGCGCCAAGTGGGAAAGGGTGGTTTTGAGGCTGAAGGCAGCAGGAAAGCCTGCAGCCCCCAGGTCTGTGGGGCTACGCAAGCGGTTCCCAAAGCGCTTTAGAACAAGGCGTAGTTTTCCCTGCTGGCTCTTTGGGCGGGGGACCCATCTCCAGCCATATGGCCATTTTTGTGCCTGGCGCGGCGCCAAGTGGGAAGGGGTGGTTTTGAGGCTGAAGGCAGCAGGAAAGCCTGCAGCCCCCAGGTCTGTGGGGCTACGCAAGCAGTTCCCAAAGAGCTTTAGAACAAGGCATAGTTTTCCCTGCTGGCTCTTTGGGCGGGGGACCCATCTCCAGCCATACGGCCATTTTTGTGCCTGGCGCGGCGCCAAGTGGGAAAGGGTGGTTTTGAGGCTGAAGGCAGCAGGAAAGCCTGCAGCCCCCAGGTCTGTGGGGCTACGCAAGCGGTTCCCAAAGAGCTTTAGAACAAGGCATAGTTTTCCCTGCTGGCTCTTTGGGCGGGGGACCCATCTCCAGCCATATGGCCATTTTTGTGCCTGGCGCGGCGCCAAGTGGGAAAGGGTGGTTTTGAGGCTGAAGGCAGCAGGAAAGCCTGCAGCCCCCAGGTCTGTGGGGCTACGCAAGCGGTTCCCAAAGAGCTTTAGAACAAGGCATAGTTTTCCCTGCTGGCTCTTTGGGCGGGGGACCCATCTCCAGCCATATGGCCATTTTTGTGCCTGGCGCGGCGCCAAGTGGGAAAGGGTGGTTTTGAGGCTGAAGGCAGCAGGAAAGCCTGCAGCCCCCGGGTCTGTGGGGCTACGCAAGCGGTTCCCAAAGAGCTTTAGAACAAGGCATAGTTTTCCCTGCTGGCTCTTTGGGCGGGGGACCCATCTCCAGCCATATGGCCATTTTTGTGCCTGGCGCGGCGCCAAGTGGGAAAGGGTGGTCTTGAGGCTGAAGGCAGCAGGAAAGCCTGCAGCCCCCAGGTCTGTGGGGCTACGCAAGCGGTTCCCAAAGAGCTTTAGAACAAGGCATAGTTTTCCCTGCTGGCTCTTTGGGCGGGGGACCCATCTCCAGCCATATGGCCATTTTTGTGCCTGGCGCGGTGCCAAGTGGGAAAGGGTGGTTTTGAGGCTGAAGGCAGCAGGAAAGCCTGCAGCCCCCAGGTCTGTGGGGCTACGCAAGCGGTTCCCAAAGAGCTTTAGAACAAGGCATAGTTTTCCCTGCTGGCGCTTTGGGCGGGGGACCCATCTCCAGCCATATGGCCATTTTTGTGCCTGTCGCGGTGCCAAGTGGGAAAGGGTGGTTTTGAGGCTGAAGGCAGCAGGAAAGCCTGCAGCCCCCAGGTCTGTGGGGCTACGCAAGCGGTTCCCAAAGAGCTTTAGAACAAGGCATAGTTTTCCCTGCTGGCTCTTTGGGCGTGGGACCCATCTCCAGCCATATGGCCATTTTTGTGCCTGGCGCGGCGCCAAGTGGGAAAGGGTGGTCTTGAGGCTGAAGGCAGCAGGAAAGCCTGCAGCCCCCAGGTCTGTGGGGCTACGCAAGCGGTTCCCAAAGAGCTTTAGAACAAGGCATAGTTTTCCCTGCTGGCTCTTTGGGTGTGGGACCCATCTCCAGCCATATGGCCATTTTTGTGCCTGGCGCGGCGCCAAGTGGGGAAGGGTGGTTTTGAGGCTGAAGGCAGCAGGAAAGCCTGCAGCCCCCAGGTCTGTGGGGCTACGCAAGCGGTTCCCAAAGAGCTTTAGAACAAGGCATAGTTTTCCCTGCTGGCTCTTTGGGCGGGGGACCCATCTCCAGCCATATGGCCATTTTTGTGCCTCGCGCGGCGCCAAGTGGGAAAGGGTGGTTTTGAGGCTGAAGGCAGCAGGAAAGCCTGCAGCCCCCAGGTCTGTGGGGCTACGCAAGCGGTTCCCAAAGAGCTTTAGAACAAGGCATAGTTTTCCCTGCTGGCGCTTTGGGCGTGGGACCCATCTCCAGACATATGGCCATTTTTGTGCCTGGCGCGGCGCCAAGTGGGAAAGGGTGGTTTTGAGGCTGAAGGCAGCAGGAAAGCCTGCACATCCCAGGTCTGTGGGGTATGCAAGCGGTTCCCAAAGAGCTTTAGAACAAGGCATAGTTTTCCCTGCTGGCTCTTTGGGCGGGGGACCCATCTCCAGCCCTATGGCCATTTTTGTGCCTGGCGCGGCGCCAAGTGGGAAAGGGTGGTTTTGAGGCTGAAGGCAGCAGGAAAGCCTGCATCCCCCAGGTCTGTGGGGCTACGCAAGCGGTTCCCAAAGAGCTTTAGAACAAGGCATAGTTTTCCCTGCTGGCTCTTTGGGCGTGGGACCCATCTCCAGCCATATGGCCATTTTTGTGCCTGGCGCGGCGCCAAGTGGGAAAGGGTGGTTTTGAGGCTGAAGGCAGCAGGAAAGCCTGCAGCCCCCAGGTCTGTGGGGCTACGCAAGCGGTTCCCAAAGAGCTTTAGAACAAGGCATAGTTTTCCCTGCTGGCTCTTTGGGCGGGGGACCCATCTCCAGCCATATGGCCATTTTTGTGCCTGGCGCGGCGCCAAGTGGGAAAGGGTGGTTTTGAGGCTGAAGGCAGCAGGAAAGCCTGCAGCCCCCAGGTCTGTGGGGCTACGCAAGCGGTTCCCAAAGAGCTTTAGAACAAGGCATAGTTTTCCCTGCTGGCTCTTTGGGCGTGGGACCCATCTCCAGACATATGGCCACTTTTGTGCCTGGCGCGGCGCCAAGTGGGAAAGGGTGGTTTTGAGGCTGAAGGCAGCAGGAAAGCCTGCAGCCCCCGGGTCTGTGGGGCTACGCAAGCGGTTCCCAAAGAGCTTTAGAACAAGGCATAGTTTTCCCTGCTGGCTCTTTGGGCGGGGGACCCATCTCCAGCCATATGGCCATTTTTGTGCCTGGCGCGGCGCCAAGTGGGAAAGGGTGGTTTTGAGGCTGAAGGCAGCAGGAAAGCCTGCAGCCCCCAGGTCTGTGGGGCTACACAAGCGGTTCCCAAAGAGCTTTAGAACAAGGCATAATTTTCCCTGCTGGCTCTTTGGGCGGGGGACCCATCTCCAGCCATATGGCCATTTTTGTGCCTGGCGCGGCACCAAGTGGGAAAGGGTGGTCTTGAGGCTGAAGGCAGCAGGAAAGCCTGCAGCCCCCAGGTCTGTGGGGCTACGCAAGCGGTTCCCAAAGAGCTTTAGAACAAGGCATAGTTTTCCCTGCTGGCTCTTTGGGCGGGGGACCCATCTCCAGCCATATGGCCATTTTTGTGCCTGGCGCGGCGCCAAGTGGGAAAGGGTGGTTTTGAGACTGAAGGCAGCAGGAAAGCCTGCAGCCCCCAGGTCTGTGGGGCTACGCAAGTGGTTCCCAAAGAGCTTTAGAACAAGGCATAGTTTTCCCTGCTGGCTCTTTGGGCGGGGGACCCATCTCCAGCCATATGGCCATTTTTGTGCCTGGAGCGGCGCCAAGTGGGAAAGGGTGGTTTTGAGGCTGAAGGCAGCAGGAAAGCCTGCAGCCCTCAGGTCTGTGGGGCTACGCAAGCGGTTCCCAAAGAGCTTTAGAACAAGGCATAGTTTTCCCTGCTGGCTCTTTGGGCGGGGGACCCATCTCCAGCCATACGGCCATTTTTGTGCCTGGCGCGGCGCCAAGTGGGAAAGGGTGGTTTTGAGGCTGAAGGCAGCAGGAAAGCCTGCAGCCCCCAGGTCTGTGGGGCTACGCAAGCGGTTCCCAAAGAGCTTTAGAACAAGGCATAGTTTTCCCTGCTGGCTCTTTGGGTGGGGGACCCATCTCCAGCCATACGGCCATTTTTGTGCCTGGCGCGGCGCCAAGTGGGAAAGGGTGGTTTTGAGGCTGAAAGCAGCAGGAAAGCCTGCAGCCCCCGGGTCTGTGGGGCTACGCAAGCGGTTCCCAAAGAGCTTTAGAACAAGGCGTAGTTTTCCCTGCTGGCTCTTTGGGCGGGGGGACCCATCTCCAGCCATATGGCCATTTTTGTGCCTGGCGCGGCGCCAAGTGGGAAGGGGTGGTTTTGAGGCTGAAGGCAGCAGGAAAGCCTGCAGCCCCCAGGTCTGTGGGGCTACGCAAGCGGTTCCCAAAGAGCTTTAGAACAAGGCATAGTTTTCCCTGCTGGCTCTTTGGGCGGGGGACCCATCTCCAGCCATACGGCCATTTTTGTGCCTGGCGCGGCGCCAAGTGGGAAAGGGTGGTTTTGAGGCTGAAAGCAGCAGGAAAGCCTGCAGCCCCCGGGTCTGTGGGGCTACGCAAGCGGTTCCCAAAGAGCTTTAGAACAAGGCGTAGTTTTCCCTGCTGGCTCTTTGGGCGGGGGACCCATCTCCAGCCATATGGCCATTTTTGTGCCTGGCGCGGCGCCAAGTGGGAAGGGGTGGTTTTGAGGCTGAAGGCAGCAGGAAAGCCTGCAGCCCCCAGGTCTGTGGGGCTACGCAAGCGGTTCCCAAAGAGCTTTAGAACAAGGCATAGTTTTCCCTGCTGGCTCTTTGGGCGGGGGACCCATCTCCAGCCATACGGCCATTTTTGTGCCTGGCGCGGCGCCAAGTGGGAAAGGGTGGTTTTGAGGCTGAAGGCAGCAGGAAAGCCTGCAGCCCCCAGGTCTGTGGGGCTACGCAAGCGGTTCCCAAAGAGCTTTAGAACAAGGCATAGTTTTCCCTGCTGGCTCTTTGGGCGTGGGACCCATCTCCAGCCATATGGCCATTTTTGTGCCTGGCGCGGCGCCAAGTGGGAAAGGGTGGTTTTGAGGCTGAAGGCAGCAGGAAAGCCTGCAGCCCCCAGGTCTGTGGGGCTACGCAAGCGGTTCCCAAAGAGCTTTAGAACAAGACATAGTTTTCCCTGCTGGCTCTTTGGGTGGGGGACCCATCTCCAGCCCTATGGCCATTTTTGTGCCTGGCACGGCGCCAAGTGGGAAAGGGTGGTTTTGAGGCTGAAGGCAGCAGGAAAGCCTGCAGCCCCCAGGTCTGTGGGGCTACGCAAGCGGTTCCCAAAGAGCTTTAGAACAAGGCATAGTTTTCCCTGCTGGGTCTTTGGGCGTGGGACCCATCTCCAGCCATATGGCCATTTTTGTGCCTGGCGCGGCGCCAAGTGGGAAAGGGTGGTTTTGAGGCTGAAGGCAGCAGGAAAGCCTGCAGCCCCCAGGTCTGTGGGGCTACGCAAGCGGTTCCCAAAGAGCTTTAGAACAAGACATAGTTTTCCCTGCTGGCTCTTTGGGTGGGGGACCCATCTCCAGCCATACGGCCATTTTTGTGCCTGGCGCGGCGCCAAGTGGGAAAGGGTGGTTTTGAGGCTGAAAGCAGCAGGAAAGCCTGCAGCCCCCGGGTCTGTGGGGCTACGCAAGCGGTTCCCAAAGAGCTTTAGAACAAGGCGTAGTTTTCCCTGCTGGCTCTTTGGGCGGGGGACCCATCTCCAGCCATATGGCCATTTTTGTGCCTGGCGCGGCGCCAAGTGGGAAGGGGTGGTTTTGAGGCTGAAGGCAGCAGGAAAGCCTGCAGCCCCCAGGTCTGTGGGGCTACGCAAGCGGTTCCCAAAGAGCTTTAGAACAAGGCATAGTTTTCCCTGCTGGCTCTTTGGGCGGGGGACCCATCTCCAGCCATACGGCCATTTTTGTGCCTGGCGCGGCGCCAAGTGGGAAAGGGTGGTTTTGAGGCTGAAAGCAGCAGGAAAGCCTGCAGCCCCCGGGTCTGTGGGGCTACGCAAGCGGTTCCCAAAGAGCTTTAGAACAAGGCGTAGTTTTCCCTGCTGGCTCTTTGGGCGGGGGACCCATCTCCAGCCATATGGCCATTTTTGTGCCTGGCGCGGCGCCAAGTGGGAAGGGGTGGTTTTGAGGCTGAAGGCAGCAGGAAAGCCTGCAGCCCCCAGGTCTGTGGGGCTACGCAAGCGGTTCCCAAAGAGCTTTAGAACAAGGCATAGTTTTCCCTGCTGGCTCTTTGGGCGGGGGACCCATCTCCAGCCATACGGCCATTTTTGTGCCTGGCGCGGCGCCAAGTGGGAAAGGGTGGTTTTGAGGCTGAAGGCAGCAGGAAAGCCTGCAGCCCCCAGGTCTGTGGGGTACGCAAGCGGTTCCCAAAGAGCTTTAGAACAAGGCATAGTTTTCCCTGCTGGCTCTTTGGGCGGGGGACCCATCTCCAGCCCTATGGCCATTTTTGTGCCTGGCACGGCGCCAAGTGGGAAAGGGTGGTTTTGAGGCTGAAGGCAGCAGGAAAGCCTGCAGCCCCCAGGTCTGTGGGGCTACGCAAGCGGTTCCCAAAGAGCTTTAGAACAAGGCATAGTTTTCCCTGCTGGCTCTTTGGGCGGGGGACCCATCTCCAGCCATATGGCCATTTTTGTGCCTGGCGCAGCGCCAAGTGGGAAAGGGTGGTTTTGAGGCTGAAGGCAGCAGGAAAGCCTGCAGCCCCCAGGTCTGTGGGGCTACGCAAGCGGTTCCCAAAGAGCTTTAGAACAAGGCATAGTTTTCCCTGCTGGCTCTTTGGGTGTGGGACCCATCTCCAGCCATATGGCCATTTTTGTGCCTGGCGCGGCGCCAAGTGGGGAAGGGTGGTTTTGAGGCTGAAGGCAGCAGGAAAGCCTGCAGCCCCCAGGTCTGTGGGGCTACGCAAGCAGTTCCCAAAGAGCTTTAGAACAAGGCATAGTTTTCCCTGCTGGCTCTTTGGGCGGGGGACCCATCTCCAGCCATACGGCCATTTTTGTGCCTGTCGCGGTGCCAAGTGGGAAAGGGTGGTTTTGAGGCTGAAGGCAGCAGGAAAGCCTGCAGCCCCCAGGTCTGTGGGGCTACGCAAGCGGTTCCCAAAGAGCTTTAGAACAAGGCATAGTTTTCCCTGCTGGCTCTTTGGGCGTGGGACCAATCTCCAGACACATGGCCATTTTTGTGCCTGGCGCGGCGCCAAGTGGGAAAGGGTGGTTTTGAGGCTGAAGGCAGCAGGAAAGCCTGCAGCCCCCAGGTCTGTGGGGCTACGCAAGCGGTTCCCAAAGAGCTTTAGAACAAGGCATAGTTTTCCCTGCTGGCTCTTTGGGCGGGGGACCCATCTCCAGCCATATGGCCATTTTTGTGCCTGGCACGGCGCCAAGTGGGAAAGGGTGGTTTTGAGGCTGAAGGCAGCAGGAAAGCCTGCAGTCCCCAGGTCTGTGGGGCTACGCAAGCGGTTCCCAAAGAGCTTTAGAACAAGGCATAGTTTTCCCTGCTGGCTCTTTGGGCGGGGGACCCATCTCCAGCCATATGGCCATTTTTGTGCCTGGCGCGGCGCCAAGTGGGAAAGGGTGGTTTTGAGGCTGAAGGCAGCAGGAAAGCCTGCAGCCCCCAGGTCTGTGGGGCTACGCAAGCGGTTCCCAAAGAGCTTTAGAACAAGGCATAGTTTTCCCTGCTGGCGCTTTGGGCGTGGGACCCATCTCCAGCCATATGGCCATTTTTGTGCCTGGCGCGGCGCCAAGTGGGAAAGGGTGGTTTTGAGGCTGAAGGCAGCAGGAAAGCCTGCAGCCCCCAGGTCTGTGGGGTACGCAAGCGGTTCCCAAAGAGCTTTAGAACAAGGCATAGTTTTCCCTGCTGGCTCTTTGGGCGGGGGACCCATCTCCAGCCCTATGGCCATTTTTGTGCCTGGCGCGGCGCCAAGTGGGAAAGGGTGGTTTTGAGGCTGAAGGCAGCAGGAAAGCCTGCAGCCCCCAGGTCTGTGGGGCTACGCAAGCGGTTCCCAAAGAGCTTTAGAACAAGGCATAGTTTTCCCTGCTGGCTCTTTGGGCGGGGGACCCATCTCCAGCCATATGGCCATTTTTGTGCCTGGCGCGGCGCCAAGTGGGAAAGGGTGGTTTTGAGGCTGAAGGCAGCAGGAAAGCCTGCAGCCCCCAGGTCTGTGGGGCTACGCAAGCGGTTCCCAAAGAGCTTTAGAACAAGGCATAGTTTTCCCTGCTGGCTCTTTGGGCGGGGGACCCATCTCCAGACATATGGCCATTTTTGTGCCTGGCGCGGCGCCAAGTGGGAAAGGGTGGTTTTGAGGCTGAAGGCAGCAGGAAAGCCTGCAGCCCCCAGGTCTGTGGGGCTACGCAAGCGGTTCCCAAAGAGCTTTAGAACAAGGCATAGTTTTCCCTGCTGGCTCTTTGGGCGGGGGACCCCTCTCCAGCCATATGGCCATTTTTGTGCCTGGCGCGGCGCCAAGTGGGAAGGGGTGGTTTTGAGGCTGAAGGCAGCAGGAAAGCCTGCAGCCCCCAGGTCTGTGGGGCTACGCAAGCGGTTCCCAAAGAGCTTTAGAACAAGGCATAGTTTTCCCTGCTGGCTCTTTGGGCGTGGGACCCATCTCCAGCCATATGGCCATTTTTGTGCCTGGCGCGGCGCCAAGTGGGAAAGGGTGGTTTTGAGGCTGAAGGCAGCAGGAAAGCCTGCAGCCCCCAGGTCTGTGGGGCTACGCAAGCGGTTCCCAAAGAGCTTTAGAACAAGGCATAGTTTTCCCTGCTGGCGCTTTGGGCGGGGGACCCATCTCCAGCCATATGGCCATTTTTGTGCCTGGCGCGGCGCCAAGTGGGAAAGGGTGGTTTTGAGGCTGAAGGCAGCAGGAAAGCCTGCAGCCCCCAGGTCTGTGGGGCTACGCAAGCGGTTCCCAAAGAGCTTTAGAACAAGGCATAGTTTTCCCTGCTGGCTCTTTGGGCGTGGGACCCATCTCCAGACATATGGCCACTTTTGTGCCTGGCGCGGCGCCAAGTGGGAAAGGGTGGTTTTGAGGCTGAAGGCAGCAGGAAAGCCTGCAGCCCCCAGGTCTGTGGGGCTACGCAAGCGGTTCCCAAAGAGCTTTAGAACAAGACATAGTTTTCCCTGCTGGCGCTTTGGGCGGGGGACCCATCTCCAGCCATATGGCCATTTTTGTGCCTGTCGCGGTGCCAAGTGGGAAAGGGTGGTTTTGAGGCTGAAGGCAGCAGGAAAGCCTGCAGCCCCCAGGTCTGTGGGGCTACGCAAGCGGTTCCCAAAGAGCTTTAGAACAAGGCATAGTTTTCCCTGCTGGCTCTTTGGGCGTGGGACCCATCTCCAGCCATATGGCCATTTTTGTGCCTGGCGCGGCGCCAAGTGGGAAAGGGTGGTCTTGAGGCTGAAGGCAGCAGGAAAGCCTGCAGCCCCCAGGTCTGTGGGGCTACGCAAGCGGTTCCCAAAGAGCTTTAGAACAAGGCATAGTTTTCCCTGCTGGCTCTTTGGGCGGGGGACCCATCTCCAGCCATATGGCCATTTTTGTGCCTGGCACGGCGCCAAGTGGGAAAGGGTGGTTTTGAGGCTGAAGGCAGCAGGAAAGCCTGCAGTCCCCAGGTCTGTGGGGCTACGCAAGCGGTTCCCAAAGAGCTTTAGAACAAGGCATAGTTTTCCCTGCTGGCTCTTTGGGCGGGGGACCCATCTCCAGCCATATGGCCATTTTTGTGCCTGGCGCGGCGCCAAGTGGGAAGGGGTGGTTTTGAGGCTGAAGGCAGCAGGAAAGCCTGCACATCCCAGGTCTGTGGGGTACGCAAGCGGTTCCCAAAGAGCTTTAGAACAAGGCATAGTTTTCCCTGCTGGCTCTTTGGGCGGGGGACCCATCTCCAGCCCTATGGCCATTTTTGTGCCTGGCGCGGCGCCAAGTGGGAAAGGGTGGTTTTGAGGCTGAAGGCAGCAGGAAAGCCTGCAGCCCCCAGGTCTGTGGGGCTACGCAAGCGGTTCCCAAAGAGCTTTAGAACAAGGCATAGTTTTCCCTGCTGGCTCTTTGGGCGGGGGACCCATCTCCAGCCATATGGCCATTTTTGTGCCTGGCGCGGCGCCAAGTGGGAAAGGGTGGTTTTGAGGCTGAAGGCAGCAGGAAAGCCTGCAGCCCCCGGGTCTGTGGGTCTACGCAAGCGGTTCCCAAAGAGCTTTAGAACAAGACATAGTTTTCCCTGCTGGCGCTTTGGGCGGGGGACCCATCTCCAGCCATATGGCCATTTTTGTGCCTGTCGCGGTGCCAAGTGGGAAAGGGTGGTTTTGAGGCTGAAGGCAGCAGGAAAGCCTGCAGCCCCCAGGTCTGTGGGGCTACGCAAGCGGTTCCCAAAGAGCTTTAGAACAAGGCATAGTTTTCCCTGCTGGCTCTTTGGGCGTGGGACCCATCTCCAGCCATATGGCCATTTTTGTGCCTGGCGCGGCGCCAAGTGGGAAAGGGTGGTCTTGAGGCTGAAGGCAGCAGGAAAGCCTGCAGCCCCCAGGTCTGTGGGGCTACGCAAGCGGTTCCCAAAGAGCTTTAGAACAAGGCATAGTTTTCCCTGCTGGCTCTTTGGGCGGGGGACCCATCTCCAGCCATAACGGCCATTTTTGTGCCTGGCGCGGCGCCAAGTGGGAAAGGGTGGTTTTGAGGCTGAAGGCAGCAGGAAAGCCTGCAGTCCCCAGGTCTGTGGGGCTACGCAAGCGGTTCCCAAAGAGCTTTAGAACAAGGCATAGTTTTCCCTGCTGGCTCTTTGGGCGGGGGACCCATCTCCAGCCATATGGCCATTTTTGTGCCTGGCGCGGCGCCAAGTGGGAAGGGGTGGTTTTGAGGCTGAAGGCAGCAGGAAAGCCTGCAGCCCCCGGGTCTGTGGGGCTACGCAAGCGGTTCCCAAAGAGCTTTAGAACAAGGCATAGTTTTCCCTGCTGGCGCTTTGGGCGTGGGACCCATCTCCAGCCATATGGCCATTTTTGTGCCTGGCGCGGCGCCAAGTGGGAAAGGGTGGTTTTGAGGCTGAAGGCAGCAGGAAAGCCTGCACATCCCAGGTCTGTGGGGTACGCAAGCGGTTCCCAAAGAGCTTTAGAACAAGGCATAGTTTTCCCTGCTGGCTCTTTGGGCGGGGGACCCATCTCCAGCCCTATGGCCATTTTTATGTGCCTGGCACGGCGCCAAGTGGGAAAGGGTGGTTTTGAGGCTGAAGGCAGCAGGAAAGCCTGCAGCCCCCAGGTCTGTGGGGCTACGCAAGCGGTTCCCAAAGAGCTTTAGAACAAGGCATAGTTTTCCCTGCTGGGTCTTTGGGCGTGGGACCCATCTCCAGCCATATGGCCATTTTTGTGCCCTGGCGCGGCGCCAAGTGGGAAAGGGTGGTTTTGAGGCTGAAGGCAGCAGGAAAGCCTGCAGCCCCCAGGTCTGTGGGGCTATGCAAGCGGTTCCCAAAGAGCTTTAGAACAAGGCATAATTTTCCCTGCTGGCTCTTTGGGGCGTGGGACCCATCTCCAGCCATATGGCCATTTTTGTGCCTGGCGCGGCGCCAAGTGGGAAAGGGTGGTTTTGAGGCTGAAGGCAGCAGGAAAGCCTGCAGCCCCCAGGTCTGTGGGGCTACGCAAGCGGTTCCCAAAGCGCTTTAGAACAAGGCGTAGTTTTCCCTGCTGGCTCTTTGGGCGGGGGACCCATCTCCAGCCATATGGCCATTTTTGTGCCTGGCGCGGCGCCAAGTGGGAAGGGGTGGTTTTGAGGCTGAAGGCAGCAGGAAAGCCTGCAGCCCCCAGGTCTGTGGGGCTACGCAAGCAGTTCCCAAAGAGCTTTAGAACAAGGCATAGTTTTCCCTGCTGGCTCTTTGGGCGGGGGACCCATCTCCAGCCATACGGCCATTTTTGTGCCTGGCGCGGCGCCAAGTGGGAAAGGGTGGTTTTGAGGCTGAAGGCAGCAGGAAAGCCTGCAGCCCCCAGGTCTGTGGGGCTACGCAAGCGGTTCCCAAAGAGCTTTAGAACAAGGCATAGTTTTCCCTGCTGGCTCTTTGGGCGGGGGACCCATCTCCAGCCATATGGCCATTTTTGTGCCTGGCGCGGCGCCAAGTGGGAAAGGGTGGTTTTGAGGCTGAAGGCAGCAGGAAAGCCTGCAGCCCCCAGGTCTGTGGGGCTACGCAAGCGGTTCCCAAAGAGCTTTAGAACAAGGCATAGTTTTCCCTGCTGGCTCTTTGGGCGGGGGACCCATCTCCAGCCATATGGCCATTTTTGTGCCTGGCGCGGCGCCAAGTGGGAAAGGGTGGTTTTGAGGCTGAAGGCAGCAGGAAAGCCTGCAGCCCCCGGGTCTGTGGGGCTACGCAAGCGGTTCCCAAAGAGCTTTAGAACAAGGCATAGTTTTCCCTGCTGGCTCTTTGGGCGGGGGGACCCATCTCCAGCCATATGGCCATTTTTGTGCCTGGCGCGGCGCCAAGTGGGAAAGGGTGGTCTTGAGGCTGAAGGCAGCAGGAAAGCCTGCAGCCCCCAGGTCTGTGGGGCTACGCAAGCGGTTCCCAAGAGCTTTAGAACAAGGCATAGTTTTCCCTGCTGGCTCTTTGGGCGGGGGACCCATCTCCAGCCATATGGCCATTTTTGTGCCTGGCGCGGTGCCAAGTGGGAAAGGGTGGTTTTGAGGCTGAAGGCAGCAGGAAAGCCTGCAGCCCCCAGGTCTGTGGGGCTACGCAAGCGGTTCCCAAAGAGCTTTAGAACAAGGCATAGTTTTCCCTGCTGGCGCTTTGGGCGGGGGACCCATCTCCAGCCATATGGCCATTTTTGTGCCTGTCGCGGTGCCAAGTGGGAAAGGGTGGTTTTGAGGCTGAAGGCAGCAGGAAAGCCTGCAGCCCCCAGGTCTGTGGGGCTACGCAAGCGGTTCCCAAAGAGCTTTAGAACAAGGCATAGTTTTCCCTGCTGGCTCTTTGGGCGTGGGACCCATCTCCAGCCATATGGCCATTTTTGTGCCTGGCGCGGCGCCAAGTGGGAAAGGGTGGTCTTGAGGCTGAAGGCAGCAGGAAAGCCTGCAGCCCCCAGGTCTGTGGGGCTACGCAAGCGGTTCCCAAAGAGCTTTAGAACAAGGCATAGTTTTCCCTGCTGGCTCTTTGGGTGTGGGACCCATCTCCAGCCATATGGCCATTTTTGTGCCTGGCGCGGCGCCAAGTGGGGAAGGGTGGTTTTGAGGCTGAAGGCAGCAGGAAAGCCTGCAGCCCCCAGGTCTGTGGGGCTACGCAAGCGGTTCCCAAAGAGCTTTAGAACAAGGCATAGTTTTCCCTGCTGGCTCTTTGGGCGGGGGACCCATCTCCAGCCATATGGCCATTTTTGTGCCTCGCGCGGCGCCAAGTGGGAAAGGGTGGTTTTGAGGCTGAAGGCAGCAGGAAAGCCTGCAGCCCCCAGGTCTGTGGGGCTACGCAAGCGGTTCCCAAAGAGCTTTAGAACAAGGCATAGTTTTCCCTGCTGGCGCTTTGGGCGTGGGACCCATCTCCAGACATATGGCCATTTTTGTGCCTGGCGCGGCGCCAAGTGGGAAAGGGTGGTTTTGAGGCTGAAGGCAGCAGGAAAGCCTGCACATCCCAGGTCTGTGGGGTATGCAAGCGGTTCCCAAAGAGCTTTAGAACAAGGCATAGTTTTCCCTGCTGGCTCTTTGGGCGGGGGACCCATCTCCAGCCCTATGGCCATTTTTGTGCCTGGCGCGGCGCCAAGTGGGAAAGGGTGGTTTTGAGGCTGAAGGCAGCAGGAAAGCCTGCATCCCCCAGGTCTGTGGGGCTACGCAAGCGGTTCCCAAAGAGCTTTAGAACAAGGCATAGTTTTCCCTGCTGGCTCTTTGGGCGTGGGACCCATCTCCAGCCATATGGCCATTTTTGTGCCTGGCGCGGCGCCAAGTGGGAAAGGGTGGTTTTGAGGCTGAAGGCAGCAGGAAAGCCTGCAGCCCCCAGGTCTGTGGGGCTACGCAAGCGGTTCCCAAAGAGCTTTAGAACAAGGCATAGTTTTCCCTGCTGGCTCTTTGGGCGGGGGACCCATCTCCAGCCATATGGCCATTTTTGTGCCTGGCGCGGCGCCAAGTGGGAAAGGGTGGTTTTGAGGCTGAAGGCAGCAGGAAAGCCTGCAGCCCCCCAGGTCTGTGGGGCTACGCAAGCGGTTCCCAAAGAGCTTTAGAACAAGGCATAGTTTTCCCTGCTGGCTCTTTGGGCGTGGGACCCATCTCCAGACATATGGCCACTTTTGTGCCTGGCGCGGCGCCAAGTGGGAAAGGGTGGTTTTGAGGCTGAAGGCAGCAGGAAAGCCTGCAGCCCCCGGGTCTGTGGGGCTACGCAAGCGGTTCCCAAAGAGCTTTAGAACAAGGCATAGTTTTCCCTGCTGGCTCTTTGGGCGGGGGACCCATCTCCAGCCATATGGCCATTTTTGTGCCTGGCGCGGCGCCAAGTGGGAAAGGGTGGTTTTGAGGCTGAAGGCAGCAGGAAAGCCTGCAGCCCCCAGGTCTGTGGGGCTACACAAGCGGTTCCCAAAGAGCTTTAGAACAAGGCATAATTTTCCCTGCTGGCTCTTTGGGCGGGGGACCCATCTCCAGCCATATGGCCATTTTTGTGCCTGGCGCGGCACCAAGTGGGAAAGGGTGGTCTTGAGGCTGAAGGCAGCAGGAAAGCCTGCAGCCCCCAGGTCTGTGGGGCTACGCAAGCGGTTCCCAAAGAGCTTTAGAACAAGGCATAGTTTTCCCTGCTGGCTCTTTGGGCGGGGGACCCATCTCCAGCCATATGGCCATTTTTGTGCCTGGCGCGGCGCCAAGTGGGAAAGGGTGGTTTTGAGACTGAAGGCAGCAGGAAAGCCTGCAGCCCCCAGGTCTGTGGGGCTACGCAAGTGGTTCCCAAAGAGCTTTAGAACAAGGCATAGTTTTCCCTGCTGGCTCTTTGGGCGGGGGACCCATCTCCAGCCATATGGCCATTTTTGTGCCTGGAGCGGCGCCAAGTGGGAAAGGGTGGTTTTGAGGCTGAAGGCAGCAGGAAAGCCTGCAGCCCTCAGGTCTGTGGGGCTACGCAAGCGGTTCCCAAAGAGCTTTAGAACAAGGCATAGTTTTCCCTGCTGGCTCTTTGGGCGGGGGACCCATCTCCAGCCATACGGCCATTTTTGTGCCTGGCGCGGCGCCAAGTGGGAAAGGGTGGTTTTGAGGCTGAAGGCAGCAGGAAAGCCTGCAGCCCCCAGGTCTGTGGGGCTACGCAAGCGGTTCCCAAAGAGCTTTAGAACAAGGCATAGTTTTCCCTGCTGGCTCTTTGGGCGGGGGACCCATCTCCAGCCATATGGCCATTTTTGTGCCTGGCGCGGCGCCAAGTGGGAAAGGGTGGTTTTGAGGCTGAAGGCAGCAGGAAAGCCTGCAGCCCCCGAGTCTGTGGGGCTACGCAAGCGGTTCCCAAAGAGCTTTAGAACAAGACATAGTTTTCCCTGCTGGCTCTTTGGGCGGGGGACCCATCTCCAGCCATATGGCCATTTTTGTGCCTGGCGCGGCGCCAAGTGGGAAAGGGTGGTTTTGAGGCTGAAGGCAGCAGGAAAGCCTGCAGCCCCCAGGTCTGTGGGGCTACGCAAGCGGTTCCCAAAGAGCTTTAGAACAAGGCATAGTTTTCCCTGCTGGCTCTTTGGGCGTGGGACCCATCTCCAGACATATGGCCACTTTTGTGCCTGGCGCGGCGCCAAGTGGGAAAGGGTGGTTTTGAGGCTGAAGGCAGCAGGAAAGCCTGCAGCCCCCAGGTCTGTGGGGCTACGCAAGCGGTTCCCAAAGAGCTTTAGAACAAGACATAGTTTTCCCTGCTGGCTCTTTGGGCGGGGGACCCATCTCCAGCCATATGGCCATTTTTGTGCCTGGCGCAGCGCCAAGTGGGAAAGGGTGGTTTTGAGGCTGAAGGCAGCAGGAAAGCCTGCAGCCCCCAGGTCTGTGGGGCTACGCAAGCGGTTCCCAAAGAGCTTTAGAACAAGGCATAATTTTCCCTGCTGGCTCTTTGGGCGGGGGACCCATCTCCAACCATATGGCCATTTTTGTGCCTGGCGCGGCGCCAAGTGGGAAAGGGTGGTTTTGAGGCTGAAGGCAGCAGGAAAGCCTGCAGCCCCCAGGTCTGTGGGGCTACGCAAGCGGTTCCCAAAGAGCTTTAGAACAAGGCATAGTTTTCCCTGCTGGCTCTTTGGGCGGGGGACCCATCTCCAGCCATATGGCCATTTTTGTGCCTGGCGCGGCGCCAAGTGGGAAGGGGTGGTTTTGAGGCTGAAGGCAGCAGGAAAGCCTGCAGCCCCCAGGTCTGTGGGGCTACGCAAGCGGTTCCCAAAGAGCTTTAGAACAAGGCATAGTTTTCCCTGCTGGCTCTTTGGGCGGGGGACCCATCTCCAGCCATATGGCCATTTTTGTGCCTGGCGCGGCGCCAAGTGGGAAAGGGTGGTTTTGAGGCTGAAGGCAGCAGGAAAGCCTGCAGCCCCCAGGTCTGTGGGGCTACGCAAGCGGTTCCCAAAGAGCTTTAGAACAAGGCATAGTTTTCCCTGCTGGCTCTTTGGGCGGGGGACCCATCTCCAGCCATACGGCCATTTTTGTGCCTGGCGCGGCGCCAAGTGGGAAAGGGTGGTTTTGAGGCTGAAGGCAGCAGGAAAGCCTGCAGCCCCCAGGTCTGTGGGGCTACGCAAGCAGTTCCCAAAGAGCTTTAGAACAAGGCATAGTTTTCCCTGCTGGCTCTTTGGGCGTGGGACCCATCTCCAGCCATATGGCCATTTTTGTGCCTGGCGCGGCGCCAAGTGGGAAAGGGTGGTTTTGAGGCTGAAGGCAGCAGGAAAGCCTGCAGCCCCCAGGTCTGTGGGGCTACGCAAGCGGTTCCCAAAGAGCTTTAGAACAAGGCATAGTTTTCCCTGCTGGCTCTTTGGGCGGGGGACCCATCTCCAGCCATATGGCCATTTTTGTGCCTGGCGCGGCGCCAAGTGGGAAAGGGTGGTTTTGAGGCTGAAGGCAGCAGGAAAGCCTGCAGCCCCCGGGTCTGTGGGGCTACGCAAGCGGTTCCCAAAGAGCTTTAGAACAAGGCATAGTTTTCCCTGCTGGCTCTTTGGGCGGGGGACCCATCTCCAGCCATATGGCCACTTTTGTGCCTGGCGCGGCGCCAAGTGGGAAAGGGTGGTTTTGAGGCTGAAGGCAGCAGGAAAGCCTGCAGCCCCCAGGTCTGTGGGGCTACGCAAGCGGTTCCCAAAGAGCTTTAGAACAAGGCATAGTTTTCCCTGCTGGCTCTTTGGGCGTGGGACCCATCTCCAGCCATATGGCCATTTTTGTGCCTGTCGCGGTGCCAAGTGGGGAAGGGTGGTTTTGAGGCTGAAGGCAGCAGGAAAGCCTGCAGCCCCCAGGTCTGTGGGGCTACACAAGCGGTTCCCAAAGAGCTTTAGAACAAGGCATAGTTTTCCCTGCTGGCGCTTTGGGCGGGGGACCCATCTCCAGCCATATGGCCATTTTTGTGCCTGTCGCGGTGCCAAGTGGGAAAGGGTGGTTTTGAGGCTGAAGGCAGCAGGAAAGCCTGCAGCCCCCAGGTCTGTGGGGCTACGCAAGCGGTTCCCAAAGAGCTTTAGAACAAGGCATAGTTTTCCCTGCTGGCTCTTTGGGCGTGGGACCCATCTCCAGCCATATGGCCATTTTTGTGCCTGGCGCGGCGCCAAGTGGGAAGGGGTGGTTTTGAGGCTGAAGGCAGCAGGAAAGCCTGCAGCCCCCAGGTCTGTGGGGCTACGCAAGCGGTTCCCAAAGAGCTTTAGAAGAAGGCATAATTTTCCCTGCTGGCTCCTTGGGCGGGGGACCCATCTCCAGCCATATGGCCATTTTTGTGCCTGGCGCGGTGCCAAGTGGGGAAGGGTGGTTTTGAGGCTGAAGGCAGCAGGAAAGCCTGCAGCCCCCAGGTCTGTGGGGCTACACAAGCGGTTCCCAAAGAGCTTTAGAACAAGGCATAGTTTTCCCTGCTGGCGCTTTGGGCGGGGGACCCATCTCCAACCATATGGCCATTTTTGTGCCTGGCGCGGCGCCAAGTGGGAAAGGGTGGTTTTGAGGCTGAAGGCAGCAGGAAAGCCTGCAGCCCCCAGGTCTGTGGGGCTACGCAAGCGGTTCCCAAAGAGCTTTAGAACAAGACATAGTTTTCCCTGCTGGCTCTTTGGGCGGGGGACCCATCTCCAACCATATGGCCATTTTTGTGCCTGGCGCGGCGCCATGTGGGAAAGGGTGGTTTTGAGGCTGAAGGCAGCAGGAAAGCCTGCAGCCCCCAGGTCTGTGGGGCTACGCAAGCGGTTCCCAAAGAGCTTTAGAACAAGGCATAGTTTTCCCTGCTGGCTCTTTGGGCGGGGGACCCATCTCCAGCCATATGGCCATTTTTGTGCCTGGCGCGGCGCCAAGTGGGAAAGGGTGGTTTTGAGGCTGAAGGCAGCAGGAAAGCCTGCAGCCCCCAGGTCTGTGGGGCTACGCAAGCGGTTCCCAAAGAGCTTTAGAACAAGGCATAGTTTTCCCTGCTGGCTCTTTGGGCGGGGGACCCATCTCCAGCCATATGGCCATTTTTGTGCCTGGAGCGGCGCCAAGTGGGAAAGGGTGGTTTTGAGGCTGAAGGCAGCAGGAAAGCCTGCAGCCCCCAGGTCTGTGGGGCTACGCAAGCGGTTCCCAAAGAGCTTTAGAACAAGGCATAGTTTTCCCTGCTGGCTCTTTGGGCGGGGGACCCATCTCCAGCCATACGGCCATTTTTGTGCCTGGCGCGGCGCCAAGTGGGAAAGGGTGGTTTTGAGGCTGAAGGCAGCAGGAAAGTCTGCAGCCCCCAGGTCTGTGGGGCTACGCAAGCAGTTCCCAAAGAGCTTTAGAACAAGGCATAGTTTTCCCTGCTGGCTCTTTGGGCGTGGGACCCATCTCCAGCCATATGGCCATTTTTGTGCCTGGCGCGGCGCCAAGTGGGAAAGGGTGGTTTTGAGGCTGAAGGCAGCAGGAAAGCCTGCAGCCCCCAGGTCTGTGGGGCTACGCAAGCGGTTCCCAAAGAGCTTTAGAACAAGACATAGTTTTCCCTGCTGGCTCTTTGGGCGGGGGACCCATCTCCAGCCATATGGCCATTTTTGTGCCTGGCGCGGCGCCAAGTGGGAAAGGGTGGTTTTGAGGCTGAAGGCAGCAGGAAAGCCTGCAGCCCCCAGGTCTGTGGGGCTACGCAAGCGGTTCCCAAAGAGCTTTAGAACAAGGCATAGTTTTCCCTGCTGGCTCTTTGGGCGGGGGACCCATCTCCAGCCATATGGCCACTTTTGTGCCTGGCGCGGCGCCAAGTGGGAAAGGGTGGTTTTGAGGCTGAAGGCAGCAGGAAAGCCTGCAGCCCCCAGGTCTGTGGGGCTACGCAAGCGGTTCCCAAAGAGCTTTAGAACAAGGCATAGTTTTCCCTGCTGGCTCTTTGGGCGTGGGACCCATCTCCAGCCATATGGCCATTTTTGTGCCTGTCGCGGTGCCAAGTGGGGAAGGGTGGTTTTGAGGCTGAAGGCAGCAGGAAAGCCTGCAGCCCCCAGGTCTGTGGGGCTACACAAGCGGTTCCCAAAGAGCTTTAGAACAAGGCATAGTTTTCCCTGCTGGCGCTTTGGGCGGGGGACCCATCTCCAGCCATATGGCCATTTTTGTGCCTGGCGCGGCGCCAAGTGGGAAAGGGTGGTTTTGAGGCTGAAGGCAGCAGGAAAGCCTGCAGCCCCCAGGTCTGTGGGGCTACGCAAGCGGTTCCCAAAGAGCTTTAGAACAAGGCATAGTTTTCCCTGCTGGCTCTTTGGGCGTGGGACCCATCTCCAGCCATATGGCCATTTTTGTGCCTGGCGCGGCGCCAAGTGGGAAGGGGTGGTTTTGAGGCTGAAGGCAGCAGGAAAGCCTGCAGCCCCCAGGTCTGTGGGGCTACGCAAGCGGTTCCCAAAGAGCTTTAGAAGAAGGCATAATTTTCCCTGCTGGCTCCTTGGGCGGGGGACCCATCTCCAGCCATATGGCCATTTTTGTGCCTGGCGCGGCGCCAAGTGGGAAAGGGTGGTTTTGAGGCTGAAGGCAGCAGGAAAGCCTGCAGCCCCCAGGTCTGTGGGGCTACGCAAGCGGTTCCCAAAGAGCTTTAGAACAAGGCATAGTTTTCCCTGCTGGCTCTTTGGGCGGGGGACCCATCTCCAGCCATATGGCCATTTTTGTGCCTGGCGCGGCGCCAAGTGGGAAAGGGTGGTTTTGAGGCTGAAGGCAGCAGGAAAGCCTGCAGCCCCCAGGTCTGTGGGGCTACGCAAGCGGTTCCCAAAGAGCTTTAGAACAAGGCATAGTTTTCCCTGCTGGCTCTTTGGGCGGGGGACCCATCTCCAGACACATGGCCATTTTTGTGCCTGGCGCGGCGCCAAGTGGGAAAGGGTGGTTTTGAGGCTGAAGGCAGCAGGAAAGCCTGCAGCCCCCAGGTCTGTGGGGCTACGCAAGCGGTTCCCAAAGAGCTTTAGAACAAGGCATAGTTTTCCCTGCTGGCTCTTTGGGCGGGGGACCCATCTCCAGCCATATGGCCATTTTTGTGCCTGGCGCGGCGCCAAGTGGGAAAGGGTGGTTTTGAGGCTGAAGGCAGCAGGAAAGCCTGCAGCCCCCAGGTCTGTGGGGCTACGCAAGCGGTTCCCAAAGAGCTTTAGAACAAGGCATAGTTTTCCCTGCTGGCTCTTTGGGCGGGGGACCCATCTCCAGCCATATGGCCATTTTTGTGCCTGGCGCGGCGCCAAGTGGGAAGGGGTGGTTTTGAGGCTGAAGGCAGCAGGAAAGCCTGCAGCCCCCAGGTCTGTGGGGCTACGCAAGCGGTTCCCAAAGAGCTTTAGAACAAGGCATAGTTTTCCCTGCTGGCTCTTTGGGCGTGGGACCCATCTCCAGCCATATGGCCATTTTTGTGCCTGGCGCGGCGCCAAGTGGGAAAGGGTGGTTTTGAGGCTGAAGGCAGCAGGAAAGCCTGCAGCCCCCAGGTCTGTGGGGCTACGCAAGCGGTTCCCAAAGAGCTTTAGAACAAGGCATAATTTTCCCTGCTGGCTCTTTGGGCGTGGGACCCATCTCCAGCCATATGGCCATTTTTGTGCCTGGCGCGGCGCCAAGTGGGAAAGGGTGGTTTTGAGGCTGAAGGCAGCAGGAAAGCCTGCAGCCCCCAGGTCTGTGGGGCTACGCAAGCGGTTCCCAAAGAGCTTTAGAACAAGGCATAGTTTTCCCTGCTGGCTCTTTGGGCGTGGGACCCATCTCCAGACATATGGCCATTTTTGTGCCTGGCGCGGTGCCAAGTGGGAAGGGGTGGTTTTGAGGCTGAAGGCAGCAGGAAAGCCTGCAGCCCCCAGGTCTGTGGGGCTACGCAAGCGGTTCCCAAAGAGCTTTAGAACAAGGCATAGTTTTCCCTGCTGGCTCTTTGGGCGTGGGACCCATCTCCAGCCATATGGCCATTTTTGTGCCTGGCGCGGCGCCAAGTGGGAAAGGGTGGTTTTGAGGCTGAAGGCAGCAGGAAAGCCTGCAGCCCCCAGTTCTGTGGGGCTACGCAAGCGGTTCCCAAAGAGCTTTAGAACAAGGCATAGTTTTCCCTGCTGGCTCTTTGGGCGTGGGACCCATCTCCAGACATATGGCCATTTTTGTGCCTGGCGCGGCGCCAAGTGGGAAAGGGTGGTTTTGAGGCTGAAGGCAGCAGGAAAGCCTGCAGCCCCCAGGTCTGTGGGGCTACGCAAGCGGTTCCCAAAGAGCTTTAGAACAAGGCATAGTTTTCCCTGCTGGCTCTTTGGGCGGGGGACCAATCTCCAGACACATGGCCATTTTTGTGCCTGGCGCGGCGCCAAGTGGTAAAGGGTGGTTTTGAGGCTGAAGGCAGCAGGAAAGCCTGCAGCCCCCAGGTCTGTGGGGCTACGCAAGCGGTTCCCAAAGAGCTTTAGAACAAGGCATAGTTTTCCCTGCTGGCTCTTTGGGCGGGGGACCCCTCTCCAGCCATATGGCCATTTTTGTGCCTGGCGCGGCGCCAAGTGGGAAGGGGTGGTTTTGAGGCTGAAGGCAGCAGGAAAGCCTGCAGCCCCCAGGTCTGTGGGGGTATGCAAGCGGTTCCCAAAGAGCTTTAGAACAAGGCATAGTTTTCCCTGCTGGCTCTTTGGGCGTGGGACCCATCTCCAGCCATATGGCCATTTTTGTGCCTGGCGCGGCGCCAAGTGGGAAAGGGTGGTTTTGAGGCTGAAGGCAGCAGGAAAGCCTGCAGCCCCCAGGTCTGTGGGGCTACGCAAGCGGTTCCCAAAGAGCTTTAGAACAAGGCATAGTTTTCCCTGCTGGCTCTTTGGGCGGGGGACCCATCTCCAGCCATATGGCCATTTTTGTGCCTGGCACGGCGCCAAGTGGGAAAGGGTGGTTTTGAGGCTGAAGGCAGCAGGAAAGCCTGCAGCCCCCAGGTCTGTGGGGCTACGCAAGCGGTTCCCAAAGAGCTTTAGAACAAGGCATAGTTTTCCCTGCTGGCTCTTTGGGCGTGGGACCCATCTCCAGACATATGGCCACTTTTGTGCCTGGCGCGGCGCCAAGTGGGAAAGGGTGGTTTTGAGGCTGAAGGCAGCAGGAAATCCTGCAGCCCCCGGGTCTGTGGGGCTACGCAAGCGGTTCCCAAAGAGCTTTAGAACAAGGCATAGTTTTCCCTGCTGGCTCTTTGGGCGGGGGACCCATCTCCAGCCATATGGCCATTTTTGTGCCTGGCGCGGCGCCAAGTGGGAAAGGGTGGTTTTGAGGCTGAAGGCATCAGGAAAGCCTGCAGCCCCCATGTCTGTGGGGCTACGCAAGCGGTTCCCAAAGAGCTTTAGAACAAGGCATAGTTTTCCCTGCTGGCTCTTTGGGCGTGGGACCCATCTCCAGACATATGGCCACTTTTGTGCCTGGCGCGGCGCCAAGTGGGAAGGGGTGGTTTTGAGGCTGAAGGCAGCAGGAAAGCCTGCAGCCCCCAGGTCTGTGGGGCTACGCAAGCGGTTCCCAAAGAGCTTTAGAACAAGGCATAGTTTTCCCTGCTGGCTCTTTGGGCGTGGGACCCATCTCCAGCCATATGGCCATTTTTGTGCCTGGCGCGGCGCCAAGTGGGAAAGGGTGGTTTTGAGGCTGAAGGCAGCAGGAAAGCCTGCAGCCCCCAGGTCTGTGGGGCTACGCAAGCGGTTCCCAAAGAGCTTTAGAACAAGGCATAGTTTTCCCTGCTGGCTCTTTGGGCGGGGGACCCATCTCCAGCCATATGGCCATTTTTGTGCCTGGCGCGGCGCCAAGTGGGAAAGGGTGGTCTTGAGGCTGAAGGCAGCAGGAAAGCCTGCAGCCCCCAGGTCTGTGGGGCTACGCAAGCGGTTCCCAAAGAGCTTTAGAACAAGGCATAGTTTTCCCTGCTGGCTCTTTGGGCGGGGGACCCATCTCCAGACATATGGCCATTTTTGTGCCTGGCGCGGCGCCAAGTGGGAAAGGGTGGTTTTGAGGCTGAAGGCAGCAGGAAAGCCTGCAGCCCCCAGGTCTGTGGGGCTACGCAAGCGGTTCCCAAAGAGCTTTAGAACAAGGCATAGTTTTCCCTGCTGGCTCTTTGGGCGTGGGACCCATCTCCAGCCATATGGCCATTTTTGTGCCTGGCGCGGCGCCAAGTGGGAAAGGGTGGTTTTGAGGCTGAAGGCAGCAGGAAAGCCTGCAGCCCCCAGGTCTGTGGGGCTACGCAAGCGGTTCCCAAAGAGCTTTAGAACAAGGCATAGTTTTCCCTGCTGGCTCTTTGGGCGTGGGACCCATCTCCAGCCATATGGCCATTTTTGTGCCTGGCGCGGCGCCAAGTGGGAAAGGGTGGTTTTGAGGCTGAAGGCAGCAGGAAAGCCTGCAGCCCCCAGGTCTGTGGGGCTACGCAAGCGGTTCCCAAAGAGCTTTAGAACAAGGCATAGTTTTCCCTGCTGGCTCTTTGGGCGGGGGACCCATCTCCAGCCATATGGCCATTTTTGTGCCTGGCGCGGCGCCAAGTGGGAAAGGGTGGTTTTGAGGCTGAAGGCAGCAGGAAAGACTGCAGCCCCCAGGTCTGTGGGGCTACGCAAGCGGTTCCCAAAGAGCTTTAGAACAAGACATAGTTTTCCCTGCTGGCTCTTTGGGCGGGGGACCCATCTCCAGCCATATGGCCATTTTTGTGCCTGGCGCGGCGCCAAGTGGGAAAGGGTGGTTTTGAGGCTGAAGGCAGCAGGAAAGCCTGCAGCCCCCAGGTCTGTGGGGCTACGCAAGCGGTTCCCAAAGAGCTTGAGAACAAGGCATAGTTTTCCCTGCTGGCTCTTTGGGCGGGGGACCCATCTCCAGCCATATGGCCATTTTTGTGCCTGGTGCGGCGCCAAGTGGGAAAGGGTGGTTTTGAGGCTGAAGGCAGCAGGAAAGCCTGCAGCCCCCAGGTCTGTGGGGCTACGCAAGCGGTTCCCAAAGAGCTTTAGAACAAGGCATAGTTTTCCCTGCTGGCTCTTTGGGCGTGGGACTCATCTCCAGCCATATGGCCATTTTTGTGCCTGGCGCGGCGCCAAGTGGGAAAGGGTGGTTTTGAGGCTGAAGGCAGCAGGAAAGCCTGCAGCCCCCAGGTCTGTGGGGCTACGCAAGCGGTTCCCAAAGAGCTTTAGAACAAGGCATAGTTTTCCCTGCTGGCTCTTTGGGCGGGGGACCCATCTCCAGCCATATGGCCATTTTTGTGCCTGGCGCGGCGCCAAGTGGGAAAGGGTGGTTTTGAGGCTGAAGGCAGCAGGAAAGCCTGCAGCCCCCAGGTCTGTGGGGCTACGCAAGCGGTTCCCAAAGAGCTTGAGAACAAGGCATAGTTTTCCCTGCTGGCTCTTTGGGCGTGGGACCCATCTCCAGCCATATGGCCATTTTTGTGCCTGGTGCGGCGCCAAGTGGGAAAGGGTGGTTTTGAGGCTGAAGGCAGCAGGAAAGCCTGCAGCCCCCAGGTCTGTGGGGCTACGCAAGCGGTTCCCAAAGAGCTTTAGAACAAGGCATAGTTTTCCCTGCTGGCTCTTTGGGCGTGGGACCCATCTCCAGCCATATGGCCATTTTTGTGCCTGGAGCGGCGCCAAGTGGGAAAGGGTGGTTTTGAGGCTGAAGGCAGCAGGAAAGCCTGCAGCCCCCAGGTCTGTGGGGCTACGCAAGCGGTTCCCAAAGAGCTTTAGAACAAGGCATAGTTTTCCCTGCTGGCTCTTTGGGCGTGGGACCCATCTCCAACCATATGGCCATTTTTGTGCCTGGCGCGGCGCCAAGTGGGAAAGGGTGGTTTTGAGGCTGAAGGCAGCAGGAAAGCCTGCAGCCCCCAGGTCTGTGGGGCTACGCAAGCGGTTCCCAAAGAGCTTTAGAACAAGGCATAGTTTTCCCTGCTGGCTCTTTGGGCGGGGGACCCATCTCCAGCCATATGGCCATTTTTGTGCCTGGCGCGGCGCCAAGTGGGAAAGGGTGGTTTTGAGGCTGAAGGCAGCAGGAAAGCCTGCAGCCCCCGGGTCTGTGGGGCTACGCAAGCGGTTCCCAAAGAGCTTTAGAACAAGGCATAGTTTTCCCTGCTGGCTCTTTGGGCGTGGGACCCATCTCCAGCCATATGGCCATTTTTGTGCCTGGCGCGGCGCCAAGTGGGAAAGGGTGGTCTTGAGGCTGAAGGCAGCAGGAAAGCCTGCAGCCCCCAGGTCTGTGGGGCTACGCAAGCGGTTCCCAAAGAGCTTTAGAACAAGGCATAGTTTTCCCTGCTGGCTCTTTGGGCGGGGGACCCATCTCCAGCCATATGGCCATTTTTGTGCCTGGCGCGGCGCCAAGTGGGAAAGGGTGGTTTTGAGGCTGAAGGCAGCAGGAAAGCCTGCAGCCCCCAGGTCTGTGGGGCTACGCAAGCGGTTCCCAAAGAGCTTTAGAACAAGACATAGTTTTCCCTGCTGGCTCTTTGGGCGGGGGACCCATCTCCAGCCATATGGCCATTTTTGTGCCTGGCGCGGCGCCAAGTGGGAAAGGGTGGTTTTGAGGCTGAAGGCAGCAGGAAAGCCTGCAGCCCCCAGGTCTGTGGGGCTATGCAAGCGGTTCCCAAAGAGCTTTAGAACAAGGCATAGTTTTCCCTGCTGGCTCTTTGGGCGGGGGACCCATCTCCAGCCATATGGCCATTTTTGTGCCTGGCGCGGCGCCAAGTGGGAAAGGGTGGTTTTGAGGCTGAAGGCAGCAGGAAAGCCTGCAGCCCCCAGGTCTGTGGGGCTACGCAAGCGGTTCCCAAAGAGCTTTAGAACAAGACATAGTTTTCCCTGCTGGCTCTTTGGGCGGGGGACCCATCTCCAGCCATATGGCCATTTTTGTGCCTGGCGCGGCGCCAAGTGGGAAAGGGTGGTTTTGAGGCTGAAGGCAGCAGGAAAGCCTGCAGCCCCCAGGTCTGTGGGGCTATGCAAGCGGTTCCCAAAGAGCTTTAGAACAAGGCATAGTTTTCCCTGCTGGCTCTTTGGGCGGGGGACCCATCTCCAGCCATATGGCCATTTTTGTGCCTGGCGCGGCGCCAAGTGGGAAAGGGTGGTTTTGAGGCTGAAGGCAGCAGGAAAGCCTGCAGCCCCCAGGTCTGTGGGGCTACGCAAGTGGTTCCCAAAGAGCTTTAGAACAAGGCATAGTTTACCCTGCTGGCTCTTTGGGCGGGTGACCCATCTCCAGCCCATATGGCCATTTTTGTGCCTGGCGCAGCGCCAAGTGGGAAAGGGTGGTTTTGAGGCTGAAGGCAGCAGGAAAGCCTGCAGCCCCCAGGTCTGTGGGTCTACGCAAGCGGTTCCCAAAGAGCTTTAGAACAAGGCATAGTTTTCCCTGCTGGCTCTTTGGGCGGGGGACCCATCTCCAGCCATATGGCCATTTTTGTGCCTGGTGCGGCGCCAAGTGGGAAAGGGTGGTTTTGAGGCTGAAGGCAGCAGGAAACCTGCAGCCCCCAGGTCTGTGGGGCTACGCAAGCGGTTCCCAAAGAGCTTTAGAACAAGGCATAGTTTTCCCTGCTGGCTCTTTGGGCATGGGACCCATCTCCAGACATATGGCCACTTTTGTGCCTGGCGCGGCGCTAAGTGGGAAGGGGTGGTTTTGAGGCTGAAGGCAGTAGGAAAGCCTGCAGCCCCCAGGTCTGTGGGGCTACGCAAGCGGTTCCCAAAGAGCTTTAGAACAAGGCATAGTTTTCCCTGCTGGCTCTTTGGGCGGGGGACCCATCTCCAGCCATATGGCCATTTTTGTGCCTGGCGCGGCGTCAAGTGGGAAAGGGTGGTTTTGAGGCTGAAGGCAGCAGGAAAGCCTGCAGCCCCCAGGTCTGTGGGGCTACGCAAGCGGTTCCCAAAGAGCTTTAGAACAAGGCATAGTTTTCCCTGCTGGCTCTTTGGGCGGGGGACCCATCTCCAGCCATATGGCCATTTTTGTGCCTGGCGCGGCGCCAAGTGGGAAAGGGTGGTTTTGAGGCTGAAGGCAGCAGGAAAGCCTGCAGCCCCCAGGTCTGTGGGGCTACGCAAGCGGTTCCCAAAGAGCTTTAGAACAAGGCATAGTTTTCCCTGCTGGCTCTTTGGCCGTGGGACCCATCTCCAGCCATATGGCCCTTTTTGTGCCTGGCGCGGCGCCAAGTGGGAAAGGGTGGTTTTGAGGCTGAAGGCAGCAGGAAAGCCTGCAGCCCCCAGGTCTGTGGGGCTACGCAAGTGGTTCCCAAAGAGCTTTAGAACAAGGCATAGTTTTCCCTGCTGGCTCTTTGGGCGTGGGACCCATCTCCAGCCATACGGCCATTTTTGTGCCTGGCGCGGCGCCAAGTGGGAAGGGGTGGTTTTGAGGCTGAAGGCAGCAGGAAAGCCTGCAGCCCCCAGGTCTGTGGGGCTACGCAAGCGGTTCCCAAAGAGCTTTAGAACAAGGCATAGTTTTCCCTGCTGGCTCTTTGGGCGTGGGACCCATCTCCAGCCATATGGCCATTTTTGTGCCTGGCGCGGCGCCAAGTGGGAAAGGGTGGCTTTGAGGCTGAAGGCAGCAGGAAAGCCTGAAGCCCCCAGGTCTGTGGGGCTACGCAAGCGGTTCCCAAAGAGCTTTAGAACAAGGCATAGTTTTCCCTGCTGGCTCTTTGGGCGGGGTACCCATCTCCAGACATATGGCCATTTTTGTGCCTGGCGCGGCGCCAAGTGGGAAAGGGTGGTCTTGAGGCTGAAGGCAGCAGGAAAGCCTGCAGCCCCCAGGTCTGTGGGGCTACGCAAGCGGTTCCCAAAGAGCTTTAGAACAAGGCATAGTTTTCCCTGCTGGCTCTTTGGGCGTGGGACCCATCTCCAGCCATATGGCCACTTTTGTGCCTGGCGCGGCGCTAAGTGGGAAGGGGTGGTTTTGAGGCTGAAGGCAGCAGGAAAGCCTGCAGCCCCCAGGTCTGTGGGGCTATGCAAGCGGTTCCCAAAGAGCTTTAGAACAAGGCATAGTTTTCCCTGCTGGCTCTTTGGGCGGGGGACCCATCTCCAGCCATATGGCCATTTTTGTGCCTTGCGCGGCGCCAAGTGGGAAAGGGTGGTTTTGAGGCTGAAGGCAGCAGGAAAGCCTGCAGCCCCCAGGTCTGTGGGGCTACGCAAGCGGTTCCCAAAGAGCTTTAGAACAAGGCATAGTTTTCCCTGCTGGCTCTTTGGGCGGGGGACCCATCTCCAGCCATATGGCCATTTTAGTGCCTGGCGCGGCGCCAAGTGGGAAAGGGTGGTCTTGAGGCTGAAGGCAGCAGGAAAGCCTGCAGCCCCCAGGTCTGTGGGGCTACGCAAGCGGTTCCCAAAGAGCTTTAGAACAAGGCATAGTTTTCCCTGCTGGCTCTTTGGGCGTGGGACCCATCTCCAGCCATATGGCCATTTTTGTGCCTGGCGCGGCGCCAAGTGGGAAAGGGTGGTTTTGAGGCTGAAGGCAGCAGGAAAGCCTGCAGCCCCCAGGTCTGTGGGGCTACGCAAGCGGTTCCCAAAGAGCTTTAGAACAAGGCATAGTTTTCCCTGCTGGCTCTTTGGGCGGGGGACCCATCTCCAGCCATATGGCCATTTTTGTGCCTGGCGCGGCGCCAAGTGGGAAAGGGTGGTTTTGAGGCTGAAGGCAGCAGGAAAGCCTGCAGCCCCCAGGTCTGTGGGGCTACGCAAGCGGTTCCCAAAGAGCTTTAGAACAAGGCATAGTTTTCCCTGCTGGCTCTTTGGGCGGGGGACCCATCTCCAGCCATATGGCCATTTTTGTGCCTGGCGCGGCGCCAATTGGGAAAGGGTGGTTTTGAGGCTGAAGGCAGCAGGAAAGCCTGCAGCCCCCAGGTCTGTGGGGCTACGCAAGCGGTTCCCAAAGAGCTTTAGAACAAGGCATAGTTTTCCCTGCTGGCTCTTTGGGCGGGGGACCCATCTCCAGCCATATGGCCATTTTTGTGCCTGGCGCGGCGCCAATTGGGAAAGGGTGGTTTTGAGGCTGAAGGCAGCAGGAAAGCCTGCAGCCCCCAGGTCTGTGGGGCTACGCAAGCGGTTCCCAAAGAGCTTTAGAACAAGGCATAGTTTTCCCTGCTGGCTCTTTGGGCGGGGGACCCATCTCCAGCCATATGGCCATTTTTGTGCCTGGCGCGGCGCCAAGTGGGAAAGGGTGGTTTTGAGGCTGAAGGCAGCAGGAAAGCCTGCAGCCCCCAGGTCTGTGGGGCTACGCAAGCGGTTCCCAAAGAGCTTTAGAACAAGGCATAGTTTTCCCTGCTGGCTCTTTGGGCGGGGGACCCATCTCCAGCCATATGGCCATTTTTGTGCCTGGCGCAGCGCCAAGTGGGAAAGGGTGGTTTTGAGGCTGAAGGCAGCAGGAAAGCCTGCAGCCCCCAGGTCTGTGGGGCTACGCAAGCGGTTCCCAAAGAGCTTTAGAACAAGGCATAGTTTTCCCTGCTGGCTCTTTGGGCGGGGGACCCATCTCCAGCCATATGGCCATTTTTGTGCCTGGTGCGGCGCCAAGTGGGAAAGGGTGGTATTGAGGCTGAAGGCAGCAGGAAAGCCTGCAGCCCCCAGGTCTGTGGGGCTACGCAAGCGGTTCCCAAAGAGCTTTAGAACAAGGCATAGTTTTCCCTGCTGGCTCTTTGGGCGTGGGACCCATCTCCAGCCATATGGCCAATTTTGTGCCTGGCGCGGCGCCAACTGGGAAAGGGTGGTTTTGAGGCTGAAGGCAGCAGGAAAGCCTGCAGCCCCCAGGTCTGTGGGGCTACGCAAGCGGTTCCCAAAGAGCTTTAGAACAAGGCATAGTTTTCCCTGCTGGCTCTTTGGGCGGGGGACCCATCTCCAGCCATATGGCCATTTTTGTGCCTGGCGCGGCGCCAAGTGGGAAAGGGTGGTTTTGAGGCTGAAGGCAGCAGGAAAGCCTGCAGCCCCCAGGTCTGTGGGGCTACGCAAGCGGTTCCCAAAGAGCTTTAGAACAAGGCATAGTTTTCCCTGCTGTCTCTTTGGGCGGGGGTCCCATCTCCAGACATATGGCCACTTTTCTGCCTGGCGCGGCGCCAAGTGGGAAAGGGTGGTTTTGAGGCTGAAGGCAGCAGGAAAGCCTGCAGCCCTCAGGTCTGTGGGGCTACGCAAGCGGTTCCCAAAGAGCTTTAGAACAAGGCATAGTTTTCCCTGCTGGCTCTTTGGGCGTGGGACCCATCTCCAGCCATATGGCCATTTTTGTGCCTGGCGCGGCGCCAAGTGGGAAAGGGTGGTTTTGAGGCTGAAGGCAGCAGGAAAGCCTGCAGCCCCCAGGTCTGTGGGGCTACGCAAGCGGTTCCCAAAGAGCTTTAGAACAAGGCATAGTTTTCCCTGCTGGCTCTTTGGGCGGGGGACCCATCTCCAGCCATATGGCCATTTTTGTGCCTGGCGCGGTGCCAAGTGGGAAAGGGTGGTTTTGAGGCTGAAGGCAGCAGGAAAGCCTGCAGCCCCCAGGTCTGTGGGGCTACGCAAGCGGTTCCCAAAGAGCTTTAGAACAAGGCATAGTTTTCCCTGCTGGCTCTTTGGGCGGGGGACCCATCTCCAGCCATATGGCCATTTTTGTGCCTGGCGCGGCGCCAAGTGGGAAGGGGTGGTTTTGAGGCTGAAGGCAGCAGGAAAGCCTGCAGCCCCCAGGTCTGTGGGGCTACGCAAGCGGTTCCCAAAGAGCTTTAGAACAAGGCATAGTTTTCCCTGCTGGCTCTTTGGGCGGGGGACCCATCTCCAGCCATATGGCCATTTTTGTGCCTGGCGCGGCACCAACTGGGAAAGGGTGGTTTTGAGGCTGAAGGCAGCAGGAAAGCCTGCAGCCCCCAGGTCTGTGGGGCTACGCAAGCGGTTCCCAAAGAGCTTTAGAACAAGGCATAATTTTCCCTGCTGGCTCTTTGGGCGTGGGACCCATCTCCAGCCATATGGCCATTTTTGTGCCTGGCGCGGCGCCAAGTGGGAAAGGGTGGTCTTGAGGCTGAAGGCAGCAGGAAAGCCTGCAGCCCCCAGGTCTGTGGGGCTACGCAAGCGGTTCCCAAAGAGCTTTAGAACAAGGCATAGTTTTCCCTGCTGGCTCTTTGGGCGTGGGACCCATCTCCAGCCATATGGCCATTTTTGTGCCTGGAGCGGCGCCAAGTGGGAAAGGGTGGTTTTGAGGCTGAAGGCAGCAGGAAAGCCTGCAGCCCCCAGGTCTGTGGGGCTACGCAAGCGGTTCCCAAAGAGCTTTAGAACAAGGCATAGTTTTCCCTGCTGGCTCTTTGGGCGGGGGACCCATCTCCAGCCATACGGCCATTTTTGTGCCTGGCGCGGCGCCAAGTGGGAAAGGGTGGTTTTGAGGCTGAAGGCAGCAGGAAAGCCTGCAGCCCCCAGGTCTGTGGGGCTACGCAAGCGGTTCCCAAAGAGCTTTAGAAGAAGGCATAGTTTTCCCTGCTGGCTCTTTGGGTGGGGGACCCATCTCCAGCCATATGGCCATTTTTGTGCCTGGCGCGGCGCCAAGTGGGAAAGGGTGGTTTTGAGGCTGAATGTCGGGGGTTGCTAGCAGAAAAGTACAAGTATGCAAGAAATTCGAGGGCATGCCGTCCTTGCAGACCTGAGACAAATAAATCTGAGGAGCCAGGGAACAACTGGCCTTGCAGGTCTGAGATAAATAACCTTGAAGAAGTAGGGAGTAGGCAACAAGTTATCACTGTAGCTTTTAGCACATTCCAAAACTGTAGCTTCTAGCATGTAGCGAAACCGCAAGTAGGAGGGATTATTGTAATGAAACATTTAGAGCTAAGCCAATTAGAAATGATAGAATTTGTGTAATTTATGTAACTGTTAAGTAGCTGTATAAAAAGCTTTCCGACGCGTCTAATAATCCGACATCTTGCTTCCATCAAGCAGCGTCCCGTCTCTCAATCGCGGCAAATTGGTGACCCCGACGTGATGGGGTGGTGAACCGCCTAGCTGAGCGGCTTGCTGCGAGTCCCATGGAACTTTGAATGAGCTGCTGAAAGGAAGCAGGAACTGGCCAGGAATCCCTCTGGAGTTAAGAGGTGAGCTGTGGGAAACATGGGGAATCAGATGTCCCCCGCAGAGAGAGACGTATATGAAGTTATGAAAACGCTCCTCCGGAAACATAAAAAAGATATTTCCGGGCAGGACTTAAAGATTATGCTTAAGTGGGTACAAATGAAGATCCCCACTGTTACGGCCTCCAGTATTTTTACCTGGGAACTTTGGGACGATGTGGGGGTAAAGTTGTGGGACTCAGCGACGTCAGGGAATGCCGAGGCTCAGTGTTTGCTTCCGTGGTGGAGAAATATCTTTGAGGCTATTAAGGCACAGGAAAGGGGCCATAAAGACTCTCCAGATACTAAGGGGGAACCTTCATCAGCTCAGCCTTTGCTTCCCCCTCCGCTACCTCCGCGACGCGCTAAGTCGCCCGGACCCTTAAAGGTCTGTGCCGCAGGCTACCCTGCTGAGGAAGATCCGCTTGACCCGGGGCCCGTTGATCCCGATAAAGAGCCTGACTTGTACCCCCCTGACCCTCATGATACGTGGGCGAATATTAAACGTCAAGCTTTAAAAGAAGGTGACTTGGAAATAGCGCGAACGATAGTCGTCCCTGTTATTTATCAAGGCCGGGGAGTGCAGTGGGAGGCTTTGTCCTTCCCGGTGATTAAAGAGCTGCGCCGTACCGTCACAGAACACGGGCTCTCTTCCCCATATTTTGCGAGCCTGCTGTCTTCTGTCTTTGATACGTATGTTATGACTCCCCAGGATTTAAAATCGCTAGCGCAATTGTTATTAACCCCTTCCCAGTATTCCCTCTGGGAGTTGCGTTGGAGGGGGGGCCTTCAAACTCTCCTCACCAGCTACGTGGGTCATAATAATGCTGCTCTTGCCGCACTGACCATGGAGCACCTTATGGGTACGGGTCAGCACTCTAATCCAGCGGCACAGGCTCGAGATTGTCCACGAGAGGCCCTGGAAGCGATCCGCGAAGAAGCAAAAAAGGCTTTACTTAAAATACCCGATTCCAGTAAACCTCAAAAGGCATTCACCTCTATTATGCAGGAACCTCGGGAGCCGTACATGCAATTCATTGATAGACTTAAGCAAGCTTTAGAACTCCAAATAGAACGCTAAAGCCCAAGTCCCTGGGATCTGTCCCCGATGCAGGAAGGGGTGTCATTATGCTAACCAATGTCGTTCTAAGTATAATTTTCAAGGGCAGCCGATACAGGGAAACCGCTTGTGGAGCGCGGGGCAGCGACGCGCACAGACACAAGTATCGTCGCCGGTGAATCGAGCCATGCAGATGGGTGTGACCTCGCCACAAGTCTTCGCCCAGCAACAGCCGGTAGCGCCGGATTGGACCTGGCAACCTCACACGCAGTAACGTTGCTTGATTCCTCTGTTCATTTATTAGCAACTAATGTTTCAGGTCCTTTACCCCCGAAAACACAAGGGCTACTATTAGGGAGATCATCGGTAACCTTAGCCGGACTTTTTGTATTGCCTGGAGTAATTGATGCGGATACCGTTGGGGAAATTAAAATCATGGCCTGGACCCCATTTCCCCCTTGCACAGTACCCAAAGGAAGCCGCATTGCACAATTACTACTGATCCCGCAGAACGCAAGCTCTCTTTCGCCTCACCCACCTCCGCAGCAAAGACAAGGAGGTTTTGGATCTACTGGGGATCCACAGATTCTCTGGGTACAGTCCATTTCCCAGAAGCGACCACTTTGTCAATGTAGTCTTATTCACGGCACTCAGCAAGTAATCCTGAATGGGATTATTGACACAGGGGCCGATGTTACCGTAATTTCACAGGCGAAGTGGCCTCCACAATGGCCTTTGGCAGCTGTGCCTCAGGCGTTAGCCAGAATCGGAGGAGTTGGTAGAAGCCACCAATCCTCGGAATTGATCCAAATCAAAGGCCCAGAAGGACGAGTGGCTTCCGCCAAGCCTTTTGTGCTGCCTGTTCCTATGGTCTTATGGGGACGTGATGTGCTATCACAATGGGGAACTTCCATTCAGTCGCATTTTTAGGGGGGGCCATTGAGGTGCGCAACACCCTGAAACTGACTTGGAAAACTCAGACGCCCATTTGGGTAGATCAATGGCCCCTACCACTCGAAAAGCTTCGCGCTCTCCAAGAACTGGTTACGGAACAATTAGCAAAAGGACATATAGTACCTACTACTAGTCCTTGGAATTCACCTGTCTTTGTTATTAAGAAGCAATCTGGCAAGTGGCGCCTGCTCCATGATCTCAGAAAAATCAATGATGCTATGGTAGATATGGGAGCTCTGCAGCCAGGGCTCCCTTCTCCAACTATGATCCCCCGCAATTGGCATCTCACCGTTATTGACCTTAAGGATTGCTTTTTTAATATTCCACTACACCCTGATGACGCTGCCAAATTTGCTTTTTCAGTCCCAAGTGTCAATATGCAAGCCCCTGTGCAACGATATCAGTGGGTTGTACTGCCACAGGGAATGAAAAATAGCCCGACAATTTGTCAATGGTATGTCGCTAAGGTACTTAGCCCTGTCAGGGTTACGTTGCCTCAAGTTCTGTTATATCATTATATGGATGATATCTTGATGGCTGCGCCTCACCTTGAGCTCATGGAACAGGCCGTAGCCCTTGTCACGGCCGCTGTCAATTCGGCAGGTCTCTGTATTGCGCCCGAAAAAGTCCAGAAAATGCCCCCTTGGACCTACTTGGGTTGGCGCATCAGGACCCAGACGATAGTTCCCCAACCTGTGCATATACAGGCGGACATTAAAAATTTGCACGATGTTCAAAAATTATTAGGGACCATTACTTGGGTCCGACCCTTGCTAGGAATCTCCAATTCAGACTTAAGCCCTTTGTTTGAACTCCTCAAAGGAGATTCCGATTTACGCTCCCCTCGTCGACTTGGTCCTGAAGCCGCTGCTTCATTACAAAAAGTAGCGGAAGCCATCGCCTTACGGCAAGCATACCGCTGTGCGCCTGAATTGCCCTTCAATTTAATTATTTTGAACCCTGCACGTCAGCCATATGCTTTGATTTTTCAATGGGACCCTAACAATCCTGATCCCTTATTAATCATTGAGTGGGTCTTTTTACCCAACCAGCCCACTAAAACAATTTGGACACAACATGAAATGTTTGCTTCCTTGATAATTAAAGCACGGCAGCGCTTGCTTGCCCTGTCAGGGATGGACTTTGCTTCTATCTGTTTACCTGTAACTAATATGTACCTACAATGATTATTCCAACAGTCTGATGCTTTCGTGTTTGCCTTAACAGATTATTCGGGTCAACTAACCTCACATCCTCTGTCCCACAAGCTTCTATATGCTCATTTTAACTTAATATCCATACCAAAGAGATGTCACCAGCCCCTCCAAGGCCTTACTGTGTTCACCGATGGGTCTGGAAAAACACACAAGTCGGTGATTGTCTGGTGGGATGACCGCTCTCAACAATGGGAGTCGGACGTTGAGACAGTCTCCGGGTCCCCTCAAATCGTAGAGCTTGCCGCTGTTGTTCGAGCTTTTCGTAAGTGGTCTACACCACTGAATCTTATTACTGATTCTGCTTATGTTGCAGGCGTCGTCGAACGGGCAGAGGCCTCGGTGCTGCGTCATACTTCGCATGCTGATTTGTTTGCTTTGTTGCAGGAACTTGTTTTCCTTTTAACCTCTCGAACACATCCCTATTTTGTTTTACATGTTAGATCGCACACCTCTTTACCTGGGTTTATTGCAGAGGGCAATCGACGGGCCGATATGCTCACTCTGCCGGTACAAGTTTTACCTGACCGTATTGCACAAGCTAAGCTTAGTCATTCCTTTTTCCATCAGAATGCAGGGGGCCTCAAACGCCAGTTTGGCCTCACTTCTCAGCAAGCGGCGAACATTATCGCTGTCTGCCCTGATTGTCAAAAACATTCTTTTCCTACGGCACCAGGTGGGGTTAATCCCAGAGGCTTACAAAGCCTGCAATTATGGCAGACGGATGTCACACACTATCCAGAATTTGGGAGATTAAAATACGTCCATTCCTCTATTGACACCTTTTCAGGCGCTCTATTTGCCTCCTGCCATGTGGGGGAGGCGGCGAAAGATGTTCGCAGGCATCTGCTGCGTGCTTTTGCTACCTTAGGCATCCCTGCACAAATCAAAACAGACAATGGCCCTGCTTATATCTCGGCTGCACTTAAAATCTTTTTAATCTCTTGGGGGATCACTCACATCACTGGGATCCCGCATTCCCCTACGGGACAGTCCTTGATTGAACGCTCTCATCAGTCTTTAAAGCGCTTGTTACAGCAACAGAAATGGGGAGTAGGGACAGCCACCCCTGAAGAACGTCTACAGAAAGCCCTGTATGTTTTTAACTTTTTAAATTGTTCTTTAATAGATAACAACCCTCCGATCGTTCGCCACTTTAACACAAACACTTCTTTCGAAGCCAGCGTAAAAGCTCCAGTCCTGATCCGCGACCCTGAGACAGGTAAGGTCTTGGGGCCATACCCCCTTGTCACATGGGGCAGAGGCTATGCTTGTGTCTCCACAGAACGAGGCCCCAGGTGGATCCCAGCGAAGAGCGTGCGACCTTTCCGTGAACCCCTACCACAATCGGATGGCCACAACACCAATCCACAGCGAGATCATTCCCCTGAACAGCATACCGAAGAACATTCGGAGGACTGATGCAGTGCTCTTATGGACAATAGAGCAGAGACTCCAGTAGAACATATTCATTGCGTCGCCTGTGGTAATTGTGACCCTTAGGTTTTATGTGACTGCTATCGCTGTGGTAAGAGATGGTAGCGATGGTTAACATTGGCCAATAGATGGTGTGACAGTTGCCTAATATATGAAGTTAGCATTGTAAGAATTTAGCATTGAAAAAAAAAAAAAAAAAAGGGGGTGGGGGGAAGAGTCCGTCAAACATTATGATCCTGTTAACACTTTTTTGTATATGTGCGGCCTGGACACATGCCAATCCTTTGCCAGGGTACCATCCTCACCTTTTTGACCCCCGTCAAAATGTCTGGGTTACTCTGGCCAGGTCGCTCAATACAACTAGCTTTTGTGCCAGTCTTGCTATGCCCAGCTCGCCCTTCATCACCTGCTTAGTAGGGGTACCACTGAATAACTCGACCTTTTTACTGTTTAATAACTCTATGACAACCTTACGGAAGCAGTACAATATTTCTGCAAGGTTTCCTTTTTCATGGAAAAATCTTAAGGACCTTTTTGAAAAATACGATAATTGGGATGATAAATTACCAATAGGGCCCGAGCCGCAGGAAATTGACTTAGTAGATTCTCTTAATGCTTCTCACTGTTTGTTTATTGGCCTTAGGTCATGGTCGGGGGCCCAAAAAGAGGGACGCTTAGTAAAGGATTCTCCACCGACCGTCATCTCACCTATTGGTAATGCTACCCTCTGGCAACAACAAGCATTGCTCGAGACGCCACTCACTCAGCCCCCGGTACCATGCTCCCTAGGCGGCTCCCCTTGGGGTTCTTTTTTATTTGCGGAAACAGAGCTTGGTCTGGGATCCCTTCTAACCCTAGAGGAGGCCCGTGTACTATTGGACAGCTTAGTCTTGGCACTCCTCACTATCATCCAAGCCCAAAACAGCGGTTACGTTTTACTCGTGACACAACACAAGCATTAGAAAATACCTGTGACGATAACGTTAAGCTATGGAATCGCTGGGAGGTTTTTTTTTCGCCTCGCTATTTACCCCTGGGGTGGCAGCAGCGAGAGCCCACAGAGACTTAGATGCAATTGCCCGTTGGGCTGTTAAGCAAGCAAATGCTACCAGCCGCATACTATCTGAGATGGCTGAAGACTTGTCTACGGTACAACATGCAGTCCTGCAAAACAGAGCCGCTGTTGACTTCTTGCTACTAGCCCACGGACATGGCTGTGAGGACTTTGACGGAATGTGCTGCATGGACTTAGAGGACCACTCTTCTTCGATACATAAGCAAATTACACAACTCCTCGCGCATTCACAAAAGGTGCAATCTGATACAGGCTTCTTCGGATTGGGTGCTTTGGGTGATTGGTTTGGGCTAAAGGGCTGGCTTAGGAGCCTGGTACAATCTGCTGTACTCATATTAGTTATTATATTGGTAGGCCTTTTGATTCTAAGCTGCGCTCTTTCCTGTGTTAGGTCTATGGTGACTAAAGTTGTTCGACATACATGGTTTATTCAAAACGGCAATATTCCGAAGATTTACGCTAGTGTTAGTTCTGTCCAGCTCACTGAGTATGATGACCTTTAAACCCGCGCCTCAGTTCTGCCTTTAAAGAAACAAAAAAAGGGGAGATGTTGGGGGCGGCTAGCAGAAAAGTACAAGTATGCAAGAAATTTGAGGGCATGCCGACCTTGCAGACCTGAGACAAATAAATCTGAGGAGCCAGGGAACAACTGGCCTTGCAGGTCTGAGATAAATAACCTTGAAGAAGTAGGGAGTAGGCAACAAGTTATCACTGTAGCTTTTAGCACATTCCAAAACTGTAGCTTCTAGCATGTAGCGAAAGCGCAAGTAGGAGCGATTATTGTAATGAAACATTTAGAGCTAAGCCAATTAGAAATGATAGAATTTGTGTAATTTATGTAACTGTTAAGTAGCTGTATAAAAAGCTTTCCGACGCGTCTAATAAACCAACATCTTGCTTGCATCAAGCAGCGTCCCGTCTCTCAATAGCGGCAGCTGAAGGCAGCAGGAAAGCCTGCAGCCCCCAGGTCTGTGGGGCTACGCAAGCGGTTCCCAAAGAGCTTTAGAACAAGGCATAGTTTTCCCTGCTGGCTCTTCGGGCATGGGACCCATCTCCAGCCATATGGCCATTTTTGTGCCTGGCGCGGCGCCAAGTGGGAAAGGGTGGTTTTGAGGCTGAAGGCAGCAGGAAAGCCTGCAGCCCCCAGGTCTGTGGGGCTATGCAAGCGGTTCCCAAAGAGCTTTAGAACAAGGCATAGTTTTCCCTGCTGGCTCTTTGGGCGGGGGACCCATCTCCAGCCATATGGCCATTTTTGTGCCTGGCGCGGCGCCAAGTGGGAAAGGGTGGTTTTGAGGCTGAATGTCGGGGGTGGCTAGCAGAAAAGTACAAATATGCAAGAAATTCGAGGGCATGCCGTCCTTGCAGACCTGAGACAAATAAATCTGAGGAGCCAGGGAACAACTGGCCTTGCAGGTCTGAGATAAATAACCTTGAAGAAGTAGGGAGTAGGCAACAAGTTATCACTGTAGCTTTTAGCACATTCCAAAACTGTAGCTTCTAGCATGTAGCGAAACCGCAAGTAGGAGGGATTATTGTAATGAAACATTTAGAGCTAAGCCAATTAGAAATGATAGAATTTGTGTAATTTATGTAACTGTTAAGTAGCTGTATAAAAAGCTTTCCGACGCGTCTAATAATCCGACATCTTGCTTCCATCAAGCAGCGTCCCGTCTCTCAATCGCGGCAAATTGGTGACCCCGACGTGATGGGGTGGTGAACCGCCTAGCTGAGCGGCTTGCTGCGAGTCCCATGGAACTTTGAATGAGCTGCTGAAAGGAAGCAGGAACTGGCCAGGAATCCCTCTGGAGTTAAGAGGTGAGCTGTGGGAAACATGGGGAATCAGATGTCCCCCGCAGAGAGAGACGTATATGAAGTTATGAAAACGCTCCTCCGGAAACATAAAAAAGATATTTCCGGGCAGGACTTAAAGATTATGCTTAAGTGGGTACAAATGAAGATCCCCACTGTTACGGCCTCCAGTATTTTTACCCGGGAACTTTGGGACGATGTGGGGGTAAAGTTGTGGGACTCAGCGACGTCAGGGAATGCCGAGGCTCAGCGTTTGCTTCCGTGGTGGAGAAATATCTTTGAGGCTATTAAGGCACAGGAAAGGGGCCATAAAGACTCTCCAGATACTAAGGGGGAACCTTCATCAGCTCAGCCTTTGCTTCCCCCTCCGCTACCTCCGCGACGCGCTAAGTCGCCCGGACCCTTAAAGGTCTGTGCCGCAGGCTACCCTCCTGAGGAAGATCCGCTTGACCCGGGGCCCGTTGATCCCGATAAAGAGCCTGACTTGTACCCCCCTGACCCTCATGATACGTGGGCGAATATTAAACGTCAAGCTTTAAAAGAAGGTGACTTGGAAATAGCGCGAACGATAGTCGTCCCTGTTATTTATCAAGGCCGGGGAGTGCAGTGGGAGGCTTTGTCCTTCCCGGTGATTAAAGAACTGCGCCGTACCGTCACAGAACACGGGCTCTCTTCCCCATATTTTGCGAGCCTGCTGTCTTCTGTCTTTGATACGTACGTTATGACTCCCCAGGATTTAAAATCGCTAGCGCAATTGTTATTAACCCCTTCCCAGTATTCCCTCTGGGAGTTGCGTTGGAGGGGGGGCCTTCAAACTCTCCTCACCAGCTACGTGGGTCATAATAATGCTGCTCTTGCTGCACTGACCATGGAGCACCTTATGGGTACGGGTCAGCACTCTGATCCAGCGGCACAGGCTCGAGATTGTCCACGAGAGGCCCTGGAAGCGATCCGCGAAGAAGCAAAAAAGGCTTTACTTAAAATACCCGATTCCCGTAAACCTCAAAAGGCCTTCACCTCTATTACGCAGGAACCTCGGGAGCCATACATGCAATTCATTGATAGACTTAAGCAAGCTTTAGAACGCCAAATAGATAATACCGAAGCTCGAGAGATTTTGCTATTAAAATTAGCAGTTGAAAATGCTAACGCCGACTGTAAAAAATTACTTAAATCTCTCCCTAACCCAGCTCCG
This sequence comes from Rissa tridactyla, assembly GCF_028500815.1. NCBI lineage: Eukaryota > Metazoa > Chordata > Aves > Charadriiformes > Laridae > Rissa > Rissa tridactyla. The sequence continues at coordinate 4,981,233 of NC_071496.1, forward strand.
ACTTTGGTTGAAATGGTAGAGGCTTGTAATCGTATCGGTACTGTGGACCATAAATTTGAAGCGATGGCAGCTGCTTTCGCAGCTATGAGAGGCATGTCCGGGGGAGGAAATTGTTACGGTTGTGGTAAACCAGGCCATATCAAACGAAATTGTCTCGCTTCTGATGGGGGAGCTAAAGCCCAAGTCCCTGGGATCTGTCCCCGATGCAGGAAGGGGCGTCATTATGCTAATCAATGTCGTTCTAAGTATAATTTTCAAGGGCAGCCGATACAGGGAAACCGCTTGTGGAGCGCGGGGCAGCGACGCGCACAGACACAAGTATCGTCGCCGGTGAATCGAGCCATGCAGATGGGTGTGACCTCGCCACAAGTCTTCGCCCAGCAACAGCCGGTAGCGCCGGATTGGACCTGGCAACCTCACACGCAGTAACGTTGCTTGATTCCTCTGTTCATTTATTAGCAACTAATGTTTCAGGTCCTTTACCCCCGAAAACACAAGGGCTACTATTAGGGAGATCATCGGTAACCTTAGCCGGACTTTTTGTATTGCCTGGAGTAATTGATGCGGATACCGTTGGGGAAATTAAAATCATGGCCTGGACCCCATTTCCCCCTTGCACAGTACCCAAAGGAAGCCGCATTGCACAATTACTACTGATCCCGCAGAACGCAAGCTCTCTTTCGCCTCACCCACCTCCGCAGCAAAGACAAGGAGGTTTTGGATCTACTGGGGATCCACAGATTCTCTGGGTACAGTCCATTTCCCAGAAGCGACCACTTTGTCAATGTAGTCTTATTCACGGCACTCAGCAAGTAATCCTGAATGGGATTATTGACACAGGGGCCGATGTTACCGTAATTTCACAGGCGAAGTGGCCTCCACAATGGCCTTTGGCAGCTGTGCCTCAGGCGTTAGCCAGAATCGGAGGAGTTGGTAGAAGCCACCAATCCTCGGAATTGATCCAAATCAAAGGCCCAGAAGGACGAGTGGCTTCCGCCAAGCCTTTTGTGCTGCCTGTTCCTATGGTCTTATGGGGACGTGATGTGCTATCACAATGGGGAACTTCCATTCAGTCGCATTTTTAGGGGGGGCCATTGAGGTGCGCAACACCCTGAAACTGACTTGGAAAACTCAGACGCCCATTTGGGTAGATCAATGGCCCCTACCACTCGAAAAGCTTCGCGCTCTCCAAGAACTGGTTACGGAACAATTAGCAAAAGGACATATAGTACCTACTACTAGTCCTTGGAATTCACCTGTCTTTGTTATTAAGAAGCAATCTGGCAAGTGGCGCCTGCTCCATGATCTCAGAAAAATCAATGATGCTATGGTAGATATGGGAGCTCTGCAGCCAGGGCTCCCTTCTCCAACTATGATCCCCCGCAATTGGCATCTCACCGTTATTGACCTTAAGGATTGCTTTTTTAATATTCCACTACACCCTGATGACGCTGCCAAATTTGCTTTTTCAGTCCCAAGTGTCAATATGCAAGCTCCTGTGCAACGATATCAGTGGGTTGTACTGCCACAGGGAATGAAAAATAGCCCGACAATTTGTCAATGGTATGTCGCTAAGGTACTTAGCCCTGTCAGGGTTACGTTGCCTCAAGTTCTGTTATATCATTATATGGATGATATCTTGATGGCTGCGCCTCACCTTGAGCTCATGGAACAGGCCGTAGCCCTTGTCACGGCCGCTGTCAATTCGGCAGGCCTCTGTATTGCGCCCGAAAAAGTCCAGAAAATGCCCCCTTGGACCTACTTGGGTTGGCGCATCAGGACCCAGACGATAGTTCCCCAACCTGTGCATATACAGGCGGACATTAAAAATTTGCACGATGTTCAAAAATTATTAGGGACCATTACTTGGGTCTGACCCTTGCTAGGAATCTCCAATTCAGACTTAAGCCCTTTGTTTGAACTCCTCAAAGGAGATTCCGATTTACGCTCCCCTCGTCGACTTGGTCCTGAAGCCGCTGCTTCATTACAAAAAGTAGCGGAAGCCATCACCTTACAGCAAGCACACTGCTGTGCGCCTGAATTGCCCTTCAATTTAATTATTTTGAACCCTGCACGTCAGCCATATGCTTTGATTTTTCAATGGGACCCTAACAATCCTGATCCCTTATTAATCATTGAGTGGGTCTTTTTACTCAACCAGCCCACTAAAACAATTTGGACACAACATGAAATGTTTGCTTCCTTGATAATTAAAGCACGGCAGCGCTTGCTTGCCCTGTCAGGGATGGACTTTGCTTCTATCTGTTTACCTGTAACTAATATGTACCTACAATGGTTATTCCAACAGTCTGATGCTTTCGTGTTTGCCTTAACAGATTATTCGGGTCAACTAACCTCACATCCTCTGTCCCACAAGCTTCTATATGCTCATTTTAACTTAATATCCATACCAAAGAGATGTCACCAGCCCCCCCAAGGCCTTACTGTGTTCACCGATGGGTCTGGAAAAACACACAAGTCGGTGATTGTCTGGTGGGATGACCGCTCTCAACAATGGGAGTCGGACGTTGAGACAGTCTCCGGGTCCCCTCAAATCGTAGAGCTTGCCGCTGTTGTTCGAGCTTTTCGTAAGTGGTCTACACCACTGAATCTTATTACTGATTCTGCTTATGTTGCAGGCGTCGTCGAACGGGCAGAGGCCTCGGTGCTGCGTCATACTTCGCATGCTGATTTGTTTGCTTTGTTGCAGGAACTTGTTTTCCTTTTAACCTCTCGAACACATCCCTATTTTGTTTTACATGTTAGATCGCACACCTCTTTACCTGGGTTTATTGCAGAAGGCAATCGACGGGCCGATATGCTCACGCTGCCGGTACAAGTTTTACCTGACCCTATTGCGCAAGCTAAGCTTAGTCATTCCTTTTTCCATCAGAATGCAGGGGGCCTCAAACGCCAGTTTGGCCTCACTTCTCAGCAAGCGGCGAACATTATCGCTGTCTGCCCTGATTGTCAAAAACATTCTTTTCCTATGGCACCAGGTGGGGTTAATCCCAGAGGCTTACAAAGCCTGCAATTATGGCAGACGGATGTCACACACTATCCAGAATTTGGGAGATTAAAATACGTCCATTCCTCTATTGACACCTTTTCAGGCGCTCTATTTGCCTCCTGCCATGTGGGGGAGGCGGCGAAAGATGTTCGCAGGCATCTGCTGCGTGCTTTTGCTACCTTAGGCATCCCTGCACAAATCAAAACAGACAATGGCCCTGCTTATATCTCGGCTGCACTTAAAACCTTTTTTATCTCTTGGGGGATCACTCACATCACTGGGATCCCGCATTCCCCTACGAGCCAGTCCCTGATTGAACGCTCTCATCAGTCTTTAAAGCGCTTGTTACAGCAACAGAAAGGGGGAGTAGGGACAGCCACCCCTGAAGAACGTCTACAGAAAGCCTTGTATGTTTTTAACTTTTTAAATTGTTCTTTAATAGATAACAACCCTCCGATCGTTCGCCACTTTAACACAAACACTTCTTTCGAAGCCAGCGTAAAAGCTCCAGTCCTGATCCGCGACCCTGAGACAGGTAAGGTCTTGGGGCCATACCCCCTTGTCACATGGGGCAGAGGCTATGCTTGTGTCTCCACAGAACGAGGCCCCAGGTGGATCCCAGCGAAGAGCGTGCGACCTTTCCGTGAACCCCTACCTCAATCGGACGGCCACAACACCAATCCACAGCGAGATCATTCCCCTGAACAGCATACCGGAAAACATTCGGAGGACTGATGCAGTGCTCTTATGGACAATAGAGCAGAGACTCCAGTAGAACATATTCATTGCGTCGCCTGTGGTAATTGTGACCCTTAGGTTTTATGTGACTGCTATCGCTGTGGTAAGAGATGGTAGCGATGGTTAACATTGGCCAATAGATGGTGTGACAGTTGCCTAATATATGAAGTTAGCATTGTAAGAATTTAGCATTGAAAAAAAAAAAAAAAAAGGGGGTGGGGGGAAGAGTCCGTCAAACATTATGATCCTGTTAACACTTTTTTGTATATGTGCGGCCTGGACACATGCCAATCCTTTGCCAGGGTACCATCCTCACCTTTTTGACCCCCGTCAAAATGTCTGGGTTACTCTGGCCAGGTCGCTCAATACAACTAGCTTTTGTGCCAGTCTTGCTATGCCCAGCTCGCCCTTCATCACCTGCTTAGTAGGGGTACCACTGAATAACTCGACCTTTTTACTGTTTAATAACTCTATGACAACCTTACGGAAGCAGTACAATATTTCTGCAAGGTTTCCTTTTTCATGGAAAAATCTTAAGGACCTTTTTGAAAAATACGATAATTGGGATGATAAATTACCAATAGGGCCCGAGCCGCAGGAAATTGACTTAGATTCTCTTAATGCTTCTCACTGTTTGTTTATTGGCCTTAGGTCATGGTCGGGGGCCCAAAAAGAGGGGCGCTTAGTAAAGGATTCTCCACCGACCGTCATCTCACCTATTGGTAATGCTACCCTCTGGCAACAACAATGGTGTTTGAGCATTGCTCGAGACGCCACTCACTCAGCCCCCGGTACCATGCTCCCTAGGCGCCTCCCCTTGGGGTTCTTTTTTATTTGCGGAAACAGAGCTTGGTCTGGGATCCCTTCTAACCCTAGAGGAGGCCCGTGTACTATTGGACAGCTTAGTCTTGGCACTCCTCACTATCATCCAAGCCCAAAACAGCGGTTACGTTTTACTCGTGACACAACACAAGCATTAGAAAATACCTGTGACGATAATGTTAAGCTATGGAATCGCTGGGAGGTTTTTTTCGCCTCGCTATTTACCCCTGGGGTGGCAGCAGCGAGAGCCCACAGAGACTTAGATGCAATTGCCCGTTGGGCTGTTAAGCAAGCAAATGCTACCAGCCGCATACTATCTGAGATGGCTGAAGACTTGTCTACGGTACAACATGCAGTCCTGCAAAACAGAGCCGCTATTGACTTCTTGCTACTAGCCCACGGACATGGCTGTGAGGACTTTGACGGAATGTGCTGCATGGACTTAGAGGACCACTCTTCTTCGATACATAAGCAAATTACACAACTCCTCGCGCATTCACAAAAGGTGCAATCTGATACGGACTTCTTCAGATTGGGTGCTTTGGGTGATTGGTTTGGGCTAAAGGGCTGGCTTAGGAGCCTGGTACAATCTGCTGTACTCATATTAGTTATTATATTGGTAGGCCTTTTGATTCTAAGCTGCGTTCTTTCCTGTGTTAGGTCTATGGTGACTAAAGTTGTTCAACATACATGGTTTATTCAAAACGGCAATATTCCGAAGATTTACGCTAGTGTTAGTTCTGTCCAGCTCACTGAGTATGATGACCTTTAAACCCGCGCCTCAGTTCTGCCTTTAAAGAAACAAAAAAAGGGGGAGATGTTGGGGGCGGCTAGCAGAAAAGTACAAGTATGCAAGAAATTTGAGGGCATGCCGACCTTGCAGACCTGAGACAAATAAATCTGAGGAGCCAGGGAACAACTGGCCTTGCAGGTCTGAGATAAGTAACCTTGAAGAAGTAGGGAGTAGGCAACAAGTTATCACTGTAGCTTTTAGCACATTCCAAAACTGTAGCTTCTAGCATGTAGCGAAACCGCAAGTAGGAGGGATTATTGTAATGAAACATTTAGAGCTAAGCCAATTAGAAATGATAGAATTTGTGTAATTTATGTAACTGTTAAGTAGCTGTATAAAAAGCTTTCCGACGCGTCTAATAAACCAACATCTTGCTTGCATCAAGCAGCGTCCCGTCTCTCAATCGCGGCAAAAAAGTTCTTACGAAGACTATAATAGCAATCCCTTTCCCTTCCTCTCTGCTCCCCTCCTCTGAAAACAGCTGTTTTGAACCAGCATTACCCGGGAGCTGTCACACACAGCCAGCCAGGAGAGTGCACAAGCACCCAAGTGACTTGCACTAATAAAAGACAACTTGAGTCCAGCCTCTGGCCACACCCTGCTGGAAGCCCATGTGGCCCAGCCAGATAAGAGGCATTTTCTCCACTGGACAAATGGGGACAAGGCCTTGCTCATCTGTGCCTGCCAAGATTACTGTGGTAAATAGACAGACCGTGATAAGATTTCAGTTTTAGTAACACTGGTATTAGTAACAAAGATCAAGACATTTTGAAACATCAACATAATTTAATTGCCTGTCTTTGTACACCAGTCGGCTTTTTTTTTTTTTTTAAGTCAGTTTATCCTCTCTTCCCCTCTGAAATACTCACAGCCCTGCAGGAGGGTCGTTGTACACATTTATTCACCTGCTAGGTCAGTCTATCTTCACCTAGGAGGATTGTTCTCTTGTCCAGAAACCTACAGTGCCTACCATAAATGGGTGCAATACTGTGAACCCATTCTGAGGATCTTATTCACATATCCTGAGGACTCCTAGTGCTCATGGGTTGTTTGACAGTCCATGGCTTTCTTGTTTAATTTGCTTGTTATCAGTAGAGCAACAGCTGTTTGCATAACAGCTTCTCCTCTTTCATCTCAAGTCTCTTGAAGTTTGTCCCAAAAATGTTCCTGTCTTAGACTCTGTTCCTACATGTTACTGCATCTGCTGAAGCCACTGAGGCTCTGCAAGGCCAGATCTTCCATTTCACTGGACAGGGAAATTTCTCATGCAGCCTGCAGAGCATTCTCCACTGAAAAGTTTGGTTTAACTGAGGTATGTATGCATGTACTGCTGCACCCAAAAAATATCGTAGGGCCTGCCACCTTCTTGAATTTTCCATGTAGTAGATGCATGGGGAATTTCACACAGCTCTCCTGCCCTGAGGTAGAGCTCAGTGTGACTGGGAAGTAATTTGACTGAAGTTATTCCTATCTTAGTTTTATTGCCACAATATCCCACCCTGTGTTGGCTATGGAACAACTGGAAGGAAAGTCAAGTTCCGTAAATTTCCCCTGGATAAGAAAGGAAATACAGATGTGGTGACTAACAAACTCATTTCACCTGGAAAAAACAGCAGCATCTTCTTCATCCATGTCTTTTCAGATGATCACATGGCTGGTAAGAGACCAAATTATTCCCCCAAAGACAGATATCCATATTTCACATAGAGAGGCTATTTGAAGGTACTGATAAGTCAGGCCTGAGGCAGTGTCAGGTTTTGCCCTGGAGCACACAGAGAAGCCAGCAGTATCCCAGCATTACTGCTTATCTGTGTTCCTCTGCATGGAGTCCAGCATTACAGCTCCAAGGAGGATATAGCCCAGCATGTTTTCAAACCTGTCTGCCACCTTCACAATTATTGTGAAAGTCCCAAATTCTATAGACCAACTGAACTTCCTGCCCCAAATTAATTGTCCCTTATCATTATGCCTAAGAGCAGAAGATATCACAGCTGGTACTGGAAAGATTAAAACTGAACTGCCTATGCGCAGGGAAGAGACTGAGTTCATCTAACCTCATCCACCTTAAAGTTGCACATCTGGGCTCCTCCTCCAGTCAATGGAGTGACTCCAGAACATGATTCACTGCATTCTAAGAATAGTGCCTGAGGTAGGTGGAGTGAATCACCCCGGGGAATTGCCTGTCTCTGTGAAGAGAGCTTTCCCAGATGGCTTTGATGAAATGACTATATGTGGTGGGTTGACCTTGGCTGGATGCCAGGTGCCTACCAAGCCACTCTATCACTCCCCCTCCTCAGCAGGACAGAAAGGGAGAAAATAAGATGAAAAAGAATACGTGAATTGAGATAAAGGCAGTTTAATAAAGCAAAAGCATGTGGAAGCAAAGGAAAACAAAAAGATTTATTCACTACTTCCTATCAGCAGGGAATGTTCAGCCACTTCCTGGGAAGTAGGGCCTCAGTACGCACAATGATTGCTCCAGAAGACAAACACCTTAGTAACAAATGCCCCCTCTCCTCCTCCTTTCTCTTAGCTTTTTATTTCTGAGCACAACATCATATGATATGGAATATCTCTTTGGTCAGTTTGGGTCAGCAGTTCTGGCTGTGTTACCTCCCAACCTCTTACCCACCCCCAGTCTACTGGCCTTTGGAAGGGGGGGGGGGGTTGGAGAGACAGCCTTGATGCTGTGCGAGCACTGCTCAGCAGTAGCCAAAACACTGGTGGGTTATCAGCACCTTTCTATCTACTAATACAAAGCACATCACTATGAGGGCTGCTATGGGGAAAATTAACTTCATCCCAGCCGGACCCAAAATTAGGCTGGATGAATCCCACCTCAAAACATTCAACCTCGCTGTCTTCCTGAATAAGGGAAGAGCTGCAAGTTGAGTGAGCATGTAAATAGCTGCTGGTTTTAAGTGGCAGCCTTTACCCAACAGAATAATAATCTTGCATGGATTTCATAGGGAAGGTGAAAGGTGCCTGTGACTCCAGCCCCAGCATGGTGTAGGCTGCCCAGAGGGTGCAATGAGAGGTGCGAGGCTGTTTCCTTCACCTCTGCCCCCTGGTATGGCATAGCTGGCTCCAGCTCTGACAGCTGTTGGATTTGCATTCCTCTCATGTGGAGGGGGGGAATGGAAGCAGGTACCTGCTCAGGGCAGCGGGAGAGTCCCCTCCAGACCCCCCATGCCTCCCCAGGTGCCCATACAGAACAGATATGGGCCTCTGGAGATAGATGATGAGGGAGCTAAGGATGCTGATAAAGCCCCATCCAGGGAATTGTCAAAGCAGTCAGCTCCACGCATTAAGACTGCTGCTGTGAAGAGCAGGAGGAGGGCAATAGTCATAGGGGGTTCCATTCTGAGGGGAACTGAGGGTCCCATATGCAGGCCGGACCCTTCCCACAGGGAGGTCTGCTGCCTCCCTGGGGCCCGTGTTAAGGATGTAACCAGGAAGCTTCCTGGCCTGATATGGCCCTCAGATTATGACCCTCTTTTGATCTTACAGGCAGACAGTGAGGAGCTGGAGAGTAGAAGTCTGAGGGCAATGAAGAAAGATTTCAGGGCCTTGGGACTGCTTGTCAAGGGTTCGGGAGCACAAATTGTGTTCTCCTCTGCCCCTCCAGTTTTGGGGACTGACGAATGGGTGAAGAAGAAAATCGGTCAGATCAACACCTGGCTCCAAAACTGGTGCTACGAGCAGGGCTTTGGGTTCAGTGATCATAGTTTGATCTGCAGGACACCGGGCCTGCTTGCTAAGAATGGGGAAACCTTATCCTGAAAGGGGAAAAGGGGACTAGGCCAAGAGTTAGCAAGGCTCATGGACAGGACTTTAAACTAGAAACGAAGGGGGAAGGGGATAAAACCAGGCCCACTAGTAATGAGCCTAGGGATAAAGGGCCAAGGATGGGGGTGAAATCGGTAGCCCAGCTCAAGTGCATCTACATGAATGCACATAGCATGGGCAGCAAACGGGATGAGCTGGAAGCCATTGTGCAGCAGGACAGCTATGATGTAGTTGCCATCACGGAAACGTGGTGGGATGACTGTCATGACTGGAATGCTGTGATGAATGGCTATAAGCTCTTCAGAAGGGACAGGCAAGGAAGGAGAGGTGGGGGTGTGGCTGTGTACATTAGGGAATGTTTTGATTGTATAGAGCTAGAGTCCAGTGATGATAAAGTCAAGTGTTTATGAGTAAGGATGAAGGGGAAGGCAAATAAGGGAGATCTTGTGCTGGGAGTATGCTAGAGACCACCCGACCAGGATGAGGAGACAGATGAAGTATTCTATAAGCGGCTGGCTGAAGTCTTGCAATCGCCAGCCCTTGTTCTGGTTGGGGACTTCAACCTGCCGGGTATCTGCTGGAAATACAACACAGCAGAGAGCGGGCAGGCTAGGAGGTTCCTCGAGTGCATGGAAGATAACTTCCTGACACAACTGGTAGGCGAGCCTACCAGGGGAGGTGCCTCGCTAGACCTACTGTTCACAAACAGAGAAGGACTAGTGGGAGATGTGGTGGTTGGAGGTCGTCTTGGGTTTAGTGATCATGAAATGGTCAAGTTTTCAATTGGTAGTGATGTAAGGAGGGGAGTTAGCAAAACCTCCACCTTGGATTTCCGGAGGGCAGACTTTGGCCTGTTCAGAACACTGGTTGAGAGAGTCCCTTGGGAGATAGTCCTGAAGGGCAAAGGGGTCCAGGAAGGCTGGACGCCCTTCAAGAAGGAAATCTTAAAGGCTCAGGAGCAGGCTGTCCCCAAGTGTCGCAAGTCTAAAGGGCGGGGAAAATGGCCAGTCTGGATGAATAAGGAACTTCTGATGGGACTTAGGAATAAAAGGAGGGTTTACCACCTTTGGAAGAAGGGACAGGCAACTCAGGAGGAGTACAGAGATCTCGTTAGGTTATACAGAGAGAAAATTAGGAAGGCAAAAGCCCAGCTGGAGCTCAACTTGGCCACTAACATTAAGGACAACAAAAAAAGCTTTTATAAATACATCAACAAAAAGAGGGCCAGGGAGAATCTCCATCCCTTACTGGATGCCGGGGGGGGAAAGTTGCAACCAAGGACGAGGAGAAGGCTGAGATACTTAATGCCTTCTTTGCCTCCGTCTTCAAAAGTCAGACCAGCTATCCCCAGGGGGTTCAGCCTCCTGAGCTGGAAGATAAGGATGGAGAGCAGAACAACCCACCCATAATCCAGAAGCAATGATCTGCTTCTGCACCTAGACGCACACAAGTCTATGGGGCTGGATGGGATTCACCCAAGAGTACTCGAGGAGCTGGCGGGAGAGCTCACCAAGCCTCTCTCCATCATTTATCAACAATCTTGGTCAACAGGGCAGGTACCAGATGACTGGAGGGTGGCTAATGTGACACCCATCTATAAGAAGGGTTGGAAGGAGGATGCGGGGAACTACAGGCCTGTCAGCCTGACCTCGGTACCAGGAAAGATCATGGAGAGGATCATCTTGAGTGAGCTCTCACGGCAAGTGCAGGGCAGCCAAGGGATCAGGGCCAGCCAGCATGGGTTTAGGAAAGGGAGGTCCTGCTTAACCAACCTGATCTCTTTCTATGACCATGTGACCCACCTTCTGGATGCGGGGAAGGCTGTGGACGTTGTCTATCTGGACTTTGGTAAGGCCTTTGACACCGTCCCCCACAGCATTCTTCTGGAGAAGCTGGCGAATCATGGCATAGACAAGTGTCCTCTTCGCTGGGTTAAAAACTGGCTGGATGGCCGTGCCCAGAGAGTTGGGATTAATGGGGTGAAATCCTCTTGGCGGCCGGTCACCAGTGGTGTCCCTCAGGGCTCAGTTTTGGGGCCGGTTTTGTTTAATATCTTTGTCAATGATCTGGATGAGGGGATCGAGTGCACCCTCAGTAAGGTTGCAGAGGACACCAAGCTAGGTGGGAGAGTTGATCTGCTTGAGGGTAGGAAGGCTCTACAGAGGGACCTGGACAGGCTGGATCGATGGGCCAAGGCCAACTGTAATAAGGCCAAGTGCCGGGTCCTGCATTTTGGTCACAACAACCCCAAGCAACGCTACAGGCTTGGGGAAGAGTGGCTGGAAAGTTGCCCAGCAGAAAAGGACCTGGGGGTGCTGGTGGACGGCCAGCTTAACATGAGCCAGCAGCGTGCCCAGGAAGGCCAACAGCATTCTGTCTTGTATCAGGAACAGCGTGGCCAGCAGGAGCAGGGAAGTGATCGTGCCTCTGTCCTCAGCACTGGTGAGGCCTCACCTCGAGTACTGTGTTCAGTTCTGGGCCCCTCTGTACAAGAGGGACACTGAGGTGCTGGAGCGTGTCCAGAGGAGAGCTACCAGGCTGGTGAGGGGTCTGGAGACCAGGTCATATGAGGAGAGGCTGAGGGAGCTGGGCATGTTTAGCCTGGAGAAGAGGAGGCTGAGGGGAGACCTCATTGCCCTCTACAACTACCTGAAAGGAGGTTGGGGAGAGGTGGGTGTTGGCCTCTTCTCCCAGGTGAATAGTGACAGGACCAGAGGAAATGGTCTGAAGTTGCGGCAGGGGAGGTTTAGATTAGATATTGGGAAGAATTACTTTACTGAAAGAGTGGTCAGGCACTGGAACAGTCTGCCCAGGGAGGTGGCTGAGTCACCATCCCTAGAGGTATTTAAGAACTGTGTAGATGTGGCACTTCAGGGCATGCTCTGAAGGGCAGAGATTGTAGGTTGTTGGTTTGGGGGGTTTTGGGGGGTTTTTTTGTGTGTGTGTGTGTATGGTTGGACTCAATGATCTCAAAGGTCCTTTCCAACCATGAAGTTTCTATGATTCTATGATTCTATGTATGTTTCCTTTTCATGTTCTTTCAGGCCTTTACTCCCATTCATCCTCACAGCATACAAGCTGCTAAGAGTTGCTATACCCACCTTTTAGATAGGTAAAGGTTACGCCTTATTCCCCTGAGTGCAGTGACAGGCCTGAGTGCACATGAAACTCAGCATCAGGATGAAGCACTGCCATAGGTACTGGAAAGGCAGGTGTGATGTACCACTCTGTCACACAAACCAGCCATGCATTTCCCTGCAGGCAGGTCACTAAATGTGGACTCTTGGTGTGGCTGTTTCACCTAACGCCCTCTGGACAAATCCACTGAAGTACTTTGGGCGATTGCAACATAAAGGAAAAAAGGAGGGGGGATTAATGCAGTAACCTTCAAAGAACATTTTTTTTACATCAAGCACAAGATTTGTGGAAAAGAAAGTAAAACATGTAGGAAATACACATTTATAGAGGAAGAAATGTTTTCATATATGAATTCATTATCTTTCTTCTCAAGCTACAGTCTTCTTTAGGGAGAAAATCAGAAAGGCCAAAGCCCAAGTAGAACTTAACCTGGCTTTGTATGTTAAGAACAATAAAAAGGGTTTCTATAAATATATTAGTAACAAAAGGAGGACTCGGAAGAATCGCCATCCTTTATCAGATGAAGGAGGTAACATAGTGACAAAGGATGAAGAGAAGGCTGAGGTACTTAATGCCTTCTTTGCCCCAGTCTTTAGTAGTAGAGTCGGTTGTTCCCTGAGTACCCAGACCCCGGAGCTAGTAGATAGGGGCGGGGAGCAGAATGAAGACCCCATAATCCAAGGGGAGATGATGAGGGACCTGCTCCAACACCTGGACATACACAAGTCTATGGGGCCAGATGGGATCCACCTGAGGGTACTGAGGGAGCTGGCAGAAGTGCTCACCAAGCCATTCTCCATCACTTATCACCAGTCCTGGCAAACCGTGGAGGTCCCAGTTGACTGGCGTCTAGCAAATGTGATGCCCATCCACAAGAAGGGCCGGAAGGAGGATCCAGGGAGATACAGGCCTGTCAGTCTGACCTTGGTGCCTGGGAAGGTCATGGAACAGATCATCCTGAGTGCCATTATGTGGCACATGAAGGACAACCAGGTGATCAGGCCCAGTCAGCATGGGTTCGTGAAAGGCAGGTGCTGCTTGACAAACCTGATCTCCTTCTATGACAAAGTGACCCGCTTGGTGGATGAGGGAGAGGCTGTGGATGTTGTTTACTTGGACTTCAGTAAGGCCTTTGATGCAGTTTCCCACAGCATCCTCCTGGATAAACTGGCTGTTCATGGCTTGGACGGGAGTACTCTTGGCTGGGTTAAAAACTGGCTGGATGGCTGGGCCCAGAGAGTGGTGGTGAATGGAGTTAAATCCAGTTGGCGGCCGGTCACGAGTGGTGTTCCCTGGGGCTCCATATTGGGGCCAGTTCTCTTTAATATCTGTATCAATGATCTGGATGAGGGGATCGAGTGTACCCTCAGTAAGTTTGCAGACGACACCAAGTTAGGTGGGAGTGTTCATCTGCTTGAGGGTAGAAAGCCTTTGCAGAGGGATGTGGATAGGCTGGATCGATGGGCCGAGGACAATGGTATGAGGATCAACAAGGCCAAGTGCCGGGTCCTGCACTTGGGTCACAACAACCCCATGCAGCGCTACAGGCTTGGGGAAGAGTGGCTGGCAATCTGCCTGGCAGAAAAGGACCTGGGGGTGTTGGTCGACTGCTGGCTGAATATGAGCCAGCAGTGTGCCCAGGTGGCCAAGGCGGCCAACAGCATCCTGGCCTGTATCAGGAACAGTGTGGTGAGTAGGACTAGGGAAGTGATCATCCCCCTGTACTCGGCACCGGTGAGGCCCCACCTCGAGTGTCCAGTTTTGGACCCCTCACCACAAAAAAGACACTGAGGTGCTGGAGTGTGCCCAGAGAAGGGCAACGAAGCTGGTGAGGGGTCTGGAGAACAAGACTTATGAGGAGCGGCCGAGGGAGCTGGGGCTGTTTAGCCTGCAGAAAAAGAGGCTGAGGGCAGACCTTATCTCTCTCTACAACTACTTGAGAGGAGGTTGTAGAGATGTGGGGGTTGGTCTCTTCTCCCAAGTAACAGGTGATAGGATGAAAGGAAATGGCCTCAAGTTATACCAGGGGAGATTTAGACTGGATATTAGGAAAAATCTTTACACTGAAAGGGTTATTAAGCATTGGAACAGGCTGCCCAGGAAAGTGGTTGAGGCACCATCCCTGGAGGTATTTAAAAAGACAGGTAGACATAGTGCTTAGAGATATGGTTTAGTGATGGTTTTTTTCAGAGTTAGGTTGATAGTTGGACTAGATGATCTGAAAGGTCCCTTCCAACCTTGGTGATTCTATGATTCTAATGAGTTTGGAATACCAGATACATGATAGTGAAATCATATGAATTAACTGTATTCATGTCTGGTTTTATCAATATTGTTTGTTCAAAGACTTGAGGACAAGGTTCAAAGGTTTAAGATCCTTTTGTGTGCTACCTGTTAAATTTTTCTTCTGTCAGTATTTGAACATGTTTAAAGCAGTGGCCTAAATTCATCCTTTTTTAGTATGGAAAGGTAATTTCTTTGTACAAGAAAGAACAGAGCAACGAGAAGTGTTCTTGTAATACTGTTCTGGCAGGAAATATGGCCTCACACAGCCGTGGATAAAACCCCTGCTTTTTCAAAGAATTGTCAGGATGTTTCTCGTTATCTGAGGTTAAAGTGCTGGTCCCCACAAAGATTATCCGAAGTTTGAATAGCGGCTGATTAACTGATATCTGTTTACCCAGAAAGTCCCTACAGAGTTTCTGTTTTTGGCAATCTATGTATTTGAGGACATAGGTCCTCAAAGGGATTAAATAAAAAGAGAGAGAGACACCAGAACCATGTCCTGAGCAGAGCTTCCACAGTTAATGCTTTTTGTTGTTTCAGAGGCGATAGGTAAGTCCTAGTGCATTTTGTACAACCCATGTCTCACTGGAAACATGTCTGACCCCACTCCTCTGTGTGCCGACGCTGCAGGGAAAGCAGAACTGCTTATTTTTTGCCTTATTTCCAGCCAGGGATGCTTTCAGGACCTCACTGTTTACCATTGCCTCAGTTTCCACCTTCTAAATGAGGGCTTCTGTGGGGTGGCAGGCCCCTGGGTTAAATGTTAGGTAACATAATCATCTCAAAAGGGTCCCTTTGAATACCTCTGCAAACAAGAGAGGCTCTTCCCCGTAGTATAAGGGAGGGCCGCCTCTGCAGGAGGCCATTATGGGCAGCAAGGGACGGCCAAGGGCCTCAGCAAGGCTGTGCCACAGGGCTCTCCCCACTTCTGCTATTTTTTGCCTGGCTGCCCCCACCTGCAGCTGTGGAGGTGCCTGTGTTTGTCCATACAGAGCTGCCTGTGGGCACCCACTTGGGCTCTGCCTGCCCTCTCACTCATCCTGTTTGCTCTACAGGGACCTCTGCCTGCCAAAACCACCCTTGCTCACCAGCCAGGTGATCAGTGCTGGCATATGATTTACAGTGGGATGGATTGGTTGGCTTGGGCAGGAACCTCCTCTGGGCAGCGGGGAAGCCCGGGGTGTTGGGCACAGGGTGGGGTGAGCTGCTGGGGGCTGAGGGCGCTGGGCAGCATTGCTGGCAGCCCCACAGGGCGACCCTGGGTGCAAACTCCAGAGGGACCCTTGAGACGTTTCACCCTGGGGCTAAAGGATCTGATGCTCATTGACAGGTTGTAGCTGAGGCCATGCTGGCATCTCAGCATCACCACAGTGCTGCGCCAGCTTGGCATGGCTGGCCAGCCCTGAGCGGGGAGGAGACATCATCTGTCCCTTCATTGAAGCCTGGAGAATGCAACAATGAGAAGTTTAAAATTTCCTCTTTCCTTTTTGGCTTCACAGGTCAGACAAAGGTATTTGCATGAAGTTATTCACACACGACTTTGCATGAGTCAAACAGCTTGGGGAGAAAAAAACCCCACAAAAAGCATTCCCAAGCCTTTAAAAAGATTACACTCACTTGTAGCTGCACAAAAATAAATTAAGCAGTTTTTCATATTCCCTATGAAAAATAACGATCAAGCCTTATCAAGAAAGCAGAGAGGGAAAGCGGGAGTGTGTTTGCAGACAGCAAAAATGGAATGACATTTCAGTGTCCAGTCTGCCAAGAGTGATTTCTATACAACATATGATAAAGGCCAGCAATCTGCTGGTCCATAGATTTCTGCAGATTATGATCAACCAATAATAATTTCTCTCAGTAGCTGCTGATGGACGATGCATGATTCATGACCTATCACAGAATCACAGAATCTTCAGAGTTGGAAGGGACCTCTAGAGATCATCTAGTCCAACTCCCCTGCTAAAGCAGGATTGCCTAGAGCACATTACTCAGGACTGCATCCAGGCGAGTCTTGAAAATCTCCAGAGGAGACTCCACAACCTCCCTGGGCAGCCTGTTCCAGTGCTCTGTCACCCTAACCGTAAAGAAGTTTTTCCGTGTATTTGAACGGAACTTCCTATGTTCCAACTTGTGCCCATTGCCCCTTGTCCTGTCACTGGGAACCAATGAAAAGAGTCTGGCACCATCCTCCTTCAACCCACCCTTTAGATACTTGTATGCCATAATAAGGTCTCCCCTCAGCCTTCTCTTCTCCAGGCCAAAGAGTCCCAGCTCTCTCAGCCTTTCCTCATAAGGGAGATGCTCCAGTCCCTCAATCATCTTAGTTGCCCTTCGCTGGACTCGCTTCAGCAGTTCCCTGTCCCTCTTGAACTGGGGAGCCCAAAACTGGATGCAGTATTCCAGTTGTGGCCTCACCAGTGCAGAGTAGAGGGGGAGAATGACCTCCTTCGACCTACTGGCCACACTCTTCCCTATGCAGCCCAGGATTCCATTGGCCTTTTTGGCAACAAGGGCACATTGTTGGCTCATGGATAATTTACTGTCTACCAGGACCCCCAGATCTCTCTCCTCAGAACTACTTCCCAGCAGGTCCACCCCTAACCTATACTGGTGCTTAGCATTCTTCCTCCCCAGGTGGAGGACCTTGCACTTGCTTTTGTTGAACCTCATTAGGGTCTTCTCTGCCCAGCTCTCCAGCCTGTCCAGGTCACGCTGGATGGCAGCACGGCCCTCTGGAGTGTCAGCCACCCCTCCCAGTTTGGTATCATCAGCGAACTTGCTGAGGATACACTCTGTCCCATCATCCAGGTCATTAATGAATATACTGAACAAAATTGGACCGAGTATTGACCCCTGGGGGACACCACTGGTTACAGGCCTCCAACTAGACTCTATGCCACTGATCACAACCCTCTGAGTTCTGTCACACAGCCAGCTCTCAATCCACCTCACTGTCACCTCGTCTAGCCCATACTTCCTCAGCTTCCTAATGAGGATGTTATGGGAGACAGTGTCAAAAGCCTTGCTAAGGTCAAGGTAGATGACACCTACGGCTCTCCCCTCATCCAGCCAACCCGTTACAACATCATAGAAAGCTATCAGATTGGTCAAGCATGATTTACCCTTGGTAAATCCATGCTGACCACTTCCAATAACTTCCTGTTCCTCAACGTGTTTGGAGACGACATCCAGAATGAGTCGCTCCATTACCTTCCCAGGGACAGAGGTGAGACTAACCAGCCTGTAGTTCCCTGGGTCCTCCTTCTTGCCTTTTTTGAAGATTGGAGTGATGTCAGCCTTCCTCCAGTCCTCAGGCACCTCTCCTGTTCCCCATGACCTTGCAAAGACAATGGAGAGTGGTCTAGCAATAACATCTGCCAGCTCTCTCAGCACTCGCGGGTGCATCCCCTCAGGGCCCATGGACTTGTGAATGTCCAGATTGGCCAAGTAGTCTCTGACCCGATCCTCCTCAACTGAGGGAAAATCTTCCTCTCTCCAGACCTTCCCCCTTGCCTCCAGGGTATGGGATTCGTGAGAGGCAGCTTTAGCAGTGAAGACCGAAGAAAAGAAGGCATTCAGTAACTCTGCCTTCTCTGTGTCTTCCACCACTAGGGCACCCGTCTCATTCATCAGTGGACCTATATTTTCCCTAGTCTTCCTTTTTCTATTGATATACTGAAAGAATCTCTTCTTATTGTCTTTAACTGCAGTGGCCAAGCTGAGTTCTGATTGAGCTTCGGCCCTTCTAATTTTCCCCCTACATGGCTTTGTTATATCTCGATAATCCTCACAAGTTGCCAACCCCCTTTTCCAGAGAATGTAAGCCTTCCTTTTTTCCCTGAGGTCCAGCCAAAGCTCTCTATTTAGCCAGGCTGGTCTTCTTCCCCGTCGGCCCGTTTTTCGAGACATGGGGATGGCCTTCTCCTGTGCATCTAAGAGCACCTGCTTGAAGTATGACCAGCCTTCCTGGGCACCTTTGCTCTTCAACACTGCCTCCCAAGGGACACTCTCGACCATGCTCCTAAGCAGGATAAAGTCTGCCCTTCGGAAATCCAAGGTGGCAGTTCTGCTGGCTCCCCGCCTTGCTTCACCAAGAATCAAAAATTCTATCATTTCATGGTCACTGTGCCCAAGACGACCTCCAACCTTTACATCCCCCACAAGACCTTCTCTGTTAACAAACAGTAGGTCCAGTAGGGCACTTCCCCTAGTTGGTTCCTTCACCAGCTGCGTTAGGAAGTTGTCTTCCACACACTCCAGGAACCTCCGGGACTGTTCCCTCTCTGCTGTGTTATATTTCCAGCAGACGTCTGGGAAGTTGAAGTCCCCCACAAGAACAAGGGCAAATGATCGTGAGACCTCTGCCAGCCGCTTATAGAATACTTCATCAGATTCTACATCCTGATTAGGGGGTCTATAACAAACTCCCATCACGATGTCTGCCTTGTTGGCCTTCCCCTTAATTCTTATCCATACACACTCAACACTGTCATTCACACCGTTAAGTTCCAGACATTTAAAACTGCCCCTAACATAGAGGGCCACCCCGCCACCTCTCCTTCCTTGCCTATCCCTTCTGAAAAGTTGGTAGCCATCGATTACAGCACTCCACTTGTGCGCGTCTTCCCACCACGTTTCTGTGATGGCAACTATATCAAAGTTTCCTTGCTGAACAATGGCCTCCAGCTCCTCCTGTTTATTCCCCATGCTGCGTGCATTAGTGTAGATGCACTTCAGCTGGGCTAACTGTTCTGCTACTTCCTTGGGGGGACAAGCCCTAATTCGCACCTGATCATGCTCGGACACTTCTCTAGTTCCCAAATTATCACTACCCCTCATGTCTTTGCTACCACACAAATCACCATCCCCCACCATCACTGAGACAGATTGCAAGACCTTGCTAACACTTTTACCCAGAAGCACTGGTATGCTGCTCCCAGGCACCACTTTTGTAATCCTGGTTTCATCCCCATCCCCCTTCAAACCTAGTTTAAAGCCCTATGACCTAGTTAACCTTATTTTTAGATGTTGAGCTCTATGGCTACAGAAGAGTTTGTGTTGCTTAACATTGGTTCAAGGAGCAGGAATGAGATAAACTTGGTGTCTAAAAGAATCAGCTTACTGAGAAAAACTGCAACAGATATGTTCATCGGAGATTTAACCCCACTTTCTATTAAGTGAACTAAAAATATGATAATAGCCTTTAATCTATGTTTCTTATAAGAACCTCTAAGGGCCAGTGACAATGTTGTGATTATTAATAATTATTTAAAGTCTGTGCTACCTGAGTACCTCAGTTATGGGGTACTATGTGACTACAGCGAGCAAAATGCGGGCAGATATTAGAATGGAAATCTTGGACAGAACAGGAATAGGAAACTCTTTCTGCTTCTAGAGTGGCTGGCTGGCCAACTTCCCCAGAGGATCTCTCCTGGTGCAAGATATGGACGGGCTAGAAGAATTCAGATACCACATATCAATAATGAGGAGAAGAAAACAATGCTCAGAATCAGTCTTGCCCAAACACCCCTTTACTTCCTCCTCCTTCTTCATTCTCACATTGGTTTTCACAATCAGATGTAGTCATGAAGCTGGTAAATTGCCTCTAGCTACAAAGGCTGACAGACTGGCTTCATGGAAAGCAATGACAAAACTGTCATGGTTTTGGTCAAATTGAACAATGGCCAGTGACAGATGCTCCCCCCAACCTCTTGTACACAGAGAGGAGGAGGAGAGATAAAGAGATTTACAAGTTTACAAGAAACTAAACTACTTTAATGAAATATTAATAATAGAATAAAAAGGAAAATAATTAAATATATATGGTATATACAAAACCATATTAAGCTCCCAGGATGACATCACCAGCAGGCACTGGGGAAGTCCCAGGCTGGACTCAGTGACGGGTGGGAGCCAGGTTCCAGAGTTGGAGTCAGGAACACATGGATAGGGATCAAAGGCAGATGAACAGACAGGGTCCTCCTCGGACATCGGTCATTGAAGAAAGAGGGCTGACCCTTTGATCCCTCAGCTTTTATACTGAGCATGGGGCAGATGGGATGGAATACCCTGTTGGTCAGTTTTGGGTCACCTGTCCTGTCCGCTCATCCCCGCAGGTGGGACCCCTCTACGCTTCTCTGCTTCCGACCCTCCAACAGGGCAAATAATGAAATTAGCTGACCTTGGTTGTTATAGCAATAAGTACAAGCCTCTGCATACCATTCCTTGGCACAAACTTTAAACGTTGGTGTTATCACTCTGAGAAAGAACCATTTTCGACACAACATGCTGTTAATTTCAGAGAGTTAGAAGAGGCCTAGCTAAGAAACAAAATTACTGAACAGAAAGTTGGTTCTGTTTTATCTCAAACCAGAACAAAAACTCATACTGATTTCAGGACCAGAACTTCATCGGGACTGTAAAAGGCAGATTACAGAACATTAATACTCTTTTGCAAGAGTATGAGATGAACAGAACTGTCGTTTAAGCACTATTTGGCACAAGACTATTTTGGAGCTAAACTACTCCATTCAGTTCAATACATAGGATGGTTGTGAATCATCGTAAATCATTTGCTCCTGAGTTCCCTCTAATAATATGAGCATTTGGGTCTCATTTTCAAAGTAGGTCACATATAGACAGGAAGAGCCAGCCAAGGATTCTCGTAAAGAGACATCTCAGTCCTTACTGAAGCTTCAACAACTGAAATGCAGTTTCAAAACAACCTTTATTCTGTTTGAAGCACTATTACGATTTTTAAAGCAACTTAAAACCAAGATACAGCTCCATCAACTCTATAGCTTGAACAAAATTTCAAGGAGGCATGTTTTCATTGTTGCCTTTTAAAGGCGGTTTGCAACCCACTTTACCCTCCACCTCCTCAAAGACCATTTTAAACCAAAGTAATCTTAATGTTTTAAAGACATTTAAAAGAATAGAGATTTATTTTTAAAAACAATAATAATAAAAAAGAGCATCTTGGGCAGCTAATGTGGTCTCATTAGGACAAGTGCAATGTAACATTACCAACTCCCACAGTCCAGTTTAGTCTTCTACTGCAGTAAATACATGTTCTACATAAAATGTTGCATTTTGGAACCTTGTCCCATAAGAGGCATTGCCTTTGAGCTGCCCATTTCTAAAGTGACCCTGAAAAAAATAATATCAGGATTCACTTTCCCAACTTATTACCATGCATAGCAAAAGAACTGTGTAAAAATCGGCAGTTTTCTCCATTAGAAGCATCTGAATGTTTTCCCAAGCATTCTTATTTCATTGCCAATTACAAGACAAAGCCATTTCTTTACTACAGAACAATTGACATCAAATAGAAAAATTGAAGATTTGGTTTTACAGACTGCTCGACAAGATTTCTTAGATAAGTGAACCATACACACAAGCATTTAAAAAAAAAAAACAAACAACAAAACCCCAACAAAAACACCATCGCAGAAACTCAGTTTTCTAACTGTATTTGGAAATATGCTGCACCCACAAAGGTCTAGTGTTGGGGGTGGCTAGCAGAAAAGTACAAGTATGCAAGAAATTCGAGGGTATGCCGACCTTGCAGACCTGAGATAAATAACTCTGAGGAGCCAGGGAACAACTGGCCTTGCAGGTCTGAGATAAATAACCTTGAAGAAGTAGGGAGTAGGCAACAAGTTATCACTGTAGCTTTTAGCACATTCCAAAACTGTAGCTTCTAGCATGTAGCGAAACCGCAAGTAGGAGGGATTATTGTAATGAAACATTTAGAGCTAAGCCAATTAGAAATGATAGAATTTGTGTAATTTATGTAACTGTTAAGTAGCTGTATAAAAAGCTTTCCGACGCGTCTAATAATCCGACATCTTGCTTCCATCAAGCAGCGTCCCGTCTCTCAATCGCGGCAAATTGGTGACCCCGACGTGATGGGGTGGTGAACCGCCTAGCTGAGCGGCTTGCTGCGAGTCCCATGGAACTTTGAATGAGCTGCTGAAAGGAAGCAGGAACTGGCCAGGAATCCCTCTGGAGTTAAGAGGTGAGCTGTGGGAAACATGGGGAATCAGATGTCCCCCGCAGAGAGAGACGTATATGAGGTTATGAAAACGCTCCTCCGGAAACATAAAAAAGATATTTCCGGGCAGGACTTAAAGATTATGCTTAAGTGGGTACAAATGAAGATCCCCACTGTTACGGCCTCCAGTATTTTTACCTGGGAACTTTGGGACGATGTGGGGGTAAAGTTGTGGGACTCAGCGACGTCAGGAAATGCCGAGGCTCAGCGTTTGCTTCCGTGGTGGAGAAATATCTTTGAGGCTATTAAGGCACAGAAAAAGGGCCATAAAGACTCTCCAGATACTAAGGGGGAACCTTCATCAGCTCAGCCTTTGCTTCCCCCTCCGCTACCTTCGCGACGCGCTAAGTCGCCCGGACCCTTAAAGGTCTGTGCCGCAGGCTACCCTCCTGAGGAAGATCCGCTTGACCCGGGGCCCGTTGATCCCGATAAAGAGCCTGACTTGTACCCCCCTGACCCTCATGATACGTGGGCGAATATTAAACGTCAAGCTTTAAAAGAAGGTGACTTGGAAATAGCGCGAACGATAGTCGTCCCTGTTATTTATCAAGGCCGGGGAGTGCAGTGGGAGGCTTTGTCCTTCCCGGTGATTAAAGAACTGCGCCGTACCGTCACAGAACACGGGCTCTCTTCCCCATATTTTGCGAGCCTGCTGTCTTCTGTCTTTGATACGTACGTTATGACTCCCCAGGATTTAAAATCGCTAGCGCAATTGTTATTAACCCCTTCCCAGTATTCCCTCTGGGAGTTGCGTTGGAGGGGGGGCCTTCAAACTCTCCTCACCAGCTACGTGGGTCATAATAATGCTGCTCTTGCCGCACTGACCATGGAGCACCTTATGGGTACGGGTCAGCACTCTGATCCAGCGGCACAGGCTCGAGATTGTCCACGAGAGGCCCTGGAAGCGATCCGCGAAGAAGCAAAAAAGGCTTTACTTAAAATACCCGATTCCCGTAAACCTCAAAAGGCCTTCACCTCTATTACGCAGGAACCTCGGGAACCATACATGCAATTCATTGATAGACTTAAGCAAGCTTTAGAACGCCAAATAGATAATACCGAAGCTCGAGAGATTTTGCTATTAAAATTAGCAGTTGAAAATGCTAACGCCGACTGTAAAAAATTACTTAAATCTCTCCCTAACCCAGCTCCGACTTTGGTTGAAATGGTAGAGGCTTGTAATCGTATCGGTACTGTGGACCATAAATTTGAAGCGATGGCAGCTGCTTTCGCAGCTATGAGAGGCATGTCCGGGGGAGGAAATTGTTACGGTTGTGGTAAACCAGGCCATATCAAACGAAATTGTCTCGCTTCTGATGGGGGAGCTAAAGCCCAAGTCCCTGGGATCTGTCCCCGATGCAGGAAGGGGCGTCATTATGCTAACCAATGTCGTTGTAAGTATAATTTTCAAGGGCAGCCGATACAGGGAAACCGCTTGCGCAGCGCGGGGCAGCGACGCGCACAGACACAAGTATCGTCGCCGGTGAATCGAGCCATGCAGATGGGTGTGACCTCGCCACAAGTCTTCGCCCAGCAACAGCCGGTAGCGCCGGATTGGACCTGGCAACCTCACACGCAGTAACGTTGCTTGATTCCTCTGTTCATTTATTAGCAACTAATGTTTCAGGTCCTTTACCCCCGAAAACACAAGGGCTACTATTAGGGAGATCATCGGTAACCTTAGCCGGACTTTTTGTATTGCCTGGAGTAATTGATGCGGATACCGTTGGGGAAATTAAAATCATGGCCTGGACCCCATTTCCCCCTTGCACAGTACCCAAAGGAAGCCGCATTGCACAATTACTACTGATCCCGCAGAACGCAAGCTCTCTTTCGCCTCACCCACCTCCGCAGCAAAGACAAGGAGGTTTTGGATCTACTGGGGATCCACAGATTCTCTGGGTACAGTCCATTTCCCAGAAGCGACCACTTTGTCAATGTAGTCTTATTCACGGCACTCAGCAAGTAATCCTGAATGGGATTATTGACACAGGGGCCGATGTTACCGTAATTTCACAGGCGAAGTGGCCTCCACAATGGCCTTTGGCAGCTGTGCCTCAGGCGTTAGCCAGAATCGGAGGAGTTGGTAGAAGCCACCAATCCTCGGAATTGATCCAAATCAAAGGCCCAGAAGGACGAGTGGCTTCCGCCAAGCCTTTTGTGCTGCCTGTTCCTATGGTCTTATGGGGACGTGATGTGCTATCACAATGGGGAACTTCCATTCAGTCGCATTTTTAGGGGGGGCCATTGAGGTGCGCAACACCCTGAAACTGACTTGGAAAACTCAGACGCCCATTTGGGTAGATCAATGGCCCCTACCACTCGAAAAGCTTCGCGCTCTCCAAGAACTGGTTACGGAACAATTAGCAAAAGGACATATAGTACCTACTACTAGTCCTTGGAATTCACCTGTCTTTGTTATTAAGAAGCAATCTGGCAAGTGGCGCCTGCTCCATGATCTCAGAAAAATCAATGATGCTATGGTAGATATGGGAGCTCTGCAGCCAGGGCTCCCTTCTCCAACTATGATCCCCCGCAATTGGCATCTCACCGTTATTGACCTTAAGGATTGCTTTTTTAATATTCCACTACACCCTGATGACGCTGCCAAATTTGCTTTTTCAGTCCCAAGTGTCAATATGCAAGCTCCTGTGCAACGATATCAGTGGGTTGTACTGCCACAGGGAATGAAAAATAGCCCGACAATTTGTCAATGGTATGTCGCTAAGGTACTTAGCCCTGTCAGGGTTACGTTGCCTCAAGTTCTGTTATATCATTATATGGATGATATCTTGATGGCTGCGCCTCACCTTGAGCTCATGGAACAGGCCGTAGCCCTTGTCACGGCCGCTGTCAATTCGGCAGGCCTCTGTATTGCGCCCGAAAAAGTCCAGAAAATGCCCCCTTGGACCTACTTGGGTTGGCGCATCAGGACCCAGACGATAGTTCCCCAACCTGTGCATATACAGGCGGACATTAAAAATTTGCACGATGTTCAAAAATTATTAGGGACCATTACTTGGGTCCGACCCTTGCTAGGAATCTCCAATTCAGACTTAAGCCCTTTGTTTGAACTCCTCAAAGGAGATTCCGATTTACGCTCCCCTCGTCGACTTGGTCCTGAAGCCGCTGCTTCATTACAAAAAGTAGCGGAAGCCATCACCTTACAGCAAGCACACCGCTGTGCGCCTGAATTGCCCTTCAATTTAATTATTTTGAACCCTGCACGTCAGCCATATGCTTTGATTTTTCAATGGGACCCTAACAATCCTGATCCCTTATTAATCATTGAGTGGGTCTTTTTACCCAACCAGCCCACTAAAACAATTTGGACACAACATGAAATGTTTGCTTCCTTGATAATTAAAGCACGGCAGCGCTTGCTTGCCCTGTCAGGGATGGACTTTGCTTCTATCTGTTTACCTGTAACTAATATGTACCTACAATGGTTATTCCAACAGTCTGATGCTTTCGTGTTTGCCTTAACAGATTATTCGGGTCAACTAACCTCACATCCTCTGTCCCACAAGCTTCTATATGCTCATTTTAACTTAATATCCATACCAAAGAGATGTCACCAGCCCCCTCAAGGCCTTACTGTGTTCACCGATGGGTCTGGAAAAACACACAAGTCGGTGATTGTCTGGTGGGATGACCGCTCTCAACAATGGGAGTCGGACGTTGAGACAGTCTCCGGGTCCCCTCAAATCGTAGAGCTTGCCGCTGTTGTTCGAGCTTTTCGTAAGTGGTCTACACCACTGAATCTTATTACTGATTCTGCTTATGTTGCAGGCGTCGTCGAACGGGCAGAGGCCTCGGTGCTGCGTCATACTTCGCATGCTGATTTGTTTGCTTTGTTGCAGGAACTTGTTTTCCTTTTAACCTCTCGAACACATCCCTATTTTGTTTTACATGTTAGATCGCACACCTCTTTACCTGGGTTTATTGCAGAAGGCAATCGACGGGCCGATATGCTCACGCTGCCGGTACAAGTTTTACCTGACCCTATTGCGCAAGCTAAGCTTAGTCATTCCTTTTTCCATCAGAATGCAGGGGGCCTCAAACGCCAGTTTGGCCTCACTTCTCAGCAAGCGGCGAACATTATCGCTGTCTGCCCTGATTGTCAAAAACATTCTTTTCCTATGGCACCAGGTGGGGTTAATCCCAGAGGCTTACAAAGCCTGCAATTATGGCAGACGGATGTCACACACTATCCAGAATTTGGGAGATTAAAATACGTCCATTCCTCTATTGACACCTTTTCAGGCGCTCTATTTGCCTCCTGCCATGTGGGGGAGGCGGCGAAAGATGTTCGCAGGCATCTGCTGCGTGCTTTTGCTACCTTAGGCATCCCTGCACAAATCAAAACAGACAATGGCCCTGCTTATATCTCGGCTGCACTTAAAACCTTTTTTATCTCTTGGGGGATCACTCACATCACTGGGATCCCGCATTCCCCTACGAGCCAGTCCCTGATTGAACGCTCTCATCAGTCTTTAAAGCGCTTGTTACAGCAACAGAAAGGGGGAGTAGGGACAGCCATCCCTGAAGAACGTCTACAGAAAGCCTTGTATGTTTTTAACTTTTTAAATTGTTCTTTAATAGATAACAACCCTCCGATCGTTCGCCACTTTAACACAAACACTTCTTTCGAAGCCAGCGTAAAAGCTCCAGTCCTGATCCGCGACCCTGAGACAGGTAAGGTCTTGGGGCCATACCCCCTTGTCACATGGGGCAGAGGCTATGCTTGTGTCTCCACAGAACGAGGCCCCAGGTGGATCCCAGTGAAGAGCGTGCGACCTTTCCGTGAACCCCTACCACAATCGGATGGCCACAACACCAATCCACAGCGAGATCATTCCCCTGAACAGCATACCGGAAAACATTCGGAGGACTGATGCAGTGCTCTTATGGACAATAGAGCAGAGACTCCAGTAGAACATATTCATTGCGTCGCCTGTGGTCATGGTCGGGGGCCCAAAAAGAGGGGCGCTCAGTAAAAGATTCTCCACTGACCGTCATCTCACCTATTGGTAATGCTACCCTCTGGCAACAACAATGGTGTTTGAGCATTGCTCGAGACGCCACTCACTCAGCCCCCGGTACCATGCTCCCTAGGCGCCTCCCCTTGGGGTTCTTTTTTATTTGCGGAAACAGAGCTTGGTCTGGGATCCCTTCTAACCCTAGAGGAGGCCCGTGTACTATTGGACAGCTTAGTCTTGGCACTCCTCACTATTATCCAAGCCCAAAACAGCGGTTACGTTTTACTCGTGACACAACACAAGCATTAGAAAATACCTGTGACGATAATGTTAAGCTATGGAATCGCTGGGAGGTTTTTTTCGCCTCGCTATTTACCCCTGGGGTGGCAGCAGCGAGAGCCCACAGAGACTTAGATGCAATTGCCCGTTGGGCTGTTAAGCAAGCAAATGCTACCAGCCGCATACTATCTGAGATGGCTGAAGACTTGTCTACGGTACAACATGCAGTCCTGCAAAACAGAGCCGCTATTGACTTCTTGCTACTAGCCCACGGACATGGCTGTGAGGACTTTGACGGAATGTGCTGCATGGACTTAGAGGACCACTCTTCTTCGATACATAAGCAAATTACACAACTCCTCGCGCATTCACAAAAGGTGCAATCTGATACAGGCTTCTTCGGATTGGGTGCTTTGGGTGATTGGTTTGGGCTAAAGGGCTGGCTTAGGAGCCTGGTACAATCTGCTGTACTCATATTAGTTATTATATTGGTAGGCCTTTTGATTCTAAGCTGCGCTCTTTCCTGTGTTAGGTCTATGGTGACTAAAGTTGTTCGACATACATGGTTTATTCAAAACGGTGATATTCCGAAGATTTACGCTAGTGTTAGTTCTGTCCAGCTCACTGAGTATGATGACCTTTAAACCCGCGCCTCAGTTCTGCCTTTAAAGAAACAAAAAAGGGGGAGATGTTGGGGGTGGCTAGCAGAAAAGTACAAGTATGCAAGAAATTTGAGGGCATGCCGACCTTGCAGACCTGAGACAAATAACTCTGAGGAGCCAGGGAACAACTGGCCTTGCAGGTCTGAGATAAGTAACCTTGAAGAAGTAGGGAGTAGGCAACAAGTTATCACTGTAGCTTCTAGCACATTCCAAAACTGTAGCTTCTAGCATGTAGCGAAACCGCAAGTAGGAGGGATTATTGTAATGAAACATTTAGAGCTAAGCCAATTAGAAATGATAGAATTTGTGTAATTTATGTAACTGTTAAGTAGCTGTATAAAAAGCTTTCCGACGCGTCTAATAAACCGACATCTTGCTTGCATCAAGCAGCGTCCCGTCTCTCGATCGCGGCAGTCTAGTGTGCATGTGTGTGTGTCTTCAAAGTTAATGATATCTCTTACTGAATTTAGCAAAATTATCATGTTTGGTGAAAATGCACCTATACTGGAATATATCCATACATAAACACAGCAAATACGTGTGCATATGCACAGATAAACATCCCCAAACCTGCAAATTCAGATTTCAACTTAAGGAAATCAGAAACTCCCAATTTTGCTTGTGGGTGTTGGTTCTCTGTGTTATGTCTCATACCTTTCAAAGGCCTTGAGAAAGTGCTGTAGCAGTGCAGCATAACTCAGGGATTTAAAATAAAACAAAAAATTCCCCAAACCAAAAAAGCATACTAAAATAATTCCCACCCTTGAATCATATTAGATGCAAAAAATATATGTCAATAGAAATACAGAAAAGCACTGTGCTTCTTCAGTTATATCCACATGCTTTTTTTCTGTATATATTAGTCTGAGAGCAAATCAAAACTGGAGTGAACAATATGGTACACAAAGGACAAACAACTCTGCAATGAATAGGGCCTTTGACAGGATGCAGCTCTGTGCATTAAGGAACTGCAGAGCCCACACAATACCTAGGTACCAAAGAAAATCCACTCATGCCCACTTTGAGGGCGTGATCCTTGCAAATTGCACAGATCCTGTGTAGGCAGAACTTCCCCTTAAGAAGCCCTAAGCACTCATCCTCACAACATAGTGCTTATTTCTCATTGTTGCTTGCGCAAGAAAAGCAAGTGCCAAATTTGTGCACACATTATGTTTTTCTCTGCTGCAATCACAGATGAAGAGTAGTAATACAGCACAACAGGAACAAATGATATCCCATACTGTGCTGGCATGCTAAGGATATGGCCCACTGACATAGCAGAAGTTTTCTTAATATAAGGAAAATTATATCCAAATGCCTTAACTACCATAAAATTTCTGGAGAAATACTAAGTGAAACATCAATTCAGATTACATACATTTTACTTATAGAGAAAAACCCCACACAATTTTACTCTTCAAATATTTAACATTCAAAATTCAAAATATGTCCAAAATGTTAACTTGCTACAAGTGTTAAATTGTTGTATACTGAACTAATTTGTAACTTCAAGCCCGGTAGTATGACTGTCATGCTAGAGTAATTGTTGGCATTTTCATAGTAAAAAAACAGTTATTAGTAAACCAAATCAGTAAAACAAATTTACATGGTGCTACAGGCCTGAAAAGAGGATGGAATGAGGAAGGGAAGGAATGAAGACTAAACTTCTATTCAGAAAAAATATTCAGAATAATTTTTTAAGTGGTGACTATCCGGAAACATTAATGTTGGTTAAATCTTGTTTCCTGATATAAATTCCAGTAAGAAAATACACCTATAGAAAAGCAAAGACAATCCACCAAAAAAAAAAAAAGAGCACAAAAATAAAAATAAAATCAAAAGCCTTACAGCTTCAGAAATGAAGGAATAATGTAAAAAATGAAAGATAAAAACTACTGGAGAGTGGCAAAATTCTTATTATTTCCAATAGCTTAATATGCACTGCATACTTTGAATTTTTAAAAAGGGTAGAAAGGAGGACCCTGGGAAATACAGACCTGTCAGCTTCACCTCTGTGCCTGGGAAGATCATGGAACAGATCCTCCTAGAAGCTATGCTAAGGCACATGGAAGACAGGGAGGTGATTCGAGACAGCCAGCATGGCTTCACCAGGGGCAAGTCCTGCCTGACCAACCTAGCGGCTTTCTACAATGGAGTGACTGCATCAGTGGACAAGGGAAGAGCAACGGATATCGTCTATCTGGATTTCTGTAAGGCCTTTGACACGGTCTCCCACAACATCCTTCTCTCTAAGTTGGAGAGATACGGATTTGATGGGTGGGCTCTTCCGTGGATAAGGAACTGGCTGGATGGTCGCATCCAGAGGGTGGTGGTCAATGGCTCGATGTCCAGATGGAGAGGGGTGACAAGTGGTGTCCCTCAGGGAGCCGTACTGGGACCGGTGCTGTTCAACATCTTCATCAATGACATAGACAGTGGGATCAAGTGCACCCTCAGCAAGTTTGCCGACAACACTAAGCTGAGTGGTGCAGTCGATGTGCCAGAGGGACGGGATGTCATCCAGAGGGACCTGGATGAGCTAGAGAGGTGGGCCCGAGCAAATCTCATGAAGTTCAACAAGGCCTACACTTGGGTCGGGACAATCCTCGTTATCAATACAGGCTGGGGGATGACATGATAGAGAGCAGCCCTGCAGAAAAGGACTTGGGGGCTCGTTATCAATACAGGCTGGGGGATGACGTGATAGAGAGCAGCCCTGCAGAAAAGGACTTGGGGGGACTGGTGGATGAAAAGCTGGACATGAGCCAACAATCGCATCCTGGGCTGCATGAAAAGAAGCGTGGCCAGCAGATCCAGAGAGGTTATTCTTCCCCTCTACTCTGCTCTCGTGAGACCCCACCTGGAGTACTGTGTCTAGCTCTGGAGCCCTCAGCACAAGAAGGATATGGACCTGTTGGAGCAGGTCCAGCGGAGGGCCACAAAGATGATCAAAGGGCTGGAGCACCTATGCTATGAGGACAGGCTGAGAGAGTTGGGGTTGTTCAGCCTGGAGAAGAGAAGGCTCCTGGGAGACCTTATAGCAACCTCCAGTACCTGAAGGGGGCCTACAGGAAAGCTGGGGAGGGGCTGTTTGCAAGGGCATGTATCGATAGGATGAGGGGCAATGGTTATAAACTAGAGCAGGGTAGGTTTAGATTAGACATTAGGAAGAAGTTCTTTACACTGAGGGTGGTGAGACACTGGAACAGGTTGCCCAGAGAGGTGGTGGAGGCCCCATCCCTGGAGACATTCAAGGCCAGGCTTCATGAGGCCCTGAGCAACCTGATCTAGTTGAAGATGTCCCTGCTTACTGCAGGGGGCTTGGACTAGATGACCTTTAAAGGTCCCTTCCAACCCAATTCTATGATTCTAATTAAAACACATGTATCTCTAAAACAGCTATTATGAGAAAACTCCATGGGTCTTACTCTTTTGATTGTGTGTGCAACTCTCTTTAACAGTAATGAGTCTTCCCTTTGCATCTCAGGGGAAGAATAAATTCATATCTTCATTTAGTCAAAAGTTTTCCAAGATTTCTCTGAACTTCATTACTTTATCAATTTGCAATGTGTGAATTTCCTCAGCGGTCAGGACAGTAAATAATCACTGAAAACCACTCAGTGAATTGTCCCAGAATTCCTAATAAATTTGCTTTAGCAGGATTCATGTATTTGTTTCCTTTAACTAAACCATAAGTAGTCTCTGGTGCTTGAAATGATAGAAGTGTTCACTTTGATACTGTCTCGGTCTACAAACTTACAAAAAAAAATCCAAAATGTTAAATATGAAAGCCTAATAATTTTCAAAAGACATTTTCCAGTCTTAATTAGCTCTATGTTGTATCCAATTGTTCTGAGTAAAGGTGGGAGATTTTTTTCACAATACTAATACAAAAAAATCCAGGCAATAGTTTAGAGAAACTTCCTTCATATGAAATGAAAATACCTTGACATGCTGACAAAAATTCTGCCACAATAGGTCAAGAAGTCATTTATTTACTCTGAAGAACAGATTCATTCTGAAATCCAAATAATCTTCCCCAGTAAAAAATTTTCTGTGGAGCATGGATTCACGGACTCTGGCAGGGTACAGACCAAAGACCTTTATTGCAACAATCTGACAGGCTTTATAGCTATACACGCTCTCCACGCGCAAGTTGTGTCCTGCTGATAGGTTGAAGGTCGACTGCCACGCGCTTCTCTACTTCTTCCGATTGGTTTCTGCTGTCTGTTCACGAGGAGCAACAACTTCATTCTCACGTCCTGTTTCTTGCTGATTCTTACTTGTTTTCCTGTTCTCTCAAGCCCTCTCTCAAGGACGCAGCTTTATCTCATCAAGGTCAAACAGACCTATGCTGCTCTCTATTCCCACATTTTTCTGTTTTTTCTGCAGTCACTATCAGAGAAGGATACACAGTTTTTCATCTTCCAAATACAAAGATAATCATGATAGAAGTTCAATATGCTGCAAGAAGCAAACATAGCGCAGTACCGTGTTCTAAAGATATCTCTGAAACAATATTCTTGGACTCAGTGATCTTTTGTAATGTTCATATAATTTTTATTGAATAAAGCAGCTTTGAAGCTTATCAGGCACTGCCCAACAAAATATTCAGTAAAAAAAAATTATGAACTTTTAAAACTTTGAGCTAGTAGCTCATTATTCTATACAAAGAAAATTGTAAAATATTTCATAGTTTTAATTCTGAAGCCAACTCTTGTTGGCTTCCTGTACATTTTTTTAAAAAAACAAACAACAAAATGAATAACAAAAAATAATCATCAGGAAAAAATATTCCCAGGCAAAAGAAAGAAAGAAAAAAGACAACAAGGAAACAAGAAAGAAAAGCAAGCTTAACCTGTAGATATGCTTGAGAGAAGATTACAGCCTAAAGAAAATTGAATATTGCATAGCATGGTCTAAGAATTCAGCTTTCAGCAAACAGAAAAGGGAAAAGAGCAGCAGTTTGGTATTGACAGTTTCCATCAATGATAGTCATCCAATACTATGTACATTATTATATACTGTATGCCATTGAAAGTCCTGTTTTCTTCAGTCTTAAATATGTTCTTAAAACAAAACACCTCCTGGCACTTCGCTATTACAATTCCTCTGAACAACTTACTGTAACTGAAGCCCTTTTAAAGTGTCCCTTAGAAATGAAAGTGCCATTCTGCTACATTCACCAGAAACTAAAAAAATCGACAGTGCTGCGTGTCTTGATCCACTGAGTGCAGCAACACCAGATCCAAGCCAGGTCTTGATCAAGAAATTCCAATAACCGAATGACAAAGACCTCTTACACCTTGTGTCTGGAGAATCCAATGTTTTAGCTGGTAAAGCTTCAGAGGTGGTCGTAAACAAGCACCATGGTTAAAGGCCTCTATGTCTCTGCAGGGAGATCAGGTTAGGATTTCTCTCTCTTTTGTTTTTCTTTTCTTAATTAAAAAAAAATCACTTCAGACTAGAAACACATGTTCACAGCTTAATACTGTGATCTCACCAACTGCAGTTGTGAAGGAAAGCTCTAGTCCCATCTGAAGACAGATAGTGTTGATTCTGCAGCTCAAATTCTTGAGTAAGGCTGAAAGGAGCTTTCTCTCTACAAAGGCCTCAATGTTGTCAAATATTTTCTTTAGGAAAAAAATAAATAACCCAGAGTATTAAGATCTTGATCGCCTCTGCTGTGCATATACTGGGTAGGCTAGTGTTACGTTGATAGAGTCATTGTGCTGCATGAGTGATGTGTGTTGATAATGTAGCACCAGTTCGAGTGAGTTGTACAAGTTATATGGCTCTGCAAATCCATACTCAGTAGGTGTTTTGTTTATCACACAGTGCTTTACTTCTCCATCCACCCTAAAGAGGAAAAAAAGAAAAAACAAACAGTTTTTACTTTGTCAGTACAGTAAAGTTAAGCTAGAAAATACGGTATTGGCAATAAATCTTCAAGTGCTAGTCACTACATAGAATTCCTGTCTTCTGTGGTGGGATAATGGTAAAAGCCTAGGTTTAACCCAAATTCCCAGATGTTGTGTTAGCTTAGGGAGGTAGGAGATAGGTAGGACTTAGCAGCTGCACATAAAGGAGTGCATCCATACGCTGGTTTCACGTCTTTTCCATGAGGCTCATCTGTGGGAGTGGCACAGGTTTGAGCTGTGTAGAAAATGGAGCAGCAATAAGGATGGCCTCAGGACTTGCTGGTCTGCTTCTAAGCCCAAAGATCCAATGGGATCCATGCATATGCAAGTGTGTGTCTGCCCCTGGCTCAAGGTAGGTGACTCAAATGTTGGTTACATCATTCACAAATTAGAGCACGTACACAACAGAGCAGGCATAGCAGCCTTGCTTGCTGCTCTCTCGAACAAGGAATGTTCCATCTCGCTTTCCCCGCAGCAGATTTTCAGCTTGGCTTCTATTGATATTTCCCACATTCCATGTTCTCTCATCATGATGGGGCAAGTTCTCCTCATCTTCTACCATAGAGTATTGGCTGTTGAAATAGGACAAAATGTGTTTGTGAAACACATTGTAGAGCAAAATCCATGAATTAAATAGTCCCCCTTTCATATTACTCGATAAAACAAAAAAAGTCAGTGGTTAGTAGGATGCCTCCCTGGTAAAACTAGGGATGTAAACCATGAAATACTGCAACATTTCGACCACTGAATAAAAATAAAATATAAGTTCTGGTTCTTGTTTCTTTTAAATACACTCATGTAAATCTGAAGAAGGATATAAAAGGATGCTGTGTTATCTTTCAGAATCTGCTACGAGCACTTCAGTATTTCTACTGTTGCTCACTGTTTTGGTAAATAGCAAGCCCGATGAAATCAAGTCATCTTCATTTCCAAAGATCAGAATGCTTGGTCAGCAGTGAAAAATCATGCAATGCATCGACTACAGCTGCTGCTTGGGAAAGCTATGAGCAGTCATATAGGTAGACAGGTTAATTATTCATAGGGGAGATGGCTTTGTGGAAAGGGTGGAATAGTAACATGTTCTCTCTCCTTATAATCAGATTATGAGAAGAACATATAACATAGGGCCTTCTCTACCAAAACAGCCACCAACTATAAAGCTAATTCAGAGTTATATAGAACCCTCCGAGCTAAAGTCACCAGGAAAGAAGACGTCTCCAGTTCAGCTGTGTGGACACCACTTTGATATTCTGCAGTTCCAGAGCTCCCCACTTGCCCAGCAGCCTGTGCTGGTGGGCCCTGCCTCTCCTACTCAGCTTGCAATCAGTCTGTGTTTGGATAATGAATTTATTCTTTCTTTAATAGGTTTTTAATCAGTTTTCCTTGCTCTAAGAAAACATGACTTCTCACTCATCCACAGTTCTGTCTTTCTGAAGTTTCTCAAAGTAGTCTACAGAAATCATCAATCTCATGCAGAACACACAGAATTCAATTTTTCAGAAAGAAGGGTGCTTTTATTTCAGATGACACTCTTTCTGGCTCCCTTATTCCATCGTACTCCTTTGTCCTGCAAGATATTCAAATGCATTCAGCAGTGGCTCTATTTTCAACCAGCACCTAGAGAAAGGGATTCCTATTTTTATTGCTGCTCATTATACTGATTTTTTCTGCTTTACAACTTTAGAAAAAAGTCATATTCTAAAAGTTTAATTTTTCAGCAGAAACCTGAGCACTTACCAGACTCGCTGTCAAGGAGAGTCACAGAGTGAGAGAAAAGGAAGATTTTCTTTAAACAGTTTCACTTATTATTTTATGCTATGTTAAAACCATGACCTGGCATTGTTCTTTGTCTACCATTTAACTGATGGGAGTACCACTGGAGACAGGTGTCTATATATTCTCCATCATATCATCTTTGAGCTGTGCTAAGACTGAGCGAACAACATGGCTTTAAAATGTGTATGCCATTTTTATCCCCTGCTTCTACCAATGCAGCTGCAGCAGAGATGCACAATTTCCAGGATAACAGTAGGAGACTCAGTAAACCAAGCCGAATTAAAATAGACCACTAATGTGGACAAAGTTGTAAATGTAAATCCACAAAACAGTCATTGTCAGTGTGCTGCTTTTGCTATATGTTCAGCCAGGCAGTGTAAAAGGCATGCACAAGAAACTAAATCAGCAGAAAATGTTGATATGAATATTACTCAGACAACTTTGGTTTTCTATGTTCATTCTTCACTGTTACTGCACTTTTGATATTATTTTGTGGCTTGCTTTTGTTTAGATTTGGTCTACATTTGCACCACCTGGGTGCTTTTTGCTTTTTTCCCAGGAATAAAGTGAAACGCATTCAGTAGCCAAGCCACAGTCAGAACCTATACTAAACTGAATTGCTAAAATGACAGGATACTATCCTGCCATTTCCAGAAAAATTAACCAGACCATACAAACAGAGAAGGACCGTTCTTCAGCATACACGATTTTATCATCTCCAATAGCGATGTGATATATTGATGTGGGTACCACTATACTAGATTGCATCATGGTACCAACGCTTGAAATTTGGAAACAGCCTACCCATGCCTAAGAGACCTTCTGAACAATTTCTCTATCCATATGACATCTCTACAAGATAATAATGCCTTATGATCTTCATTTTGCTGGTAAGAATAAAGACACAGGTTAAATTCCAGTGCTTTGCTACAGTAACTTGATTATGCATTTCCATGAATAAAGGCAGAGTAGTGGGTGAGACAGTCTTTTCTAATACTTGTGTTATGTAGGCTGCCATGTGTTAACAGTGTGCATTGTTACTGGAGAGCTAGGCTTGAGATTTCCTCTGTGTGGTCCTGGAATTAAATATGCTTTATCTCACTTGTGTAAGATGACTTGAAGTACCAGTAATATTTAAATCTTTTAATACTCATTCTTCTGTATTTTCATTTCCAAGCCATTCATTTAGCTTCTTTTGCCGAACACCTTTTTGAGTTAGCCACCTGGACAATAATTGCAAATAAAATTAATTGTTAGACACAGAAGTTGGATGCCAATAAAAAAAACACTTTTAAAAAAAGTTTTGCTAATTAATAATGATACTCACATCAAGTACTGATCTCTTGTCTTCCTCAGCTGTATGAGGTCTGGCTTAATGCTGTTCATATGCTTGTTTATCTCTCTATATTCAGCTGCCTGCTTCTTTAAATCCTCTTCTAATATACGCCTGCTGTCCACAATTTCACTTATTCGAGACTTCAGTTTTTCATAGTTGTGCATAATTCTGAATGGAATAATGTGGTAGATTATAGTCTGATGAAGTCTTATTCATGACTTTATATCTGCTATTTTATCATGTAGACATTTAAGATAATAGATTATTTCTCTAGATATAGGTACACGTTTTGCAAGTTCACATCGACCCCATTTGAGGCTTGCTGTGCTTATAACTGAACAACTTTAAACTTGCCAGCTTGCTTTAGTTTTAGGCGGATCTATATTTGGCATTGTTTCTTTCTTCAAAATCATACAATTTGAAATATAAATGCTGACCTCTGTATTTCTTTTTCATTTCCTTCCTGTTTAAATTTTTCAATGTATTCCTTACTGTATCTTTCTTGCATCTGGCACTGCTCTTCAAATATGTTTATTGTTTCATTAAATGCTTCGATAGCTGTTCTTTTCATTTGAATTTCCTGAAAATAAAATAATTGCTATTACATTTGTTATCAAAGAGGGGATGATTTATTGGCTTGTATCACAGAAACACTTCAGTATGTTGTAACAGAAAGATTTCAATATCCCTTTACCAGAGCATGTTCTTTCTGCAGAGCCTTACAAAATGGAGAAAACAGGCCTGTTTGAGGTTCAGTTGAGGTTCAGTACAGTTGAGGTTCTAGATGAAAGACAAGAAGAAAATACTTATATCTTGGCATTGTCCTTTCATGCTAGCATTTCATATAGCTGTCTTAAAATAACAGAACAATCACCAAACCATTTCACATATTACATTCTAACTGACTGCCAGTAACTTTTTAGTCATATTTGGAATAAAACCAACTGTAATATGCTTGTGTTGGAAAACATCCTAAAAATGGCTCTTATAACTGTAATTTTTCTATACTGAAGAAGAATACATACTGTGTAAGGGATAACAGAGGATGGTCCGAGTGAGACACGATGAAAAATTACTAGTTGAACCAAACCCAGTATATGTGCTGAGAGAAAGAAACTCAGTACTGTTGCTGCAAAAACTATGTGCATATCCATGAGAACCTGACCTTCAAAGAAGAAAACAACAAGAAGGGAGTGCAACAATGTGGTCGCATATCAGAAAGCTGCTGTTAGCAAAGCTGGATCATGAGTCTGGTGGGGCTCGCTGCATGCGCTGGCCACACGTGCAGCGACTCTAGCCTGTACTTTTCCACTCAATCCGGTGCAGGATATAAGGGGGCTGTCTCGGGCCGGAGAGGGAGAGGGAGAGAGACATGAGCGCACTTTGAAGATACAGAGGACACCCTGAAGGCACTGTGCCGTACCGATGTGGCTCCTCATTATCCTGCTGCTCAGTGGTACTACTACGATCTGTGGGTTGGTAAGACTCTCTGAAGTAACTTTGGGACATTTGGGAACTGCTTAGCAAGGCTTCGTAATAAAGCAGAGTTAACTTTTTTTTTCCTTGTGTGAGCTCTGGTTTGTACATTGGAATCTCTCTAAAAAGAACCGGTTACACATACACATAGAATAACAG
This sequence comes from Rissa tridactyla, assembly GCF_028500815.1. NCBI lineage: Eukaryota > Metazoa > Chordata > Aves > Charadriiformes > Laridae > Rissa > Rissa tridactyla. Next base: position 5,020,456 of record NC_071496.1, read on the forward strand.
CAAGAACATAAAGCCAAACATAAGAAGTACATGTCTTGAGCTGATTTACCTTGAGATATCTGCCCAGTACCATTCAGCATCTTGTAATGACAGTATTAGGTTTCAGTGGCTTAGGAGGCTCTGCTGCAGATGAAGGGGGAAAAAGTTGATTATAACTCATTGAAAACCTGACCATATATTCCTTGAAATTACACATTATTACATGAATGAGAAAAAAAAAATAGTTACAAACCAGAATTTTCCATCACTAACAGTCTTTAAAGTTTGCTTTTAACTTCTTCTACTATCTTCAGGTGAATATAAATAAGAAAATATGTAATTTTTTTTTTCTCCTATGTAATGATGCTGCTTCCTCACCTAGAAGCTGAGTAACAAAAGATGCAAACCCACAGCGATACTGTTTATTTTAAGAAGAAGAATTGGGTTTCTGTGATCCTCAACATTCTGTGTGATGATTTGCCAAAAACCACTTTAAGAAATCCATCTGTGACCCAAATATCTCTTGTGTTAATCTTAGTATTCTACAGAATAAATTGTGTTCCAAACGCCAGGACTGGTTAAAAACCATATCCTACTTTTTTCAATGTTAAAGCTGCATATATATACCAGTGGGTGCCAGAGAAGATACTGCAGCACTCCTGACTTAGTAGCAAGGGAGAATTGGAATCAGGATTAAAAATCAACCCAACTCTTTTAGTTCTCCAGTAAGTACAACGTTCCTTATGAACATCCCTGTCTGTATATGACCAGCTAGAACAGACGATGTTTTTAAAGTTGCAATGAATATCAAGAAAGCATAATTTTTTATATGATATGAAAAAATGATGCAATATCAGGTATTCAATTAATATTGCTAGATTTTAAAATTTGTTTTTCCTCAAACAATCCAAAACAATGATTTGCAATCACTGTTTCAGGAAATAAAAGTGTTATTATAGCATCTCCTTTAGTCATAGTGTGGAACAGAGATAGCTATAATAATAATAAAAGAAATGCAAATTTTTTATGATATAAATAGCAGAGCTAGAACTACATCTGACAATAAAATCAAAACAGAAACAGGTCAATTCAGTAAAAATTCAATTAAGTAAGCAGACAGGTATTTCTACAGGTTATGATTCTAATTACTATAACCATGCACTAAAACACAATTTAATTCTAATTTATGGAAAAAAGGAAAAAAGAAAAATATATTTGTATCAATGACAAAGTAAAGGAACCCTATATATCCACTAAGAATTTTTCAGCAGCTATTGTAGAGACCAAAATTAATTAAGTCTTCCATAATAAGACTGCAGTTTTACCTCATGGATCCATTTCTATGTAAAACATCAAGTCTGTGCCACAATTTATATCTGTCTTAGGATATTCTATATCCAGTTCTTACATATTCCAAACAGTATGAGTTTCACTGAGTAAGCTCAGATACAAGAAAAGTGTCAAGCTCTTTGTAAGGGTGTCTTGAAATTAATTTTAAAACCTATAAGGGGCTGCACTGTAACCTATTACATCATAATCCTCAGCCAATCACGTCAAAATAATGTCACCAGACCATTCCTGTTTTATCATTTTGTTCTACATTAATCTTAAAACATTTTTAGTTTCTGAAAGAATCTACATTTAGCAGAACTGCAATATAAATCTAGTATTACAAAGAAAAGGACTGAGTGAGCTCTCCTCGCCCATGTTCCCAGTTAATTTTCCTGACTTTGCAGCACGGTACAGTCCAATCCTGGCAGGATGACAAAAGGCTGATATGCTGCAGCACATAGCCCTTACACACACGCGCACACAACACAAGCACACTCACACACAGAGCAGCTCCCTTTAGAGGTAGGTCGGTCACTTCTTGGTTTCATTCTCCTACTCGGATGCCTGAAGTTTACCATTCAAAAAGCTATAAAAGGCTTGTGGACCTACTGTGCATATTAAAGGGAAAAAGAACATGACTCCGAGTGTGTGTATGCATATCTATTACACACACATTATACACATACATACACACAGAGAGACACGCATAATGAAACATGGATTATGTTTTTAAACTGTACAGATTTCTATAATTTTAATGGACACACAGGTCTGATGCACTTGATATTATTATATAAAATGTGCTTGCTACAGAGATGCCTTATAATTTTGTAAAAAAATACAATTCCAATTGATCTGGATTAACTCATTTTGAAATATAAAAATCAAATATTGTAATCTTACATTCAGCAGACTTTCCTAAACCATGGAAGAAAGTCAAAACCGAGTGAGATCTTGAAAAATTATTTTGCTGAACATAAAAAGCCAGTCTGTCAGGATACAACAAGATTTAGTCTGCCTTTTCACACTGTTTCTCTACTCTGTTCTCATTGAGATATTTACCAAGTTAATTGTTTTTAAAAGCAAGAGTCTTTGTCAGTGTCTTCTTCCTCACTTGATGTTATGTCATCAGTATTCTCCTATAATTTAGAAATATTCCTTCTTAACTCCCCTCATTGCTGACCGTAACTCTCTCAGACCTCTTGGAAGAAACATGTACAGAATAGACTATTAGTTCCAGAGCAGAATGCTATGTAAAGCAATCAGAATGCTTTATACTCACTATAATCTACAGGGGCAGAAATCCAGATACCAAAAATAACCACAACCAAGAGTAGCAGTAGCAACTATCCGTGCTTACATCATAAGAAAACCTGGTGCGGCTGAAATGTGCTTTAATAATCATTAAAAAAATTAACACGATTTATATCCTTCCCAAATATTTCACACACATCTACCCTCCCTCTGTGCCCCTTATCAGCTCACCCCCTTTGGACAAGCATTAACATATAAGAACATGCCTGGAGAACCAACAGCTACCAAAAAATGCATGCTAGTTTGCTTTATATAAGCTTAAATTCATTTTGAAGTAGATTCTCCCCTCCCTGTTTAGATAGACATGCTCCAAAGATTCCTTCCATTTCCAAAATGAAATAGGATACTTAAAATCATCCCAGACACAAGTCCAAACACTGAAATTGGAGGTTTAGCCCACCTGCTACCCAAAGTTGAGATGCCAAGGTAATTCTATAAATTGGGTTTTAAAGATTTCCTACAAAGGCTACATTGCTGCATTTAGGTCTCATGTGTGATCAGCAAGATTTTTTTATTCCATTGAATAAAGGCTTTCAGGAAAAATTACTTCTCTAGGCTTTCACTGGTGGCCAAATTCTGGACTGCCCACACTTGTATAATCAAGTCAGTGCTCACCTCAGACTAGACTGGCTTGCAGGCAAGACAGGAGGCAATTCCCCATTCCCTATATAACCTGAAGAGGTACTGAGATACTTGACTTTCATTCATGTATCTTAAAACTATGAAAGCTCTACCTGGTAATCAGTTATAGCAAAATATTTCCACGAGGTGATGAGGAAAACACACAGAAATTCAAAATCACTTACTTTGTAAATTACGCATCACAAATGCTTGCCCTTGTAATACAGTCTGAAAATACAATCCAATAATCTGAAAAATTAATTGGTTTTCTCTTATAAAAATCTTGCTTAAAAAAAACCCCACAAAACTCCTTTTAATAGGAAGCTTCTCTGAAGCAACTAAGCAAAAAAAAATTCTGAAAAAGAGATTGCTCTGCTTTCCAACCAATGTTCCATAAAAATCTCTAAAAGAGCGGTAACATGCAGTGAGAAAATCCAAGCCTTCTCTCTCGTTTTAACTGCTTAAAGCTCTGTGCTGTGCAGAAAGTATCCACTTACTCTGGTTCATCATTAAAAAGTGAACCTCACTTTAGTACTGTAAAAAAAAAAAAAAAGAAACCACCACCCTCGGTAGCTTGCACATCTCTCAGATAAAGATCTCAGTTTCATGATTAACTTGGGCAAGTTCAAATATTTGCTGAGCATGGGATTTCAGGTGGGGGAGGGGGCCAGATTCAAAGTAAAAGTTGTCATCAGCTAACAAGTGGCCAATGCAAGGCTAACTTTCTCATTTATAGCTAAGTAAATGAGAAGACCATTGTAACAGGCTGTCACTGGCTGATGAGTGCAGTATTAAAGTCGAGAAAACACCATAAACAGCCAAATACAGGAAGTGGCTAACTAACTGCAGAAAAAAACCTCAGAATCAAAATCTTCCTTGAAAAGACCTATATCTCTCAGAGCAGCCCTGTACAAGCAAAATAGCCTGCTTGCAAACACAGCATCACCTCCTACACACTCATGCTAGATCACAATACAGGTGTTGCTTGAAAATCCTGAGCATGAAGCTGTGAGGCATTTTATCCATTTTCCATAAACCGAAAGTAATAGAAAAAACACCTGTCTGTATCCATGGTGTTTTCCAGTATGTCAGGGTTGTTGATTTCTTGGGCAGGCAGGCAGGCAGGAAAAGGGACTGTACAGAAAGGGAGCGGTTTAGGTTAAATATATTTTCCTTGCCTTAGTGTTTGGTGAAGATCAGACTTGCTAAAGGAACAGAACAGGAACTGAAGAGCCTGCTCCCCTTTGCCTACAGAGGTTAACTTCTTTGCCAGCTATACTTTTACAAGGAAATAAATCCAAAATGAAAGGAGAAGCAGACCACAAGATTTAATTCAGAGAAAGAAGAGAAGGGGATTAATATTTTCCTCCCACTTGATGGAAACAGTCAGAACTTCTAGTAGCTGTGTTCCTTGAGATCAGCTTGTGCTCCTTACGGCAGTCAAACAGCATTGAAGTTTTCACCTCCCGAACACTCCACCTGCCAAAATCCTCCTATGCTACAAAATACCAAACCCACTTGTACCTCATAATGAAATCCCAAATATCCGCAGTACATTTTTGATGTTTTACAGTTTATTGATTAGCTTCACCTATAACAAAATATCCTATAACCTTTTCTAGTTTTAGCCTTTGCCTACTTGAACAATTGTCAGTTCTATATATAATCTAAAGCAGCACAATCATAAAGGTACAGCCTACTTCAAATGGAGACGGTAATCCACGTTTCTGAACTAATGACAGCACACAGCAGGAGAAGAGGAAAAATCCAGTTTCTGACAGTAACTGATATGCCTCCTATTTACTGTTAAAATTACAGAAGGTGTTGATAACACTTTTTGCTTAATAAGGCCACAATACAGAAGCATATTCTCAAAGGAGATAAGACAACTCAAAACTGGTTCACTTAATTGTTTATCATTTTAAAAATAACAGGTACCCAAACAGAGACAAAAGATAAGACTTTGTTCCCAAGTCCAATTATTTTTGGATTCCAGTGTTTTGTGCAAAAATTAGTTCCTAATCATCCTGCAGAAGGGAATTATGTGTCTTGTCAAAAAAAGACACCGTTATGCACACACCTGCATTTTCATACAATTGCCCCATCTTAACTTTTATTTAAATTTAAATTTCAAAACTTTGAGTGGTGCCCACTGAATCTATAGATTTGTATTTGCAATGTATGAAGCAGGAAGAGAACTGATCAGGTTGAACAGGCTTGCATGTGTGTTACACATACTTACATACAAATACACACATACATATTAATCTGTAAAAAATTCTAATAATATTCCAATATTTCAGTTATACCAAATACTTTTAAATAGATATTGAGAAACATAAAGCATACACTACTGTCAAAATCTAAACCAAGAATACAGCATTGTGAGGTATGGTGCTAACAATGCATTTTGCTCTCCATTAAATCAGATATAAAGCCTGATTTTTATTAGCTTAGAAGGGGAGCCCTCTGCCGGGTGAGGTGCGGATGTGCAATATCCTGTTCCCCCTCGGACAGATTGCCTTCTGCACACTCTGAACCATGGTCAGTGCTGCCAACAGTCCGGTCAAGCCAATGACATGATGCAGAAAAGTCCTGACAAGGGACAGTGTTTTTACATAGCAATAGGATGAGGGGTAATGGTTTCAAGCTGAAAGAAGGTAGATTTAGATTGGATATCAGGAAGAAATTCTTTACTGTGAGGGTGGTGAGGCACTGGAACAGGTTGCCCAGAGAAGTTGTGGATGCCCCATCCCTGGAAGTGTTCAAGGCCAGGCTGGATGGGGCTTTGAGCAGCCTGGTCTAGTGGGAGGTGTCCTTGCCCATGGCAGGGGGATTGGAACTTAGATGATCTTTAAGGTCCCTTCCAATCTAAACCATTCTATGATTCTACGATATTTGGCTGTGCCCCCAAGACACTACTGACAGGACTACAGGCTGAGCCTGACCACATGGCGTGGTTTAACCCCACCCAGCAGCTAAGCACCACACAGCCACTCGCTCACTCGCCTCACAGTGGGATGGGGGAGAGAATCAGAAGAGTAAAAGTGAGAAATCTTGTGGGTTGAGATAAAGACGGTTTAATAGGTAAAGTAAAAGCTGCGCATGCAAGCAAAGCAAAACAAGGAATTTGTTCACTACTTCCCATCGGCAGGCAGGTGTTCAGCCACCTCCAGGAAAGCTGGGCTCCATCACACGTAATGGTTACAAAGAAGACAAACGGTTACAAAGACGACAAACGCCATCACTCCAAATGTCCCCCCTTCCTTCTTCTTCCCCCAGCTTTATATGCTGAGCATGACGTCATATGGTATAGAATATCCCTTTGGTCAGTTGGGGTCAGCTTTCGTGGCTGTGTCCCCTCCCAACTCCTTGTGCACCCCCAGCCTACTCGCTGGTGGAGCGGTGTGAGAAGCAGGCCTTGACTCTGTAAGCACTGCTCAGCAGTAACTAAAATATCCCTGTATTATCAACACCGTTTTCAGCACAAATCCAAAACATAGATCCATACTAGCTACTATGAAGAAAATGAACTCTATCCCAGCCAAAACCATCACACCACCTCAGTCCAGGTCAGCTTTGTGATGAATTTCAAGAGGAATAAGATCGGCCTTCACACTCCCCTGCTCTGGTTGCTATGCCACCAAGATTGCTAATATTCTGTTCAGCTAAAAGCAAAGTGTCTGCATCTTGGCAATACTGCCAGAACTCTCACCCCATCCCCAGCAAGCGAGCAGTTACATGTAAGGCAGTCTCATTACCTCACTTATTCTTAGCTATGACCCTGTGAGTAGTAAAACCTTCCTCTTCATGCTTAAAACTGCAATATTTCACAGCTTGAGTCATTATTTACAATGTTATTTACAAGCCTGGGAAATGGGAATAAACTGGGATAGACAGTTTAGACAAAGCAGCTCAGCTTGAGTTAGCATGCAGGCCATTAGAGGCTTCAATTCATCTGTACAGGATGGCAGCTCCTTCCAGCCACTGCTGGATCATCACTTCCTCTGCTCCTCACCAGCCTGTCTGCCCACAATGCCGCCAGCTCTACACATCTCTCTCACTCTCCCACCATGTCCCCCTTCCTCCTTACCTTCTTGCGATAAGACACACCTTGATCTCACACACTCAAAGCCACTTCACGCTCCTCAACACACCTCCACCCCAAGAGGACTCCCATCTCCCTGAGTTATCCCCCCAAACCCCCTCCTAACTCTCCTATTGCACCACCTTCTTCTGTACAACCCAGCTCAGCCAAACCGACCATGCCACCCCAAGCACCTGCCAGGCCCTGTGGACAGCTGTGGGACCTGCATCCATCGCAAGTCTGCTCCAGACAGGAAAACCAAGAGCCTTTATGATTCTCAAAAATGAACTGAACACACAGTCTTCTATACCTACAAATATAGCCCATTTTTCAATATATACCTCTAAAAGCATATGTGTCTTCACATCTCTCTATGTTGTGTGAGATTCTATCTGCGAGACATAAGCAGCACTGTTAACTATAATCTGTTATAACTAAGATACTTTCTTCTAATACTACTGTTTTGAATACCATGTTTAGAGACATGCACTTTGTTTCTGACTGTAGAATCAGCGTTACTTTTTAAAGCCTGTGTGGCTGCTCATCAAGTTAGGTTGTTAAAAAGGGATGCTAAATCATCTAGTTTGCCCAGTAACACTTACCACCTTTCAGGCCTCCTACTGATAAACACAAAGAATGAAACAGGAATCAGAAAATGGATCTGGTTACCAATTATTTCAAAACACCAAACATTTCTCTGATCTTACTTCTCCTGCAACATTACTTTGTCTTGACGTACTGCACATGTAGGCACAATGTGTATTTTAACTTTAGTACTTCAACTTTTGTGGAGGGCTAAGCACTATTCTAATTCACAAACAAAAATGCATAGTTTGCTGTTGAACACTGTGACAGAAAAAAATATCAATCCAGAGTTGTGATAAAATAAAATCAAATAATGGCCTAACAGTAACTCCTGTTTTTGTGCTATGGTGTGCATAGCATCACTCTAGCTATAAGATGTCCAATTTAAGGTATTAATATTAAGATATATTGAGATATAAGGCCCAATTGCATAATTTCTATTGCTTTGAGGCAAGAAGGATAATTAGTAGGTGACGCGATAAGAAAAAAAACACAAGTTGTGCAAAGATCTCCTCCCTATTCAGATCAGTTATCTCCAAACCTGCATTTAATGTATCTACATACTGCGTAAGATAACACTAAAATTTCATGCACAGCTCATTTTAGACAGAATGTTTTCATTCAGGCTTGAGAATAACAGAAAGAAAAAAGAAAGGAGGAAGCTATCACTTCAGTCTGTGAAAAAGAAAAAAAACCTGGCAGCATTGGCTTACCTGTTATCACTTAGTTCTCATTACATGATTTTCAACAAGATTCTTTCTGTTTAAAACCTCTTAACTTCTGAACTTGAAAAATTCTATTATAGATTGTCATTCTCGGAACACTTATATGACAAATAAGATATCTTTTCTAGGTATCTTCCTTTATTACAATGTCTCTAAACATTTTTTTATGGAGACTCAAGCCACTACAACCAATAATCTTAAAGATGATAATTTTGAAAAATTTATCTTCGAGTCTTCTATGATAACTATAAAAACACAGCACTTCATGTGATCAGGTCACTGAATGATTTTGGTGCTGAAAACAGACTTGTGTTCTAATCCTGTAAATTTACATAACATTCTATTAAGACTCAACTTTTGAAAATTATTCAAGCATTTTACAGGCTTAAGTGCAGAGGCTAGCTAACCATAGACTATAAAGCTTGAAAATTTGTATCTGAGGTTTTTTTCAGCATATTAATAGATGTGCAAATGTTCTACTAAAAAACATTCCATTGCCCAGGATCGACTTTGAAATGCACAGAGGAGGAGTTCTATTTTTGTAAGAGATCATATGAAAAATCCCAGGAGGACCCTCAAAATAAACTATTGCATTACAAAAAATTAATTAATTCAGAAGCAATATTAAAAACAAGTAGCTGTTAGAATATAATTATTAATGTAGTGTCAATCTGATGGATACAGCCACATTTCTAATGCCCTAATGATACTCTCAGGATGACTAGACTCCTCGTCCTCAGTAGTAGTTCTAACATCAACACATTGAATCACAGAACAGTTAAGAGTTGGAAGGGACCATAAAGATCATCTAGTTCCAACCCCCCTGCCATGGGCAGGGACATCTCCCACTAGACCAGGTTACTCAAAGCCCCATCCAGCCTGGCCTTGAACACTTCCGGGGATGGGGCATCCACAACTTCTCTGGGCAACCTGTTCCAGTGCCTCACCACCCTCACAGTAAAGAACTTCTTCCTGATATCTAATCTAAATCTCCCCTCTTTCAGTTTAAAACCGTTACCCCTTGTGCTATCGCTCCACTCCCTGATAAAGATTCCCTCCCCATCTTTCCTTTAGGCCCCCTTTAGGTACTGGAAGACTGCTAGAAGGTGTCCTCTCCTCTCAACAGCCTCAACTCTCTCAGCCTGTCCTCATAGGAGAGGTGCTCCAGCCCTCTGATCATCTTCGTGGCCCTCCTCTGGACCCATTCCAACAGGTCCATGTCCTTCTTATGTTGGGGGCCCCAGAGCTGGACGCAGTACTCCAGGTGGGGTCTCACCAGAATGGAGTAGAGGAGGAGGATCACCTCCCTTGACCTGCTGGACACGCTTCTTTTGATGCAGCCCAGGATGCAGTTGGCTTTCTGGGCTGCAAGCACACATTGCCGGCTCATGTTGAGCTTTTCATCCACCAACATCCCCAAGTCCTTCTCCTCAGGGCTGCTCTGAATCCATTCTCCACCCAGCCTTGGCCCTGGATTGCCCTGACCCACATGCAGGAGGACCTTGGACTTGGCCTTGTTGAACTTCATGAGGTTTGCACATGCCCACCTCTCAAGCCTGTCCAGGTCCCTCTGGATCGCATCCCTTCCCTCCAGCGTATCAACCACACCATATAGCTTGGTGTTGTCGGCAAACTTGCTGAGGGTGCACTCAATCCCATTGATTGAGTCTCTCTCATCTCCAGCTCTTTGACAGTTACAGCACCTGTTGGCCCGCATTGTTTCCCTGACTTGCTCAGCATCTCTCCCTGAATGAGGACATCAGTGTTAGCAGTGCTTCTGTATTGTCCTTACTGCCATATATGCAGCTATAATTGCAACACTGAGGCAAGTATTACCCTTTCTGCTTCCCCTAAAATACAATTGCTTCTGCTACACAGAATTGCTGCTCTTTGTATGCAGGGTAGAAGTAATATCAGCTTTTATTGAAGTTGTGGGGTTTTTTTGCTTAGACAAAACCCTGTTTTACGATAGATCAGTTGTCTGGTCAGATGTTATTGCTAGAGAGTATAATTTCTTCCACAGCTTAAAAATCTCTTTATCCTGATTGCCAGAAGATAGCCCATTAGCATTTCCTCATAGCTTTTAATTTGTTGGCTACAACAGGAAAAGCAAAGAGGTAGATGATCCTTGATTATGCAGTCTTTCCCTCTAGTGAGTGGTTTTTCTGTATGCACAAAACTATAGTGACAAGTTCGAGTATGAACATGATCGTACCATAGTAGTGTAAGAAGAAGCCTGTCCTGGTAAATGAAGAGGGGGCCTTAATGGCTGAACTAGGATGTTTGTCTCATCTGAAGCTGTTCTTTCATACGTTTTCCAAATTGTTAAGGAACAGACTTACATCTCATATTGCACTTTCATACAAATTATTTCTGGAATAAACTTGAAATGCCAGAGCATTGGCCTGCCAGAGTGTCCTAGATGTTTCTTTCTCCATTTTGCTAGTGGAGATTGCTGATGCTTCCAAAAAAGGTGCATGTTCCCCAGTATGACTTCCATTAAGATAAAAAATGTCAAAACTTCTAATGAACAGATACATGTAAAAAAAGAACCAGGTATGTATTTGTATTACATAGATAGCTGTAAAACTTGTAGATACTGGCAAATAATAATACTTATGCTTATGTATTTGCTTGCCTGTTCATTTTGCATGCAGAATATGGGGGTCTGATTCAAATCTTTTGGAAGAGTCCACAGGTGCTTATATTTTGCAATGTTAAAATTATTTATTTTATTTTTGAGGAAATCAAGGAATTAAAAGCCAAGATCGGGGCTTAGACTATAACAGAATATAAATAGGTAGCAGTAGGTCACAGACCTGTGTAAGAAAGCGAGTTGAGTCTAGTTGGTAGTTTTCCCAGTAGCTTATTTTCTTAGTGGAAACAGCTCCTACCTCCCTGTTCTCACTGTTACTCAAACTTGAGCTAACAGACAGGAATCATAGCCCAGCAGTAGACTGCAATATACCTATTTTTTGTCCCACCCTCTTTCTCCCCTCCTGGCAAGAAGAGAAGTTGTGTTTGTCATAACAGCAAGGATGAATAGAATCATAGAATGTGTTGGGTTGGAAGGGACCTTTAAAGGTCATCTAGTCCATCCCCCCTGCAGTAAGGAGGGACATCTTCAACTAGATCAGGTTGCTCAGAGCCTCATCAAGCCTGGCCTTGAATGTCTCCAGAGATGGGGCCTCCACCACCTCTCTGGGCAACCTGTTCCAGTGTCTCACCACCCTCAGTGTAAAGAACTTCTTCCTAATGTCTAATCTAAACCTACCCTGCTCTAGGTTAAACCCATTACCAATAATCATGTAGGTTTTGTGGACAAATTTCACACTTAGTCATATTCAGCTGTGTTATACAAAAAGAGAGATAAAATAGTTTATATCAAATATAAATGTGGGAGACTAAGACAAAGATTGCCTGCCGGAGATATTCTGACAATGACAGAGAAGGGACCCCCAAAGGAGACTCTCTGAACGAAAAACATCTAGTGATTACAGCCTTGGACCAGCCTTGCTGAAATGGGAGAAGGTATGTTGGCACAAGTTGTACAGTTGAGTTGTCCCACTGAATGTTTTTACTTTATGCTAATAAACACAGTATGGATAAAATATAGGTGAGGAGCTATATGGTCTATCACAAACTCATCACTAACAGCATTCATTATTGGCAAAACTGGGTCTGTGAGAAAAGTGAATGGACATCTGGTTTCTATAATGCAAAACTTGTGTTTGTATACACTAATGAAAAGATGAAGCGAACCACCTGGCACATGCAAAAAGCTGTCTGAATACACCCTGCCTTTGCAGACAAGACAGCAAGCAAAACTGGGTAAGAATTTTTCAAGTCAGAGACTGAAAATTTGGTCCCCAATTTTATTTTCAAATAGATGTTACTTTCAAAGTATATGACTTACAAAGTGGCAACTACATGTTTGTCTTGCCTACAGTGGTATTACTAAACATTGATCACTTTTCTGCATTCTAAATTAAATGGTGGAATAAATAGCAATCTGGTTTTCTCAAAATATTGCTATGTGTTGTCATATCCTGAGATGTCAACAGAATATGTGCCACTGTTGAGGAGTTATATGCATGCAGTTTGCATGTTTCAATATGCTTTGCTAGTAGAAGCAATAAATTGCCAAATTCCTCACCAACACTGCCAAATAGACAGGATTTAAGGAGGAGAACATAAAAGCGTTATTCAAGAGCGCCTTTGATCATAGGAAGCTTAAGCTTTTGAAATATCTTGCAACTGGCTGGCTTAGAATGAAATTTTTAAAGGCTGCAAGGATCTTAAAGCCTTCAGAGGTGTGCTTTCTGTCAAAAATTGCTGTGATTGCTCTGCTATGTGAGGCTTTGCTACCAAAAGTACTTGCCTTGTACGTCAACATTAGCATCTCTGAATGCCAGAAGTACTGTCAATAAATTAGTTTTAAATGCCCATTGAGCTCTATAGCCATTGGCCTAGTAGAGCTGCCAAGGCCCCATCAGTGCAGCTACCAGGCAAGTAGAATCATAGAATCGTTTTGGTTGGAAGAGACATTTAAGATCATCAAGTCCAACCGTTAACCTAACACTGCCAAGTTACCGCTAAACCATGTCCCTCAGCAATACATCTACACGTCTTTTAAATACCTCCAGGGATGGTGACTCAACCATCACCAATGCTTAATAACCCTTTCAGTGAAGAAATTTTTCCTAATATCCAATCTAAACCTCCCCTGGCACAACTTGGGGCCATTTCCTCTTGTCCTATTGCCTGTTACTTGGGAGAGGAGACCAACCCCCACCTTTCTACAACCTCCTTTCAGGTAGTTGAAGAGAGATAAGGTCTCCCCTCAGCCTCCTTTTCTCCAGGCTAAAGAACCCTAGGTCCCTCAGCCACTCCTCGTAAGACCTGTTCTCCAGAACCCTCACCAGCTTTGTTGCCCTTCTCTGAACATGCTCCACTTTTATACTTTCCTCATTGAAGTAACTCAGGACTATATGCAATCAAGTGATCTCTTAAGTGCAACTTAAACTCTCACTTTGCAACTTAAGAAACTCTCATTGTTGACCCTACCTTTGTAACCTCCTGTTGTGGTTTGGGCCGGACTGGCCACTGAAATGAATGACAGATGCTCTCCCCTACCTCTCTCTCCAAGGAGAGGAGGGAGACAGAAGAAGAGACTTATGAGTTTAGAAAAAAAATGAACTACTTTAATGAAAATATTAATGAAATAATAAAAAGGAATGAATAATGAAATACATACAATAAATACAAAACCAGTATCAAGCTTCCAGGATGACGATCACATCACCAGCAGACACTGGGGAAGTCCCAGACTGGACTCAGCAATGGATGGGAGCTGGATTCCAGATCTGGATTCAGGAATGCAGGGATCGGGATCAAAGGCAGATGAACAGACAGGGTCCTCCTCGGATGTCGGCCATTGAAGGAAGAGAGATGACCCTTTGATCCCTCAGCTTTTATACTGAGCATGAGACAGATGGGATGGAATACCCTGTTGGTCAATTTTGGGTCACCTGTCCTGTCCACTCCTCCCTGCAGGTGCGACCCCTCTATGCTCTTCCATTTACGCCCCTCCAATGGGGCAAATAACAAAGTTATCTGACCTTGGTTGTTATAGTAATAAGTATAAGCAAGAGCCTCTCTGCATACCATTTCTTAGCATGAACTATAAACATAGGTCTTATCACTCTGAGAGCAAACAGTGTCTCTACAATATGCTGTTAATTTCAGACAGTTCAGTTAGTTAGAAGAAGCTTAGCTGGAAAGTAAAATTACTGAACAGAAAATTGGTTCTGTTTTACCTCAAACAAGGACACCTCCCAAGCAGCACCTGAAGCCATATAAGTTTACATATCCTAAAGCATTTTCAAACATATAATTTTCAAAAAATACTATTAGCAAATTCTTTAGAATATTAGAGGTTTCAATAACGTATTTTGCTTTGTAAGGCTTATAACATGTGGCAAAGATAAAATCATTCTTTAACAATTAGCAATTATTTGTTGATATTTAGTAAAATAAGACAAGTAGTCATTAAAAGTTTGGACTCTCCTGGTTGTTATGAAACATTAGAAAGAAAAATACACAGTGTAAATGACTCCTTAACTATTTTGACAAAATTGAACGAAACCTAATAGGTATAAACTAGCTGAAAATACACGTATAGTAAATATTAGGGAAATGTTCCTAACTAATAGAGCTGGCAAGGTTGGAAAAGTCTTCCAATCAAAGCCGTAGGAATAAAAATCTTAAACATTTTAAATTAATCTTCATTAGTTGATGAAGGCGATTATACAATGTGCCTACCTGAAATATGAGACATAAGGCATTCTTCTGATGCTGTTTTTCTGTTGCTGTGTTCTAGCTCTTCAAATCTTAGCAGCTCTACAAATCCTACTGCCATGAACTTTATCTTGTACTTTGAATAGAGAGGTGGGAAAGCTACAGCTTGCCCAATATTCTGTTCAACATTACCCTATCTTTTGTTCGGATATTCTCTGTCACTAAGCTGTAAAAGCCAATATCTAAAGTCCCCCTGCATTAGTAATTTCTTCTGCATACAGTTAGCAACTCTGCCTTGCTCCTACTAAATATTTGATTTAAAACCAGGGATTTCTGCATAAATTAGAGGAGGGGTTTACTGTTTGTTGACTAAATTAGGTGCTAACTCACAGAATCAAAACAAGTGTAATTAACTTTCCTGAACGGGGTGCTAATATTTTCCACATTGTTTATTGATATTGATTAAGAAATCCTTTGAGTCTCTGGATTAAAAAATGCATATAAGAAAGGGGGAAATCTTACTTTCTTCAGATGATCTCTATGGAGTATTGTATTTCTAAGAAAATTTGCCTGGGAGTAGAGTGAGAGTTAAATAAAATCTCCAGAATTTCCCCCCCCGCCACCACCGCTGTACGATATGTATTCTATTGGTTTACAGGTCTTATAAGTTCACAGATTCCTATTGACTGTTTACTGAAAAGGAATGAGAGTCCTAATGCTGTACAAACTATGGATACTAAAATGATTTTAATGAAAAAGACAATTTCTTATAAAACAAATGTTACACATCACTATGGAACACATGAACAACTTCTACTTAGTTGTGTAATTATGCACTTTTGCATTAAGTTTGATTAAAAAAGAAAAACAACTTGCACTTACTGTCATTATGTTGTATTTTAATATTTAAGAAAACAATCATAGAATCATAGGGTTGGAAGGGACCTCTGGAGATCATCTAGCCCAACCAATTGTAGATGTTGTTATCGACATTAGGGTTGCCGTGCCGCCAGCCAGGAGGAGGAGAGGAACAACCGAGTTCGTGGAACTGTGTGGATTCCATGGCCTGGCACATTAGAGCCACAAAAGTATAAAGCCCTGGTGGACACTGGTGCACAGTGTACCCTAATGCCATCAAATCATAAAGGGACAGAATCTGTCACCATTTCTGGAGAGACAGGTGGGTCTCAAGAACTGACTGTATTAGAGGCTGAAGTGAGCCTGAATGGGAATAAAGGGGAGAAGCACCCCATTGTGACTGGCCCAGATGCTCCTTGCATCCTTGGCATAGACTACCTCAAGAGAGGGTATTTCAAAGACCTGAAAGGGTATAGGTGGGCTTTTGGTATAGCAGCTGGAGAGACTGAGGACACTACACAGCTGTCTACCTTACCTGGCCTTTCAGATGACCCTTCTGTGGTGGGACTGCTGAAGGTTAAAGAACAGCAGGTGCCAATTGCTACTGCCACAGTGCATTGACGCCAGTATCGCACCAACTGAGACTCCCTGATTCCCATCCAGAACCTTATTCGTCAGCTAGAGACCCAAGGAGTGATCAGCAAGGCTCCCTCACCCTTTAACAGCCCTATATGGCCAGTGTGAAAGTCTGATGGAGAGTGGAGGCTAACAGTAGACTCTGGTGGCCTGAATGAAGTCACACCACCACTGAGTGCTGCTGTGCCAGACATACTAGAACTGCAGTATGAACTGGAGTCAAAGGCAGCCCAGTGGTATGCTACAACTGACATTGCTCATGCTTTTTTCTCTATTCCTTTAGCAGCAGAGTGCAGGCCACAGCTTGCTTTCACCTGGAGAGGCATCCAGTACACCTGGCATCGACTGCCCCAGGGGTGGAAACACAGCCCTACTCTTTGCCATGGGGTGATCCAGACTGCACTGCAGAAGGGTGGAGCTCCAGAACACCTGCAATACATTGATGACATCATTGTGTGGGGTAATACAGCAGAAGAAGTTTTCAAGAAAGGTAAGAGAATAATCAAGATTCTTCTGAAAGCAGGTTTTGCTGTAAAAAGAGGTGAGGTCAAGGGACCTGCATGAGAGATCCAGTTCTTCAGAATTAAGTGGCAAGATGGTTGTCGACAGGTCCCAATGGGTGGGATTAACAAAACAACAGCTATGTCCCCACCTACTAAGAACATGGAAACTCAAGCCTTCTTAGGCATTGTGGGTTTCTGGAGAATGCATATTCCAGGTTATAGTCAGATTGTGAAACCTCTTTATGAAGTGACTCAAAAGAAAAGTGAGTTTACGTGGGGTCCTGAGCAACAACAGGCCTTTGAGCAAATGAAACAAGAGATTGTGCATGCGGTAGCCCTTGGACCAGTCCAAACAGGAGGGGACATTAAAAATGTAATCTACAACTCAACTGGGAAAAATGGCCCTACCTGGACCCTCTGGCAGAGAGCACCAGGGGAGACTCGAGGTCGACCCCTAGGATTCTGGAGTTGGGGATACAGAGGATCTGAAGCCAGCTATACTCCAACTGAGAAAGAAATCTTGGCAGCACATGAAGGAGTCAGAGCTGCTTCAGAGGTAATTGGTACTGAAACACAGCTCCTCCTGGTGCCCCGATTACCAGTGCTGGGCTGGATGTTCCAAGGTGAATTTCCTTCTGCTCATCATGCCACTGATGCTAGCTGGAGCAAGTGGGGTGCCTTAAGGGTTGCCTTAATCATACAGCGAGCTCAAATAGGAAACCCAAATCGTCCAGGAATTGTAGAAGTGATCACAAACTGGCCCGAAGGCAAAGACTACACAATGCCACCTGAGGAGGTGGTGACTCATGTGGAGGAAGCCCCACCATATAATGAACTCTCAGATAATGAGAAACAATATGCCTTGTTCACTGATGGGTCTTGTTGTATTATAGTAAAAATGATATCAAAGGTGGAAGGCTACTGTGTGGAGTCCTACACGACAAGTCGCAGAAGCTGCTGAAGGAGATGGTGAATTGAATCAATTTGCAGAGGTAAAAGCCATCCAGGTGGCCTTAGACATTGCTGAATGAGAAAAGTGGCCAATACTCTATCTCTACACTGACTCATGGATGGTGGCAAATGCTCTGTGGGGGTGGTTAAAGCAGTGGAAGCAGGGCAACTGGCAGCGCAAAGGTAAACCCATCTGGGCTGCTGAATTATGGCAAGATATTGCTGACCAGCTAGGGAAACTAGTCATAAAGGTACGTCACGTAGATGCCCACATACCCATGAGTCAGGCCACTGAGGAACATCGAAACAATCAGCAAGTGAATCAGGCTAAGATTTTCCAGACAGATTTGGACTGGGAACATAAAGGTGAACTGTTTTTAGCTTGGTGGGCCCATGACACTTCAGGTCATCAAGGAAGGGATGCAACACATCAATGGGCCCGTGACCGAGGGGTGGATGTAACTACGGACGATATTGCACAGGTTATCCACGACTGTGAAACATGCACAGAAATCAAGCAAGCTAAACGGTTAAAACCTTTGTGGTATGGGGGACGATGGCTGAAATATAAGTATGGGGAGGCTTGGCCAATTGACTACATCACACTCCCTCAAACCCACCAGGGTAAGCTCTATGTGCTTACTATAGTGGAAGCAAGCACCGGATACTTGGAAACCTATGCCGTACCCCATGCACTGCCCGGAATACCATCCTGGGCCTTGAAAAGCAAATCTTGTGGCAACATGGTACTCCAGAAAGAATTGAGTCAGACAATGGGACTCGTTTTGAAAACAGTCTTATAAGTAATTGGGCAAAAGCACATGGCGTTGCGTGGGTATATCATATCCCTTATCATGCACCAGCTTCTGGGAAGATTGAGCAATACAATGGGTTGTTAAAAGCACTGTTGTTAAAAGCAATGGGTGGTGGATCCTTTAAAAATTGGGACAAGCATTTAGTGCAAGCTACCTGGTTAGTTAACACCAGGGGATCCATCAATGATAGAATCATAGGGTTGGAAGGGACCTCTGGAGATCATCTAGTCCAACCCCCCTGCCAGAGCAGGGTCACCTAGAGCAGGTTGCACAGGAACGCGTCCAGGCGGGTTTTGAATGTCTCCAGAGTCGGGGACTCCACCACCTCTCTGGGCAGCCTGTGCCAGTGCTCTGCCACCCTCAAAGTAAAAAAGTTCCTCCTCATGTTTAGGTGGAACTTCCTATGCTCAAGTTTGTGCCCGTTACCCCTTGTCCTGTCCCTGGGCACCACTGAAAAGAGCCTGGCCCCATCCTCCTGACACCCACCCTTTAAGTATTTATAAGCATTGATAAGATCCCCCCTCAGCCGTCTTTTTTCCAGACTGAAAAGACCCAAATCCCTCAGCCTTTCTTCATAAGAGAGGTGTTCCAGTCCCCTAATCATCTTGGTAGCTCTCTGCTGCACCCTCTCCAGCAGTTCCCTGTCCTTCTTGAACTGGGGAGCCCAGAACTGGACACGGTACTCCAGATGCGGCCTCACCAGGGCAGAGTAGAGGGGGAGGATGACCTCCCTCCACCTGCTGGCCACACTCTTCTTGATGCAGCCCAGGATGCCATTGGCCTTCTTGGCCTCAAGGGCACATTGCTGGCTCATGGTCATCCTGTTGTCCACCAGGACTCCCAGGTCTCTTTCCACCGAGCTGCTCTCCAGCAGGTCAGCCCCCAACCTGTACTGGTGCAGGGGGTTATTCCTCCCCAGGTGCAGCACCCTATACTTGCCCTTGTTGAATTTCATAAGGTTCCTCTCTGGCCAACTCTCCAGCCTGTCCAGGTCTCTCTGTATGGCGGCACAGCCTTCTGGTGTGTCAGCCACCCCTCCCAGCTTTGTGTCATCAGCAAACTTGCTGAGGGTGCACTCTATCCCTTCATCCAGGTCACTGATGAATATATTGAAGAGGACTGGATCCAGTACTGACCCCTGGGGAACACCACTCCTCACTGACCTCCAACTAGACTCTGTGCCCCTAATCACGACCCTCTGAGCTCTCTCTTTCAACCAGTTATCTATCCATCTTACTGTCCATTCATCAAGCCCACTCTTCCTAAGCTTCCCTATGAGGATGCTGTGGGAGACCATGTCAAAAGCCTTGCTGAAGTCAAGGTAGACCACATCTACCGCCCTCCCCTCATCTATCCATCCAGTCATGCCATCGTAGAAGTCTATCAGATTAGTCAGACATGATTTCCCCTTGGTGAATCCATGTTGGCTACTTCCGATAGCTTTCTTTTCCTCCACTTGCCTTGAGATGACGCCCAGAACGAGCTGTTCCATCATCTTTCCAGGGATGGAGGTGAGGCTGACTGGCCTGTAGTTCCCCGGCTCCTCCTTCTTGCCTTTTTTGAAGACTGGAGTGACGTTGGCTTTTCTCCAGTCCTCAGACACCTCGCCTGTTCTCCAGGATCTTTCAAAGATGATGGAGATTGTCTCAGCAATGACTTCTGCCAGCTCCCTCAGCACTCTCGGGTGCATCCCATCGGGGCCCATGGACTTGTGAATATCTAATTGACCTAATTGATCCCTCACTCGATCCTCCTCAACCCAGGGGAAGTCTTCCTCTTTCCCTGTTACTTTCTCCAAGGCCTGGGACTCCTGAGGGCTGGGCCAAGCAGTAAAGACCGAAGCAAAGAAGGCTTTCGGTAACTCCACCTTCTCCGCATCCTCCGTCACCATGGCTCCTGTCTCATTCAACAGTGGGCCCACAACTTCTCTGGTCTTCCTTTTTCTTCCAATATACTTGTAGAAGCCCTTCCTGTTGACTTTGACATCCCTAGCCAGGTTTAATTCCAAGGAGGCCTTGGCTTTCCTTGTTTCATCCCTGCACGCTCTGGTGGCATTCTTGTAATCCTCCCAAGGGGTCAGTCCCTTCTTCCACTTATTGTAAACTTCCTTCTTCAAGGAGCTGGTCCTGCTCAATCAGACCTTTTACATACAGTAGAAGGGTATAAAGTCCCTGTGGTGCATAAAATGAATAGGCTAGGGAAAACTGTTTGGGTTTTTCCTGCCTCAGGCAAAGGCAAACCCATTCGTGGGACTGTTTTTGTTCAAGGACCTGGATGTACCTTGTGGGTGATGCTGAAGAATTGAGAAGCTCAATGTGTGCATCAAGGAAATTTGTCCCTGGATGAGAATACTTAATTCTGAGCTGTATGATGCTTATTGTGATATGATACTAGCAGTGTTCAATCAGTATTTTTCAGGATAACATAGTGGTGATGAGACCTGAGCCAGCTTCATCAAGTGGCATTCAGCAAAACTCTTTGAGATGGACATGCTACCCATGGGCACGAACCACAATGAATTTCATTCATTTTTCCTACCCTGAGATTCTGCTATGAGAGATGAAATCCTGTAGATATGAACTAAATGGACTTAGTGAACTAAGCCTCTTCTAACTTACTGAAACTCTCTGAAATTAACAGCATATTGTGCAGAAAACTGTTCATTCTCAGAGTGATAAGACCAATGTTTACAATTAGTGCCAAGGAATGGTATGCAGAGAGGCTCTTGCTTAGACTTATTGCTATAACAACCAAGGTCAGCTAATTTCATTATTTGCCCTATTGGAGGGTCAGAAGAGGAAAAGTGTAGAGGGGTCCCACCTGCAGGGAGGAGTGGACAGGACAGGTGACCCAAAACTGACCAACAGGGGTATTCCATCCCATCTGCCCCATGCTCAGTATAAAAGCTGAGGGATCAATAGGGCAACTCTTTCTTCAATGGCCAAAGTCCGAGGAGGACCCTGTCTGTTCATCTGCCTTTGATCCCGATCCCTGCATTCCTGACTCCAGATCTGGAATCCAGCTCCCATCCATTGCTGAGTCCAGTCTGGGACTTCCCCAGTCCCTGCTGGTGACATCATCCTGGGAGCTTAATATGGTTTTGTATATACTGTATCTATTTCATTATTCCCTTTTTGTTTTATTATTAATATTTCATTAAAGTAGTTTAGTTCCTTCTAAACTCATAAATCTCTCTATCTCTCCTCCTCCTCTCTGTGTGTGAGAGGTGGGGGGAGAGCATCTGTCGCCACCATTGGCTAGTTTTGCCAAAACCGCGACACTCTGCACAGCAAATCTATGTTGACTTCTCATTCTGATATATTTCACACTATCAAGCTGCTATACAAAAAGGATATAATGGAATATGAAGTACATAATGTATGAAATCAAAGACCTCTTTTCCATAAACCACTGTTTGTTCACACTTCACCGCTGAAGTAACTTTAATTTAGACCTTAGCAGTTAAAGCCATGAATGAATTTCACTGACCTTTACAAAGCAGTCAGGGTCTCAACTGGCTGGCTAACTGCAACTGGACAAAGAACTGTGTAGTGTCTAGCACACTGTGTTACAGAAATTCATATAACTCAAAATCTGTTCATAGGAAGTGTTAAAAAAGAATTGAAAATAACAACAAAGATGGCATTAATGAAAAGCTAGCATGAAAAACTGGCTCTTTTTACATCACCATCTGCAAGCCAAAGATTAACTGACATCATGGTACGGAGATATGGAACAGGATTTCAGTCTGCACTGGGAGTACTCATTTGCAAAGAGGCTAAAAGCAACAGGCAAATCTTCTCTTTTAGGAAACCCAAGCTTAATTCTAAGCACTTCAAGTCAGAGGAAACCTTTTGCAACCTCCATGCAACTGTACAGTGTTAAAGAGTTTCTCTCAGGGTCTAAACCAAAGAAAAATGTGTCCCTCTTGAAAATAAGCAATATGTTGTCCAAGAGTGAAGATGAGCAGAAGAGGTTGAAATAACCACAAAAATATTTTCTAAGTTACCTTGGAAAGCCTAAATTGGAGAAAAAAGCACATCTGTTTAAGGACTGACATGTGATTTTTAACTCAGAATGAAAGCTGCTGTTCCAGGGAAGAAGCCAGGGAGGCAGATCTTTTTATGTCCTCTACAAAGACTCAGAGGTGAGCAAGGAGCTTTGCTTTTAATAAGTACATCTGCCAACTTAAACACCAGTTTCATAAGGCAATCAAATAATGAAACACACATGTATGTACTCGCACATAATCTGTCAAATGCCTCTCTAGCCTACTACAAATGATTTTTGCAATTTAGGGTTTTCATAGGAGCATGCATTCATACACTTGGTTTTCAAAGAACAAATGCCATGGTTCTTCCAAGTCCTGTGTCTTGTTTGTACATACAAACCCAATGACCCTTACAAGTATCTTACAAGTAAATGAGTTACTCATTGGTATTATAAAACTAAAATCAGGTTTCAAGGACTGTGATTTACTGCGTAACTTGTCACCATTTCCAAAAAATCCTGCACTGTTTCTGTGAATCACAACTTCGATACAGTGAAAAAAACCAAAATTAATAGAGATTCATCATAAAAACTGCTGTGGTTTGGGCTGGGCTGGCCACTAAATGAAAAAGCAAAAAAGTACTTAAAATGTGTATGCCCGTGATATGCATATTTCTATTGCAAGATATGCTTTACATGTACAACAAAGCACCAAAATCTTGAAACTTTAAATTCTCAGAATTGGGAAACAAGTGAGATGACACTAAATTATGTCAACACATCTGTTCAATCCATGCACTCCCATTTGAATATTTCTTTTGCTTTTGATGCTTATATTTGGATCCCAGCTGGTGAATTTGGATGATGCAGGCAGAGGTATGCCAGAAAGATTTGTTCTGAAAGGAATCATCTCAGACACCTGGTACTCAGTAACTGAAGCCAGCCACACAGTGAGAAGATGGTACTCGCTCCTTGTGACAAATAAAGCCTTACACCATCAAACTTAATGCAGTTCTGGTTCTAGTTATCTCAATGAACATTTAAGTATTAGAGTTAAGAATTCTGTCCCCAGATTCAGATTTTTGAAACATTCTTCCACATGACCTCCCTATTATGAGGAGATTAATCTTAAAATCTTAATCTTAAAATGGTAGGTGGTTTGTTTTTTTCTTTTAATTGTCTTTTGGGGCTACCTCATTCCTCACAGGAATCATGATGCTGCCTTTGCTCACAACAATGTCCTGAAGATGACTTAATATTTGTGAAGCTCTATGAAGCTGTTATCAGCATCACTGGAAAAAACCCAAAAGGCAATGAAGAAATCTGTTTCCAAAGAAGAGCCTGAAATGCTGTGAAGGTGGCTTAAGACCACAAACTAAGCAACCAGAATGAAGCAATTCTCATTCAGTGAGGACCTCAACAATGAACAAAGCAAGGATGAACAGGAATATGTTCTAAATTATACTCAAACATCTGTATAGATTTGACTCCGAAGTACCCAAAATAACTTCTTTCAAAATATCAAAGGGATGACATTCTCTGACATTTCTCTCAAGGGAAAGGCTATATTGCAAAAAGTGTAATAAATATGAAACAAAGAATGAAAGACCATATTACAGTAAGAGGCACAAAGCAACCAAGCCTGGTCAACCAAGATCATCCCATTTTAGAGGGGCTCTCAAAGGGCACCAACCCCTTGCAGAAGACCCATGCATCATCCTGCACAGACAGCACTGAAGCCTGCACTCATTGGAGACAGGAAGATCACATGAACAGAACATACCTCACTGCATCCCACAGTACCCTGGTGCCTCATAGCCCTTTACAGACCAAAGCAGGTCAGGTGCTCCTCAAGCATGTGCCAGTCAACTAGGATGAAAGCGGGAAATTATGGAGGGCTTTGCCATTTCCTCTGTCTCTCCTCACCTGTGCCAAGCAGCTGTGTCTCAGCAAGGAGACAATTCAAGGCTAAATTCATAAACACAACAGACATTTTTGCTTCTCCATCCAAGCACAGCACATGAAAAATTGTGAACATGCAGTCATGGGGTTAAACACCATGTGAAAGTAGGAAAAGGACGACAAAACTTTGCCCTTAACTGCTTATTTCTGGAATGTTTCTGAATACAAAGATAACAAAAACAGACACAGCTGTACAGCCTTATCTATCACTGCACATAATTAGTTGCTTCTTTCATTAATTCCCTAATTTAGGCACTTTGGTCTACCTCCAGCCAAAAACAGCTTAGGAAGAGGGCTCAGAAACAAAAAGGTAACCTCACAAACTAAAAGCTCTCCCCTTGAGACAGACTGCTGGAGAAACAATAACATGCTTTGAAACATGGGTCTGCAGTGTTTCCTACCATTTAAAAGATTCTTTGCCAAGAATAATCCTCCATGCTCATCAACTACCTACAAAATCTTGTCCAAGTCAGATAAGGCAATCTAGGAAGAAATCAGTGACAGCACTTGTGTTTTTTCTCCTACCACAAACAAACAAAAAAATAATAATTCACTGTTATATCTGTAAACAAGACATACAAAACTCATGCAGCCATGCCTCCTGGGAGGTACATTCCCTCCTCGGACTACAGATCTCACATTGTGTTAATCTCCCTTCCTAGCCTGTGAGCAGGAGGCTCTGAGCACTCCCGTGCTGTACATCTGACAAATCCAATCCCACAGAAGAGAAAGAGCAGGTAAGAGACCCCTGAGTTACACCTATCTGATGTGTTCACTGGACTTCTGTTTGACTTCTGGCCAATATCTTTACATTCTTAAGCGTGCATGTTCTTTAGAAGGAAGCATCAAAACTTTAAAGGAAAGCAGAGTTTGCTTTAAGTCTGGTTTTCCAACACACAGTAACTCAATTTAAAATTAAAAAAAAAAAAAGAAAAGGGCCTAGTCAAGGCCTTGCTTATTTACTGAAAAAAATACAATAGCTGCTTCAAGAACTTCTGGAAGCTGGGTGGAGCCCAGAGCAGAAATAGTCCAGAGCTGGACCAGATAGACCAGAAGTAACTGCCCTTCCTTCAGCAGGTCTGCCTTCTGCAGGAGCATCTTCCCATCCTGGACACTACTGAGTGATCTGCCAGCAGAGATGGAAACTGGCATGTTCAGACCTGCCAAGGGTAGATCTCACTTCTTGCCCTCAACATTCACAGTCTCTAGTGGAGAAACTAATCTCAGACACTAATATTTGGGAAACACTCTAACACAGCAAGTGATGCCAAGCATATACAAACAGCTCCAGTGGATTATACAAGCAAATTGTCTGACAGCTAACTGAACTGTAAAAGACCTTTTTCATCATTCATGCCATAGTTTACACAGTAGTTTTGAAGTACAAGACAGTCTTAAAAGATATTTTTAAAGTGTACAAGCCATATGCAACTACATCGTTCCCCAGCTCAGGGCAGTAGTGTGTTTTTGAAAGTCTTGATTATAGATCTTTATTATCTGAAAAGCTGTAACCCTAAATATTCTTTTTAATGATGTCTTACATGAAAACTGTTTTATAAAATGGATCGATATGTGAAAATAAAGAATAGTGTTTGGGTGCTACTCTTCTGGACTGTTGCATACAGCATTCATAAAAGACTGAACAAAAAGTAGTCAAGTTAGTACAAAAAGTTACACCTGATAACACTTTACCAAAAGACTTCAGGTAATGTCCAATGATGCATGCATTTCTAATAACGAAGTGCAAAAAATGTAATACATAACAAAAAAGCAAAAAAAAACCCTCTACTATTAATGAACACACAAAATAGGATTGTATTTTAGACATATATTTTGCTGAAAGCATGAATAGAAGTTAGCAAGTATTAACCACAGATTCCCAAACTTTGCCAGGAAACTCATCTTAAGTGGATAGAAACTCTTCCTTTAGCCCTTTTGAGAGTTCAAATAACTCCAAGGATAAAGGAAGGAGTAAGCCCCTTTGAAATTTTGTACAGAAAACCGTACTCAACCAATCATTTAACTACAGAGGGAAATCAGATGCATATAAAGGGACAAGCTGTGATTAAAGAATATTTAATCTCTCTCTCCCAAAGTTTATCCTCCTTACACAGGTATTTGAACCAGAAGACTGCTCTTCCTTTGGACACCCCAGTGCATCCGTTCCAACCAGGAGACACAATTTATATAAAAATCTGGAAAGATGAGCTGCTGAAGGAAAAGTGAAAAGGACCCTATACTGTGCTGTTAAAGACTTATACTGCCATCAAGGTAGAAGGAATTAACTCCTGGATTCATTGTACTAGGGTGAAGAAAGCACCAATCACGGAAATGAATCACTGGAAATCTGAAGAGATAGAACCCTTAAGACTGAAATTTTCTAAAATTTAAAGAGTTGTACTTGGGAAAATAGCTGCTTATTAATTGGGGTTTTTTTAACTATTTGGCTTATGTTACCTTTGACTGCTATTTTTATAAAAAAAACTTTTTCAAAAACTGTGTGTAAAAGAAACAGGAAGAGTCAAAAATGAAGGTCAGGATGATGTTGCTGATGCTGATTTATCAAAACAAACATATCTGTAATAATAATCCAGTCATTTGGGAAAATCCACAATGTGAGTCAAATTACAGCATGTCTGCCTTTACCAAAGACAGTGGGCTCTCCTTTGGATTGGTGAATTTTAACCCTTGATTTGAATTGAACTTTTGATACCATGTTAACAAATGGAACCGGAATATTAAGATTTAATTTAAAAAAAGGAAAAGATATTTGGATTAGGGAAATGGAAGATTCTGGGTGTAATAAGTAACTAAAGGTGATTTGCTGATCAAACAACTTAAGCAAGAGGAACGAACCCATTGTGGCAGTCTTGAGAACTCCCTGTGTTATAGTTGAATTTAAAATAAATCGAGTCCGAAATAGATTCAATAAATATTTATTGAGGTAGGAAGGCAAAAGCAGCGCTGGGCGGCCGGGGAGTCGCAGCTCCACCAAAGGCTCGCAAATTCAAGCAAGCTGAGCAGCTCTTTTTATCTTCAGGAAGGTCGGTTGACATCTTCGGTACGCCCCTCCGTAGCTTCTTGCTTGAGGTAGTTTAGATAAAATGTTGGTCACAGAATCAGCTCAAAACAATACATTCTGATAACATTGTGGTTAAGCTTTTTGTCAAACAGGAGTTCCCATGTTGGTGTAGCAAGATAACATTGTGGACATGTCTCTTCTGGTAAAACAGGGAGTTCTCAAGACTGCCACAATGGGTTCGTTCCTCTTGCTTAACTTGTTCGATCAGCAAATCACCTTTAGTTACTTATTACAATCCCCCCCTTCTTTTATTTATAAGTGATTTGCTGATCAAACCTAGACAATACCTCACAAGCTGCATCTAATTCAGGATTTTCGTTCGGTATAATTTTCATTTCCAGTTCTGATTGCTTCATCACCATTAGCTGCACTTTTTCTAACCTGCTTTCAACAAAGGTTACAAATTTATTAATGACACAGGGTCCAAAAGTCAGAGCAAATAGCAACATCATGAGGGGTCCCGCCAAAGTAGAAATTAAGGTAGTCAGCCATGGTGACTGATTAAACCAAGATTCATACCAGGAGGACTGAGCCTCTCGCTCTCGTTTTCTTTTCTCTAATCCCTCTCTCAGTTTAGCTAATGAATCTCTTACTACCCCTGTATGGTCAGCATAAAAGCAACATTCTTCACCTAGGGCAGCACATAATCCTCCGTTTTGCAAGAACAAAAGGTCCAATCCTCTTCGATTCTGTAAAACTACTTCCGACAATGAGGTCAATGATTTCTCTAAATAGGAAATAGATTTTTCTATTCGGGCCAAATCTTCGTCTACTGCAGCTCTTAGAGATGTTAGACTCTGCTGTTGTTGCACCAAGGAGGTTATGCCAGTGGCGGTCCCAGCGACCCCTAAACCAAGTAGAGTAGCTATAGTAATTGTAGATATTGGCTCTCGTTTGTTGATTTTATGTCCTAAATTGCTCCAATGTAAATACATAGTTTCTTCCCCATGTAAGAGGATTCTAGGTACCACAGTAACCTGTACACAAAATTCTGAGATACTTTTCTTGAGAACAGCAGTGGACAAACACGGTGTTAATCCGGTTATGGAGCAGACCCACCATGCCCCAGGACTGGGCAGAACCCATTTAGTATTAGATGTAAAGTTTTGAGTCTGGTTGGTACATAGAGTTCTTCTCTCGTTCGTTACCTTCCCTATACACCAACCACTCCCTCTGACCTGTTGGAGAGTAATCCCCGCCTTCCGTTCCTTCCAGTTACATCTGGAGGGATTGTCCTCGGTAGAGGTATTAAAAGGAGATGACACAGCTATCCCCTCATAAAAAGGGGGCTTTATGTCATAACATAACCAACAGGAAATGGTAAAATTTGGATTTGTTGTATTTAAAGCTTGATAGGCTGCCTGCATTACAGCCCGTAAGGGTTCATTGTCTTTGGGTATTTTCTCCACTTTATTTGTAGAGGTTAGGTATGTCCCTGGGGTGACTGAGGCTGTGGAGTTTCCTACCTTTGGCTTCTTCTTTTTCCCTTTTTGCTTTGTGATGACTCGATTGGGCCCTACTGCTTGTGGCATTTTAACTTCCTGTTTTTGAATGAATATTAGTCCTCCTCTATCAGTTCCAGATTCCCAATATCGCATTCCCCAGGTTCGTCCCAATAACCATCCGTGGTCATTAGGCTGCAGGATTTCTAGTATAACATGCTTACAGTTGCCAAGGTGGGGGCCCTCTATGTGTCCATCCCAGCTAGGAGCTGGCGGGTTGCATCCTCTGGGTCCCCATGTTATAGTTAAAAATCTATCTTTAATGGCTACGTCCCAGTTTGAAGCTATGGTTTCACATCCCCAATATGCACAGTGATTAGGGAAATTGCAATAGCTTTTCCCTGGATTCGAACTGGGGCAGAGATAAAAAGGTTTTATTGCTCTTTCTCGTCGGCCAGGTGGGTCTAGTTCATAAAAGACTAAATCTTCCAATTTAACTTGGAATTCTGGGGGTCCGGCTGTCACATTATACCGAACTTCCATTGAATCTTCCCATCGACCTAAGGTCCAATTGAAGGGTTGATGTTCATTTTCTAAAGTCATGGTAATCAATACCATTAATAGGATACCGGCTTTCATTTCCCCACTGTTTAGTACCTCTCTGCCTTCCTCGTCTACTCCTTTGCAGAGAGCAACGGGATATCAAGATCTTCTCGGCAGCAGCAGATAGTCTTCAGGGGAATTTTGCTGTTATCCTGTCAATAAGTTCCAAGGTCTAAAGAGTTAGTTATCTCTCAAATATATTTCCACCTATGTGGTTGTTGTGCCCGTTTCCAGGCGAATCTTATAGCACACTGTCTTAAAACTCTATACCAGTCTGTTTCATATACTTCCCAAAGTTCAGGTACTGACAGTTCCCACCCACAAAATAATTTACGAATTTCCACTGGATCCTCTGGTCCCCTGGCACGTATCAAATCATTGCGACATTTCATACAGTAGGGTTGTCTCTTAAATGAAACACAGGACCAATCTCTATTACAATTTAGACATCGGCAAACAACCCAACATAAATGTCCGGAAGTAGGGTGTTTTAAGCAGGGTATTCCCCAGAGATCTCCTATTCCGGGTGATTCGGGTATCTCCGTCTCTGTTTCGCAACAAAATGGAAAAACCTGGGGAGTTCCTGTTAGTTTGTATAATCCACCCCCCCCTGTTTGGTCCGGTATCCTTTCTTCACTCCAAGGTGCAAAATATACCTTTCGTAGAGTATTTCCTGGTGGTATTTGGAACCATCGATATAAACTATCTCTTACTTCCCTTCTGGAGTGGTTCATTTACCGGTCTCGCTTTTCCTTATCTTTACTCGAAGATCTCCTGGTTCCGACGTCACAGTCCACTTCTCTGGGAAGATAGGTCCCTTAATCCTACTAGCGTGAGTCCATCCTTTTTCTGCTGTCCGTACAGCCGTATCTGTGGTAAGTAAAACAACAAAGGGTCCTTCCCAACGGGGTGTTAGGGAGGTTTCTTTCCAGGTTTTGATTAGTACCTGGTCTCCGGGCTGGATTCGGTGTATGGAAATGTCCAAGGGAGGTCTTTGTACTACCAAGCCCTTCTTTCTTAGTTCCTGTCTTCTTTTTGTAAGTTCTAAAATATATTCTGTTGAAAGTTTATCCTCGACTTTTGGGTGTTCCACTAATAACCCAAAGTCATAAGGCATTCCATACAACATTTCAAAGGGGGATATACCAGTATCTGTTCTTGGCTGAGTTCTAATGTAAAGCAAAGCCAATGGTAAACATTTAACCCAATTCATTTTTGTTTCCACCATAAGTTTGGTTAGGTGTTTCTTTATCTCCCCATTCATTCTTTCTACTTTCCCAGAACTCTGTGGGTGCCAGGGAGTATGGTATTCCCATTTTGTACCAAACAATTCAGTTGTCTCTTTAATTACTTTGGATGTGAAATGTGGACCTCGGTCTGAGTCAATTACCACAACAGTCCCATATCTTGGAATAATTTCTTCCAAGAGAATCTTAATAACTGTCTTTGCAGTAGCTCTTACCACTGGAAAGGCTTCTACAAAGTGCGTAAGGTGATCAACCAAGACCAATAAATACTGATATCTCCCCACCTTTGGCAATTCAGTAAAATCCACCTGTATTTTCTCAAAGGGTCTTTTAGCCAATTCACGACCTCCTTGAACCTTTTCCCTAAGTTGTCGTTTATTCACTTTGTGACAGGTTAAACATCCCTCTAAAATCCTCTTAGCTAGACCGTATATTCCGACACAGGCATAGTTTGTCTCAAACTGATCCACTAAAGCTTGAATTCCCCAATGAGTTTTATGGTGTAATTTATTCAGTATTCCCCGAGCTAATCCTTTTGGAAGAATTTCCCTGCCGTCTGGTAGCAGCCATTTATCACCATCTCTTTTTGCTCCAATTTGTTTTAGCTTATCCAATTCTTGGAGAGTGAAAGTTTTATCTAATTTTATCCTTTCAGGTTCCTCTCTCAAGGTCTGAACCATTAATAATGCAGCCCGTTTTGCCTCCGCGTCGGCTAGATTGTTTCCTCTTACAGTATGGGTTAGTCCCTTCTGATGTCCTTTTACATGGACTATGGCTATCTTTAGTGGACCTCTTAATGCCTTTAAAACTTCTAAGATTAGCTTTTCATGGACTAATCCTTTTCCCTGGGTGTTAATTAAGCCTCTCTCTTCCCAAATTTTTCCAAAAGTATGTACCACCCCAAAGGTATACTTTGAATCTGTATAAATAGTTCCAACTTTATTTTCTAAGAGCTTTAATGCCCTTAGCATAGCATATAACTCACACGCTTGTGCGGACCAGGCTTTACTTAATGGTCCTGATTCTTTTATCTTAAAAGTATACCCATCCACAATAGCATAACCTGATTTCCGTTGTCCTTCAACCACTCGTGAGGAGCCGTCCACAAATAATTTTTCTCCTTCGTCTAATTCATCGTCTTCTAAGTCCTCCCTTATTTTAGTCTGCAAATTTATTAGTTGGAGGCAGTCATGTGTCAAATCTTCTTTAGGTTCTCCGTATAAAAATTGGGCAGGATTCTGAATAGAAGTGGTTTCCATTTCTAGTCGAGGGGAGTTAATTAAAATTCCCTCATATTTTAGCAGTCGACTATCTGTAAGCCACTTATCAGCCCGTTGTTGCAATACTCCTCGAATGTTATGGGGGGTGTATACTTTTAGTTCACCTCCCAAGGTGACTTTTCCAACTTCTTCCACTACTAATGCAGTGGCCACTATTGCTTGCAAGCAGGTGGGCCACCCGCGGCTTACAGGATCCAGTATTTTAGAATAATATCCTACAGGCTTTCTCTGCCCTGCCCATCCTTGGGTCAGAACCCCATAAGCTGTCCCGTTATCTACATTGATAAAGAGTTGAAAGGGTTTATGGATATCGGGTAAACTGAGGACAGGTGCTTCTACCAGATCTCTTTTTATATTTTCCCAACGATTCTCATCTTCAGGGGACCATTTTACCAACCCGTTTTTAGTTAATTTTTCGTACAAGAATTTTACTTTACTGCTGTAATTTTCTATCCACTGTCGACAATACCCTAATAATCCCAATAACTGTCTTATCTGTCTTTTATTAGTGGGCGCTGTTAGAGACAAAATTCCTTTTACTCTTTCGGGATCTAATTTCTTGTGTCCCTTTATGAGCCAATGCCCCAAATATTTTACCTCTTCTTCAGTAAACTGTAATTTGGATTTAGAAACCTTTAATCCCTTGAGGCCTAAAAAGTTCAATAATTTGATGCTCTCATTTCTGACTCCTTCTTGAGTTCTTCCAGCGATCAATAAATCATCCACGTATTGTATTAGAATTAGTCCCTGACTTAATTCATAAGATTCCAGTAACTGTTCCAGAGCTTGTCCAAACAAGTTCGGAGACTCTGTAAATCCCTGGGGCAAAACGGTCCACCGTAATTGTTGTTTTCTATGGGTCTTGGGGTTCTCCCACTCGAAAGCAAAATAGTCCCTACATTTTCCTTCTAAGGGACAAGCCCAAAAAGCATCTTTTAAATCTATAACACTATACCATTTATAATCTGGACTTAACTGATTAAGTATAGTGTGCGGGTTAGCCACCACAGGGAACCGGGTAATGGTTCGTTCATTTACGGCTCTCAGATCTTGTACTAAACGATAGGACCCATCCGGCTTCTTTACGGGCAATATGGGAGTATTGTGGGGAGACATACAGGGTTCCAAAAGCCCTTGGGCCAAAAGTCTCTCAATTACTGGCTGCAACCCTTCTCTCCCCTCCCTAGAGATGGGATACTGTTTTATCCTAATTGGCTGGTCTGGGTCTCTTATGGAGACCGTGATCGGTTTGATATTTAATTTTCCCACCGACCCTGGGCTATACCAAGTTTCTGGATTAATCTTGGCTTCATCTTCTGCAGTTAATAAGCATAATCTTACTTTTAATTTCTCTTGCTCTACTTCCAAATTGATTCCTAATTCCACCATCAGGTCTCGTCCCAAGAGGTTATACTCAGCTTCTGGGACCAATAAAAATGTTCCCACTCCATATTTATTTGGGGCTTCTATTGTTACATTCCTTATCAGGGGCACCTTAAAAGGTTCCCCCTTTGCACCAACTACTTGGAGTTTATCCTTTGATTCAACACATCCAGATGGTAACTTTTGGACTGTTGATCTTTCGGCACCCGAGTCCACAAGGAACTCGAACACTTCGTGCTGAGGACCCAATTTCAATTTTATCACGGGCTCGGTAACCTTAGGGGTCCCCAGCAAATAGAGCCCCTGACCCCCCTAATCTTCCTTAAAAATCTCCTCATCCTGCCTTCTTTTCCGACAATTTCTCTGTAGATGTCCCTTCTTGCGACAATAAAAACATTCTATGTCCTGCGAACTAAATCTTCTTCTTCTCGGTTCTACTGGGCCCTTCCGGGGACTTTCTCCTCTCCTGCCCTGATTTTGTCCTTCCCTTACAGCTGCCATCAGGATTCTGGCTTGTTTCTTCTGATTTTCTTCTTCCCTTCTCACATACACCTTCTGAGCTTCTCGTAATAATTCATCTAACCCCCTTCCCTGCCAGTCTTCTACTTTCTCTAACTTTCTCCTTATATCTGTCCAAGATTTAGCTACAAATTGAGTTTTCAGCAGGGCTTGACCCACTTGGCTATCGGGGTCTAACCCGGAATATAGCTGTAAACTTTTTCTCAATCTTTCCAGCCATTCGGTGGGGGTTTCATCTTTCTTTTGTTGTTCATTAAAGGCCTTATTAATATTTTGCCCTCTGGGTACAGAATCTCTAATCCCCTGAATTATCATATCCCGGAGATCAATCATGTTATTTCTATGTGCGGGGTCTTGATTGTCCCAATTGGGCCGCTGTAAGGGCCATTTTACATCTCCGGCGGGACCATGCTGATGCCTCTGATCCCAATGCCTCATGCCTGCCGTTCTGATCATTCCTCGTTCTTCATTTGTGAACAAGATCTTTAAGATAGACTCCATCTCGTCCCAAGTTAGGCCCGAGGAATTGATCAAAACGTTCTGCTACCCCTAATGGGTCCTCTAACAAGTGTCCCATTTCTTTCTTAAATTCCCTCACATCCCCGGAGCTGAGGGGTACAGATACAAATCCAACTCCGGGTTGTGGTCCCCCCATAGCAGTCTCCCTTAAGGGATACAACAAGTTTTCCTCCCTCCTTTCTCTAGTTTGACTTCTAGTTATTCTTCGATTAGAAGGAGGAGCCTCTTCCCCAGGTTCTGTGGGGGCTGTTGGAGGGAGATCTTGCTCAGGACCTTGCGGAGGGGGGACATAGGGTGGGGGAGACGCTGGAGGTTCATCTACATCCCACCTTTTCTTTTTATCATTTTTCTTTTCTTTTAATGGAAACAAATTAGCGGCCTGAGCCATGCCCAGGATCCATAAAAAGGCGTATTCACTCTCCTCCTTATTAAATGGTCGTTTGTTGTTAACATATATGTTTAATTGTTGGCATATCCAATCCTCTAAGGATCCATGAATTGGCCAATATAAATCTTTTCTTATCTGTTTTCTTCCCCATACCTCCATACAATAATAGACCAATTTCTCCTTGGATTTCCCTTTTCGAGAAGGGGAACTATCCCAATATCTAATCATTAGGCCTAACGGGCTATCTTGGGGTATATCGGGGAGCCCACCCCCACCCCGTATCTCCTGCATGGAACCAGAAGTCCTACTTTTCTTCTGTCCCATCTTCCGAAAGTGCCTTCTTTCACTCAAAATTCACTCCCTTCCCTCCGTTCGTGGCCCACGCCCTCACGGACAATGGGAACCGCACTATTAGGAGGTCCACACTCACTTCGTCCGGTGGGCTACTAAGCCCAGTGGACGTCTCAGTCACTCGCACCCGGGTACCCAATCCCCGACCGAACGGAACCGCAATATACTTACTCACCCCCGAGTCTTCATCCGGCTCTTCGTGCACAAAAATTACGGGGAACTGCAGTATCTCCTTTCTCTTTTCTTTTTGCTTTCCTATCTCAGTTCGGAAAATCCAGGTGAGCTAAGTCGGAATCTCCTCCGGGACCATCCGAAGATGGGGCGCCCTCCCAGAGTTGAATTCCGAGTCGGCTGTCTGGATCCGAGTCACGGCACCAAATTTGTTATAGTTGAATTTAAAATAAATCGAGTCCAAAACAGATTCAATAAATATTTATTGAGGTAGGAAGGCAAAAGCAGCGCTGGGCGGCCGGGGAGTCGCAGCTCCACCAAAGGCTCGCAAATTCAAGCAAGCTGAGCAGCTCTTTTTATCTTCAGGGAGGTCGGTTTCGACATCTTCGGTACGCCCCTCTGTAGCTTCTTGCTTGAGGTAGTTTAGATAAAATGTTGGTCACAGAATCAGCTTAAAACAATACATTCCGATAACATTGTGGTTAAGCTTTTTGTCAAACAGGAGTTCCCATGTTGGTGTAGCAAGATAACATTGTGGACATGTCTCTTCTGGTTAAACAGGGAGTTCTCAAGACTGCCACAATGGGTTCGTTCCTCTTGCTTAACTTGTTCGATCAGCAAATCACCTTTAGTTACTTATTACAGGAAGAAATAGTTCAAGCTATGCTTCTCCCTGTGAGCTTTCCAAACTCTCACTTTCTTTTTTTTCTTTTCTTGACCCTTGCTTCACATACTGCCTGTGAAAAATAGTGAAGGTATTGTTGGTTTTCACCATAATAACAAGGCTACAAATATTTGACTTATAAGGATAACTAACCTTTAGTAAATTAGGAAACATGAGAAACCTCAAAGATAACAACTAACAGCAACTATGAAGAAAAACATCATGAAGAAAAACATCCGAGAGAAACAAAAGAGAACTTCTCGAAAAGACTCCACAAGTGATTAACAGAAGGAAACAGATGCATAGGAGAAGGGAGCTGATGATAATCGATCCTACCAGAAGGAAACACATGCACGGGAAAAGGGAGCTGATCCTACCAGAAGGAAACAGATGCACGGGAAAAGGGAACTGAAGATCATCGATCCTCAGAAACAATTGCCAGAAGGAAACACACAAATAGAAGAGAAAAAGGACTAATGATAATCAATCATCATAAACAATTACTCTGCCTACAATAGTGAATATGTATGCAATATTGAATGTATATAAGACATGGGTGAAGTGTTAGCTGGTGTGCCTCTGACTTGAGTCATGCACCCAGCGCTGTGCTTTTGCTTTATTGGCTCTGTCCCTATAATAAAATAAGTGCCATTTCTGTTTAAGGGATCTGGCTATTTATTACAATTTGGGGGCTCGTCCAGGAGAATTCACTTGGTCCCAGTGGGCTCCGAGACCCCGAGCAGGAAGTGCACCCCACCGATTTTGGCGGCCTGCTCAGAGGACTTCCCGGTGCCTGTTGAGACTCCAAGCTGATAATCCCACGAGAGGAGGGACTCATAAAGCAAAAGGGGTAAGTCTCCCCAGGAAAAACCGCGGTAGCCCATAATTCTTGTGCACGAAGACCCAGGCAAGAAAACAGGACTGTAAGTACTGCATGGTTGGGCGGGTTTGGGGCTTGATTGCTGTGTGTGTGGAACTTGGACCGGACAGTCCGGATCTGGGGAGCTAGTGTGGAGTCTTTCTAACCGCGGTTCCAATCTCCCGCGAGGGAATTGGCCGGTGAAGAGACGAAGCATCAGAGATTGAGTTGAAAGACAGCCCCGGGAAAATTGGGTGCTTGACTGCTGTGGTGAGCGGAAGACAGCCCCAGGGAAAAGGGGAGCGGGAAAGTGCCGGCAGATATACCCCAAGACAGTCCTTTGGGGATAAAATTGGCTAATTGGAATATTGATCCGGATACTAAAAATAAGGATAAAGTTAAAATGATTCAGTATTATATGATAGAATATAGGAAGGAATAAAGGAACCTATACGAGCAGACCATTTGTATTGGCCTAGATATGGGTCCTTTGAAGGGTGGATGTGCCAGGCTTTAAACCTTTATGTAAACTTTAAAGAATCCTTCAGCCCAGAGGAGAGTGAATATGCCTCCTGCTGGAAAGGGGAGATTTGGCCAAAAGGAGTTAGTACCTTTAAAATATCTGAGATCCCAAGGGAAGAAAAGGAGAAGCGGTGGGATCCTCTGGAAATTCTGCCCCCTCCCTACCGCCTCCCTCCAACAGCCCCCCTTCTCCTGGAAAAGAGCTGACACCTAGTGCTAGGAGAAGGTCGGACAGGTCTGAGAGGTTAATTGAAAAAGTATCACTTACAAACTCTCCTAGGTTACGGAGGAAAACTTCTGTTAAAGTAAAGGAATCGGAAGACCAAGACACAATGCAGGAAACACCAGGAGTTAGTTTATTCCCCTTAAGGGAAGTACCCCTGGGGGGAGCACAAGGGGGGATAGGATTTGTAAACGTTCCTTTGACTCCCACTGAAGTCAGGAACTTTAAAAAGGAATTAAAAGGGTTACTGGAAGATCCAATAGGCCTATCAGAACAATTAGACCAATTCCTAGGCCCTAATATTTATACCTGGGAGGAAATGCAGTCGATGATAAGTATAATATTTTCTCCCGAAGAACGGCAAATGATTAGAACAGCTGGGATGAGAATTTGGGAAAGGGAAAATCAGCAAGGCCCACCTGGGGACCAGAAGATGCCAATAGTACACCCAAATTGGAATCAAAATGATGTAGAGGGTCGTAGGAACATGAGTGATTATCGAAATTTAATTATTAAAGGTATAAAAGAAGCCGCCCCTAGAGGGCAGAATGTAACCAAAGCATTTGATGGGCAGCAGGGAAGGGAGGAAACCCCGACCGAATGGCCTGAAAGGCTGCGACCTGACATGAGACAGTACTCAGGAAGAGATTCAGAGAGTCCCACGGGACAAACATTACTGAGAGTTCAATTTGTTACACACGCCTGGCCGGACATTCGAAGAAAATTAGAGAAACTAGAGGACTGGCAGGATCGGGGCCTGAACGAATTACTGAGGGAAGCTCAGAAAGTATATGTACGAAGAGATGAGGAGAAGGCTAAAGCAAAAGCTAAAATCATAGTAGCCACCATGAGGGAAGGAAATATTCAGAAAAATCCCAGGGTGATGGGGGGGATGGGATGGAATCCTGAGAGGTGGGAGGAGACTTTTAGACGGAATCAGAGAAAAGGAATGAAGGAAGTGGATGTTTCTATTGGGGGAAACTTGGGCATTTTAAGAAGGAATGTCCTCAAAGGGATAAAGATCAGAAAATGTTTAGAGAAATTGAGGATTAGGGGTGTCAGGGGCTCTACCTCCTGGGGGATAGCTATCACCTTGAGCCCTTGATAAACCTAAGAGTGGACCCCAGGAGGAAGTATTAGAATTTCTAGTAGATACAGGAGCTGAGCGAACTTGTGTTTGTAACATACTTAAAGGATGCATTATAAGTAAAGAAGCAATTAATGTAATGGGAGCAAAGGGGGAAAGTTTTAAAGCCCCGGTGATCAAGCAGGTGGTTTTTGAAGGTAATGACAAAATAGGTGTAGGGAACATCTTGTTAGTGCCTGGAGCTGGGTGCAATCTGTTGGGAAGAGACTTGCAGATCCAGCTGGGGGTTGGAGTAATCCCCGAAGAGGGGAAAATGACTGCAAAAATATTAAGTCAGGAGGATGAATCCAAAATTAATCAGCAAGTTTTGGCTGCAGCGGACATATAGGTTGGTGCAAGACTTACGGAGATGAATAAGAGAACTTTGACTCGGTACCCTGTTGTACAAAACCCTTATATCCTTCTGAGCAAAGTTCCCCCGGAACACACCTGGTTTAGTGTAGTGGATTTAAAAGACGCGTTTTGGGCATGTCCCCTGGCTGAGGAAAGTCGACATATCTTTGCTTTTGAACGGGAGGACCCAAACACTGGACGTAAACAGCAGCTTAGATGGACAAAGCTACCTCAAGGGTTTACGGGGTCTCCCAACCTGTTTGGACAGGCTCTGGAGGAGCTGTTACAATCTTTTCACACCCCTCCGAAAACTCAAATCACTCACTTGTGAAGGAGGGGAGGCTAGTATTAAACAATACGTAATGCAGATTGCAAAGAACTTGGAACAACTAAGAAATAAAGGGTTGCTCCCACAAACTACCCTGTTGGATTTTAAGATCCATAACATTAAAATTGGAGAATGGGGTTTAGTAAAAACATGGAGAGAGCAATCTTTAACTCCCCAATGGGAAGGTCCCTTTCAGGTGCTGTTGACTACGGAAGCTGCAGTACGGACGAAGGAAAAAGGGTGGACTCACGCCAGCAGAATAAAAGAACCAGTAGAAGAACCTAGAGATTGGACTCTGACTTCAACTCCCGGGGACACCAGACTCACCTTAAAACGCCAACCAACGCGGTGATGTATGGGAGAGGAACTGAATAATAACTTAGAAATCACAGAAACTTGGGGAGTGAAACCAGAACTTTATCGTTGGTTTCGGGTACGGCCGGGGCAAACCTTAAGGAAAATTAGATATCCTCCTTGAGGAAGAGCACTCCCGTTACAGACAAGAGGGTCAGGGTTGTATAAAACTGAAAACTCTCTGTTTGCACTTGCATGCGATTTATATGAAGAAGATAGTCGGCTACATCCTAACCTTGAGGAAGAACTACAGCCCCCTCCGGTACCCCGTAGTATACCTTGTCTGATACATCCCTATGCTAGACATCATAGTTGGGTGAAGTGCGAATGCTTAGGTTGTAAGCAAAATTGGTATTACCATTCATCCCGAAGACATCCCTTCTGTTTAAATTGCCGGAAGCAAAATTCGAGTTTGGCTCAAACTCAGATACGATATACCAATATTGTAACATTAATTTGTGGGTGGGAATTGCTAGTGCCGGTTTTGTGGGAAATTCCTGAAGAATGGTGGGAAACAGTGGTCTCCAAGTGTAAAAAATTATTTGCTTGGAAAAAGAGATAAGAACCCTACCTGCTACAAGAGCCAGGGATACCGGATCAAAAGAGGATGGAGGGCAAGACCAGGTTGGCCCTGTTAACAGTGTGCAAATATGACCAACACGAATATTGGGTTGGGAAGAATTTAGGAATAGGCGGAACAAGACTAGGAGTACATTGTGAGGAGAAATAACTGGACTCCAGACGATCCAATGTGAATCAACAGAAGCCGTTTATTAAGCACAGATCATCATCTTTTATACCCTGTGTTGTAGCCGTACATGCCACTTGCTTGTTTCTGATTAGCTAGTTACACTGTCCACGCGCTGTCCATGCAGTTCGTTCACACATCAGATTGGTTACAAGAATTCACATAGTAAATTACTTAGTCATTAGCACAACATGTTTTCTACCTTCTCAGTTCCCGTTTTTCCCATGTACTAATTCCATCTTCTACCACCTGTTTTGCCCTTAATCTAATCTCTCACAGTAGGGAGGCTGGCTCACGTGACCATTTTCTCTCAGACACATTCCTACAATACCGCCTTTTTCTTCTTGAGCCAGCCAGACCTTATGCATGGCATTTTCTGTCATGTCAGTCACTTTGCGGAGAACACACAAGTCTACCATAATCAATAATAATATAACCAACAATAGCATGAGCCCTTGCTTTAGTAAGTCTGATAACCATCCCGTTATACCCCATGAGTTTAACCAATCATCGAAACCATTTTTGACCACTTTTAATTTGGACATGTTATCCTTCAGCTCCCGTAACTGCTTATGAATGGATGATGAGTGGTCGGAAAGGTTCATACAACACATACCTTCAAAATCTTCACATCGATGGCCCAGAGCTAACAGCAAAAAATCAATAGCCGCTCGATTTTGCAACATAGCATGACAAATACTATCAACATCAGTAAGCAAGCTAGATATGATTTCAGTTGTAAGGTTTATCTGTTTACTTGCCCAACACCCTATCTTATTCAACATATTTAATGCCGTTGCTGTTCCTAGCGAGGGAAGAATACTTAGCCCTATTCTTTGTCCGAGATTCGAAAATGTTATATGGTCATCACAGGATGGAGTGGAGGTATGAACTGTTCTCTTGGCTCTGTGGTTACTGTGTGCTCTGCTCACTGGGTCTTTGGCCGCATGCAGGCCTCTGCTCGTAGATCTGCCACATCTCCCCCTTTTTTGTTTAACACCAGACCATTTATTAACAAGGTCGCCATGACTTGTGCTTCTACTCATCGTGATGCTCTTAGCAGGTTATATACTAAACACAATTAAAAACAAAATCAAAAAGAACCCTGCTAAGGCAATAAATACCCAGATTCCTAAATTTAGCCCAGAAAGCCAATTTCTTTGGATTTACCCACGAGAAATCCTTTTGTAATATTTCAAATACATTGTGGTTCATTAAGTCTTGAATCTTTAGTATTTGAGCTTTTAGCTGATCATGTAAAGGACGAATATTTTTTTGCAACGACATGTCAAATTGTGATAACCAAGGGTCAAGGTCATCCTTTTTGATGG
The DNA here is from genome assembly GCF_028500815.1 of Rissa tridactyla. NCBI lineage: Eukaryota > Metazoa > Chordata > Aves > Charadriiformes > Laridae > Rissa > Rissa tridactyla. The sequence goes on from NC_071496.1 coordinate 5,062,608, forward strand.
GGACACGTATGTGGCTTGGATCCATTTCAGAAAGCTGGTGACAGCACAAACGACCCTGGAAAAACAATCGCGGTAACATTTCAATCATCATAGTTACTGGTTTTGAAAAGGTACGTGGCAAAAATACCCACTCTAATGCAGTCAGGCTCTTTGCGAGTGCATCATCCCACTGTCCTGTCAGGGCATAAAGTTGAAATTCTTGTAGGAAGGTGTTCAGTGCGTCTTGCAGCAGTAGTAGACTATATGTTATCTTGCAACATGCTGTAATGCCTTCAGAGCTGTTGGGGTTAATGAACATAGAACTTATGGGGGGGCGGGGGGGCGGGGGCAGACACAGTGCTTCAGGGTGTCCCCTGTATCTTCAAAGTGCGCTCACATCTCTCTCCCCCTCTCTGACCCGAGACAGCCTCCTTATATCCTGCACTGGATTGAGTGGAGAAGTACAGGCTAGAGTCGCTGCACGCGTGGCCAGTGCATGCAGCAAGTCCCACCAGACTCTCCTGCACTGGATTGAGTAGAAAAGTACAGGCTAGAGTCGCTGCACGCGTGGCCAGCGTATGCAGCGAGTCTCACCAAACTCATGATCCAGCTTTGCTAACAGCGGCTGTCTGATACGTGACTACATTGTTGTAATCCCTTCTTGTTATCTTCTTCTGTGAAGGTCGGGTTCTCATGGATACACACATAGTTTTTAGAGCAACATATTCTACAACTCGTACAAGGGTACGATGCAAAGCAGCATTTACAACTGATTGTATAATGCTTATTAAACACGGCAAACAGCATACTCAACATAACAGACAAATTCCTTCCACACAGGCAATGAGTATAATTTGCTTCAACCAACTCCACCCACAAGTCCATCCAGCAAAGAGATTTCACCCAGTGGCCTCCACAAGTTGCTGGTTCAGTCGGTGCAGTTCCTGCAACTGGGCATGGATGGATGTGGAGTGGTCACTTAGATTCATACAATACAGTCCTTTAAAATCTTGACAACCATGTCTGTGAGCTGAAAGCAAAAAATCAGTAGCAGTTCTGTTTTGCAACATCGCATATCGAATACTATCTACATCTAGCAATACCTCAGAAATAGCTGTACTAGTAGCATTGTTAAACTTATCCTTGGCAGCAAGAGAGTCCTTGTTATCACAAATCCTTGGCAGCAAAAGAGTCCTTGTTAGCAAGAGCGCATGCGGACTCCCTGTTCTTGCTGGTACTGTACTTTGATCTTCTTCCACAACAGGCCAAGATTCTCAAGCAGCTGGATAAGGTGTCTGTGAGTCCATCACAGGCTTATGTCATCCAAATGTTTTTCTTGCAAGCACCCGAGACTGAATAACAATTGGTGTGATATATGTGCTTTCCAGCACCCAGGTGCTAGTCCCTTGAGTGTATTTACAGTCCTCCTCGCCGATCTTCCGTTGCTTTCCCATATTCCACCCCCTTGCTCAAGAGACCGCTTCTGCTGGGGTTCATTTTAGTCTCGCAGGGTATAACACAGAGCAATCTACTAAGGCATGCAATAACATAGATACATATAGGAAAAAACCAAAAACATATCTCTATGGTACTGCTTTGAATCAGGTGTCCTATTTCTCTTTTTCTGATGCTTTCTTGTAATGCTTATGGCATACTTTTGTGCTAACGTGGCACATTTCCCATCTAATTGTTCCTGTTTGGTTTCTTTTTTTTTTTTCTTTTTTTTTCTTTTTTTCTCTTTTTTTTTTTTCCTTCCATCCCTTACGACTGACATAAAAGTCTGCCTTTGCAACGAGAGCTCAGTTTCTCATTTTCCTACAGAGCGTCCTATAGATTTTCGCTCAACTCCTTTTCCCAATCAACCATGATCTTATAGACAAACAACAAACAACCAGCGATACGCCCTGCACGGACGAGCTGTTCCCGAGAGCGTAAACATGTCAGCTCGTGAAAACTCCCCCAATATTTCAAGACTTCCATCAGTTCTACGGCCCATCCTGGTGTATCTACCTGGGGCACGCTTGCCTTACGTCTAAACATTGTGTATATACAAACTTCTTCACTTGACGGAGTGTCAGCCCTAGTTGCATACGAGAACAGTACCACACCGGGCAGAACACCTGCTCAAGGGGAGTCACCTAACGACACTGCACACAACAAAAAGCAAACAGTAGCACACATGCTGATCAGCAGGTATAAGCTGGCGCCCACACACACTTACACAGCAGACATACAAAACCAGCACTTCTGTCTCAGGGAGACGACTGGGGAGGGGAGGGGGCGAGGCGGGCAATGGCAGGAGCAAACAGCTCCGGCTCTGTCCTTCTCTGCTGACACTCTGCCTCCTCCATCGGCCTCAGGTGGAGCAGAGGGGATCAGCAGGGGATCGTCCCAGACCTTCAGACCTGGCCTGTTCAATCCCCCCCCTCCTGTGGGTTGTAATGCTGCAAAAGCCCCGGCTGCCGTGGCTCGCTCCGCCCTCATATCTTGTAAGGTCGACAACACCAACCACCATGTCGTCGCTAACGGTGATGCCTCTTTGTCTCCTTTACTTATCACTTCCCACAGTTTTTTCCCAACAGCCTCCCATATTTCTGGTTTAAAAGCTGTCTGGGGCTCTGGTGCGAATCCATTCCCTCTGCACCAGATTAACAACATTCAGAGCATACGCTCATCATATTTCACCCCTCTCTTAGAGAGGATATGCAGGAGAAGTCTTAATACAGCCCCTTCTTCTTTTGTTACTTGTTGCCCCATCTCCTGCCCCGGCTGCTCACCTCTCCATGGGTGTCCGTGGGCACGTCGTCTGTTTCCTCTATTCTGGATTGCCGCCCAATCTGCCCGGTCTCAGTCCAGCTGAGCCGTCCTCCAGCCGGTGGATTCTCCTTCTGGGTCTTCCGCCCCTCGCATTCCGTTGCTCAAGCCAAGCGCCGATCGGTATCACGTCGGGGTCACCATCTGAGGAGAAATAACTGGACTCCAGACAATCCAATGTGAATCAACAGAAGCCATTTATTAAGCACAGATCATCATCTTTTATACCCTGTGTTGTAGCCGTACATGCCACTCGCTTATTTCTGATTAGCTAGTTACACTGTCCACGCGCTGTCCATGCAGTTCATTCACACATCAGATTGTTTACAAGAATTCACATAGTAAATTGCTTAGTCATTAGCACAACATGTTTTCTACCTTCTCAGTTCCCGTTTTTCCCATGTACTAATTCCATCTTCTACCACCTGTTTTGCCCTTAATCTAATCTCTCATAGTAGGGAGGCTGGCTCACATGGCCATTTTCTCTCAGATACATTCGTACACATTGTCCTAGAGGGGAGCAATGGCTCTGCTTTACTAAAGCCGGGCATTGGGACATATCAGACGGAGGTGGGGTACAAGATATGATAAAAGCCGAAATAGTGAGGGCTGCTATCTACCAAAACCAATTAGCCTTAGACTACTTACTGGCGGAAGAAGGGGGCGTTTGTGGAAAATGGAACACTTCAGATTGTTGTTTAAAGATAGATGATAATGGGGATGCAATATTGGAAATAACAGAAGAAATCCAGAAAATTGCGCATGTACCGGTTCAAAAATGGGAATCTATGTTAAATGATAATTGGTGGAATAATGTTTTTGGGGGAACCTGGTGGAAGAAACTAGGCTACATTCTCTTATGTTCAGTCGCTGGTTTATTATTTCTTCCTTGCTTAATCCCTTGTTTTATACGCTTAATTACAACAGTAGTCCAAAGCATGCAAGAAGTTTCCATACCCAAGAATCCAAAATTGGCAGCCCCAGGCTCAACTAAAAAGATAATGGCATTAAGGAAAATAAGAAATACTCCACAACAATTGGAAGAAGCAGAATCGATCTATGAACAGAACAAATGGATTAAGCAAAATGAAAGTTATGGCTCAAGCCAAATGTAGTATAAAAGACAAAAAGGGGGAATTGTGAAAAATAGTGAAGGTATTGTTGGCTTTCGCCATAATAACAAGGCTACAAATATTTGACTTATAAGGATAACTAACCTTTAGTAAATTAGGAAACATGAGAAACCTCAAAGATAACAACTAACAGCAACTATGAAGAAAAACATCATGAAGAAAAACATCCGAGAGAAACAAAAGAGAACTTCTCCAAAAGACCCCACAAGTGATTAAGAGAAGGAAACAGATGCATAGGAGAAGGGAGTTGATGATAATCAATCCTACCAGAAGGAAACACATGCATGGGAAAAGGGAACTGAAGATCATCGATCCTCAGAAACAATTGTCAGAAGGAAACACACAAATAGAAAAGGGACTAATGATAATCAATCATCATAAACAATTACTCTGCCTAAAATAGTGAATATGTATGCAATATTGAATGTATATAAGACGTGGGTGAAGTATTAGCTGGTGTGCCTCTGACTTGAGTCATGCACCCAGCGCTGTGCTTTTGCTTTATTGACTTTGTCCCTATAATAAAATAAGTGCCATTTCTGTTTAAGGGATCTGGCTATTTATTACACTGCCTGCCTATCCTATTGTTCAGTGTAAAAATCCTATTAGAAGCATACCGATTACCTAGAAATTAAATCAGCTACTGTCATGCTGCTATTTTTCTACATTAATTATGCAGAATGGAATTAAAAGTACCTTAGAAAAATATCTTTACTGTTTTATTAACTCCAAACCATACCAGGAATATTCTACCTGGTGACCTTTATCTGCACGTAATTACAGTCTGAAGCATTCTTAAATCATTTGCTAAGCTATTTCTAGTGTTATTCCATGGTAATCTTAAATACCTAGGAATTAACAGGGATTACTACCCTATTTTCAGGGCACAGCAGCTAGACCTATAAGTAATTCTGTGCTCCGATAATTCCAGCAAGCATTGTTATATTTAAAAAATCAGATTTATCAAAGAAAGTTTATAATTGCCTTGTTAGATAGTATAGAGATAGATTTAAGAATCCTCTTTAAATGTTTTAATAAATTAAGAAACATAACAAAAATGTGTCTGTATAAAAAAACCCATGCTCTCCTGATAAAGTTCACTGTGTATTTTAAGCAATTTCATGATCCTATTAAATGATCACAGTTCTGGAGTAAACTTAATGGAATTTAAACTATGAACTTTTGCTGCATATTACATTCAGAAGAGGGTAAGTGGAAATAGTCACGTACATGCCTCAGGTCAGCACAGTGACTTCATTCAGCAAATAATCTGTACAGCAGGTAACATTTCTAGGGAATGGGATGTTACTCCAGGAACCTGAAATAAGCTCCTTCTTACCTCAGGGTTATAAGCAGATGAACATGGATAGCAATATTGGTGGCTAAAATTACTAGCATGTAATAGTTCTTTGTAAAGCAAGTCTGTGTTATTAGCCTTGATTTTCAGGGGGGTTAGAAGTATGCTTTGCAAGCTAAGAGTACAAAGTATTTTCAGCTGAAGCTGACCTGAGCTAGGTGTGCTATGAGGGCTGCATTAATCACACCCTCCAGGTCAGGCCAAAAGGATCCATGGAACTCCTGATCTAACCTGCTGAATGTGGGCCAGAGCTCCTCACCATGTGGTTATTGCATCTGGTTCATGACTTCATGTTGATCAGAAGAAATTTGCCCCATGTCTTGTATCAAGGTCCATCTGCTGACATTAAGCTGTCAGCAAAATACAGGAAAAGCACAGGAAGCAGAAAAACATCCTTAACAAATTGGGAAAAATTACCCTGAAACATTGAAACACTAAAACCCTTTCACAATATTATAGAAATTAAACACAAATAGCCCTTCTACTCCATATTGTGTGTACCAAAATAAAAAAGATTTATTTTTTTTCCCCCTCTGTGCTGCAGCAACTGTTATGCAACTGTCCCAGTTAATTTTGACATCTAGTATTTGATGTGAAAGTATATGTTTTCTTTCTAGAGATGGTAAATGCAGTGGCATGTTACAAGCCAAAGAAGTTTTACAGAAATCACGTGAAAAAGCATTTGGAGTGTTTTCACAGTATTTATTGAGATTATATCAAATAGTTTGCCTGCTTTCATTTTTTTTTCTTTCCCCCTCTCTGTTAATTTTAAGCCAACAGGGACATGTGAATTCCCTTTAGTGCTGAACATCTTTCAGCATTGATGCATTATTTTTTTCCCCTCTATAATTGAAGGAGTTTCTTTTTATTTTCATAAAAATAAGTCCATTAATGGGGTATAAAGCAGTTTTAGTGCTATAATACGCTCAGCTCTTCAGCTATCCCTCGGTAACCTCTATATCCCCACATGGGTGAAGGAGAATGACTTCCGTCATCTGTAGTAATGTAATTAAATTCTAGAATATACTGATGAAGAGATCTTGTTTAAGAGACAACTGCCTTTTTGAGACAGTGGTAGTGTCTGTGTGAGCCGATACAGGCAGGAGCAACCACAAACCACAGATGAAAAGAAAGAACAAATTTAATCTCAATACCTCGCAGACCAGGGAATCTCCGAAGCAACACCCGGGCAGAGGCACGCAAGCAGGGACCGCAGGCACCGTGGCGCGAGAGAGAGTTCTTGTTAGCAAGAGTCCTTGGCAGTGAGAGAGTCCTTGTTAGCAAGAGTGTGCGCGGACTCCCTGTTCTTGCTGGTATTTAAAGGGTTCAAACAGGCATAGTTTTCCCACTGTGCTTTGATCTTCTTCCACAACAGGCCAGGATTCTCAAATGGCTAGATAAGGTGTCCCTGAGTCCATAGCAGACTTATGTCATCTAAGCGCAAGTGTTTTTCTTGCAAGCACCCAAGACTGAATAACAATTAGTGTGATATATGTGTTTTCCAGTACCCCAGGTGCGAGTCACTTGAGTGTATTTACAATCCTCCTTGCTGATCTTCTGTTGCTTTCCCACATTGTCCTTTCAAAGATTTTTTTGTCCCCTTGATTAGGCATCTGTACATATCCTTCTTTGCAAGCACGCAAACTGGCTCTGAACATATTACTCCGTGTTCAGTTTTGCCTATAGGCTCTCAGATATAGCAGCAATAAGATATCGGTCATGACTGGAAAACTCCAGAGGGCTACAAATGTATTGAAAACAAACTTACAATCCCAAACGACATGTGCAAGGAAATTTAATTGCTCTGTGAACTGTGCTCCATCATTTTCCACAAACAAATCAAGATCCTTATGTTTGAAAAATCTAAGTAAAAATGAGATCCTCCAGTCAAATCCTTGTTCAAAACAAACGGATTAAGCAAACAGTTTTAATTCTTCACTTACTTACCTCTGTCTGTCCAGACAAAGGAATCTCCTCAAAGTCAAAATCCTGTCTCATAAATGGATTAAGACTGGCAGATGTCTCTCTACTGCTCTTTTTTACTCAATTATTAGAAGTCAGTAAAACCCTTCTTTCATTCCACCTTTCCACTTCCTAGCATTTTGCTGCTGGGACAGCTGCAGGTTTACAGGGAGTTACTTACAGTAAGATGTAGTCAAGGCCTTTGTAAGTACAAAAGAAATAGCAGCTTCACTATGATAACTCTCATCTGTTTCAGATATCCTCAATACACTTAGGAGTTTATGAATTTATATTCTTGTCGCAGTTTGGGACAGATTGGCCAATGACATAACAAACAGATGCTATCCCCCAACTCTCACTCCAAGGAAAGGAAAGAGAGAGATAAAAAGATTTATGAGTTCAGAAAAAACTAAACTACTTGAATGAAATACTAAGAACAACAAAAAAAAGAAATAACAAAATATATACAATACATATATATAAAACCAGATCAAGTTCCTAGGAAGATGTCACCAGCAGGCACTGGAGAAGTCCCAGACTAGACTCAGTGACAAATGGGAACTGGATACCAGAACATACTGATAGAGATGAAAGGCAAACAGAGAGGGTCCTCCTCAAAAATAAGTCATTAACAAAAGCAAGCCATTATAGAAATGTTCAAAAAGCACAGACCTTTTGATCCCTCAGCTTTTATACTGAGCATGGCAGATGGGATGGAATACCCTATTGGTCAGTTTTGGGTCACCTGACCTGTCCACTCCTCCCCACAGGCGCAACCCCTCCACAGGGTAAACAAGCAAGTCAGCTGACCCTGGTTGCCACAGCAACAAGGTTAACCAAGAGCCTCTCTCATTGAGCAGAAAGTTGGCTCTGCTGCACCCCAAACCAGGACATTCCACCCCTTGTTCCATATCATTTGCATCATGCTCAGATCACTAATACTTCTTATCCATCAATTATATACATATACACACACAGATTAGTCATTTATGATTTATCTATATAAACAAAAGTTCATTAAGTCCATTTAGTTCATAATTGTAGAATTTCATCGATCATAGCAGACTCAGGATTGAGTATTCTCACCCAGGGTCAAATTTCCTTGAGGCACACATTGAACTTCTCCATTCTCCAGCATCACCCACCAAGTACATCCAGGTCCTTGAGCAAAAACAGTCCCACAAATGGGTTTGCCTTTGCCTGAGGCAGGAAAAACCCGAACAGTTTTCCCTAATATATTCCTTTCATGCACCACAGGGACTTTATCCCCTTCTACTGTATGTAAAAGGTCTGATTGAGCAGGACCAGCTCGATCGATGGATCCCCTGGTGTTAACTAACCAGGTAGCTTGTGCTAAATGCTTGTCCCAGTTTTTAAAGGATCCACCACCCACTGCTTTCAGGGTAGTTTTTAACAACCCATTGTATCACTCAATTTTCCCAGAAGCTGGTTCATGATAGGGGATATGATATACCCACTCAATGCCATGCTCTTTTGCCCAAGCACTTATAAGACTGTTTTTAAATGAGTCCCATTGTCTGACTCAATTCTTTCTGGAGTGCCATGTCATCACAAGACTTGCCTTTCCAAGGCCCAGGACGGTATTCCAGGCAGTAGCATGGGGCACGGCATAGGTTTCCAACCATCCGGTGCTCACTTCCGCCATAGTGAGCACATAGCGCTTACCCTGGCGGTTTTGAGGGAGTATGATATAGTTAATTTGCCAAGCCTCCCATATTTATATTTAAACCATCATCCCCCATACCACAAAGGTTTTAACCTTTTAGCTTGCTTGATTTTGGCACATGTTTCACAATCGTGGATAACCTGCACAATAGCATCCATGGTTAAATCCACCCCTCGGTCATGGGCCCATTGATATGTTGCATCCCTTCCTTGATGACCTGAAGTGTCATGGGCCCACCGAGCTAAAAATAGTTCACCTTTATGTTCCCAGTCCAAATCTGTCTGGAAAATCTTAGCAGCCTGATCCACTTGCTGATTGATGTTCCTCAGTGGCACGACTCATGGACACTTGGGCATCTATGTGACGTACCTTTACAACTAGTTTCCCTAGCCAGTCAGCAATATCTTGCCATAATTCAGCAGCCCAGATGGGTTTACCTTCGCGCTGCCAGTTGCTCTGCTTCCACTGCTTTAACCATCCCCACAGAGCATTGGCCACCATCCATCACTCAGTATAGAGTATTGGACACTTTTCTCGTTCAGCAATGTCTAAGGCCAGCTGGATGGCTTTTACCTCTGCAAATTGACTCCATTCACCTTCTCCTTCAGCAGCTTCTGTGACTCATTGTGCAGGACTCCACACAGCAGCTTTCCACCTTCGATGCTTTCCTACAAAACAACAAGACCCATCAGTGAACAAGGCATATTGTTTCTCATTATCTGAGAGTTCATTATATGGTGGGGCTTCCTCCACATGAGTCACCACCTCCTCAGGTGCCATTCCAAAGTCTTTGCCTTCTGGACAGTTTGTGATCACTTCTACAATTCCTAGACGATCTCGGTTTCCTATTCGAGCTCGTTGTGTGATTAAGGCAACCCACTTACTCCAGGTAGCATCAGTGGCATGATGAGTAGAAGGAACTTTACCCTTGAACATCCAGCCCAGCACTGGTAATCAGGGTGCTAAGAGGAACTGTGTTTCAGCACCAATTACCTCTGAAGCAGCTCTGACTCCTTCATGTGCTGCCAAGATTTCTTTCTCAGTTGGAGTATAGCTGGCTTCAGATCCTCTGTATCCCCGACTCCAGAATCCTAGGGGTCGACCTCGAGTCTCCCCTGGTGCTCTCTGCCAGAGGCTCCAGGTAGTCCCATTGTCCCCGGTTGTGGTGTAGAGCACATTTTTAATGTCCCCTCCTGTTTGGACTGGTCCAAGGGCTACCGCATGCACAATCTCTTGTTTCATTTGCTCAAAGGCCTGTTGTTGCTCAGGACCCCATATAAACTCATTTTTCTTTTGAGTCACTTCATAAAGAGGTCTCACAATCTGACTATAACCTGGAACATGCATTCTCCAGAAACCCACAATGCCTAAGGCGGCTTATGTTTCCTTTTTGTTAGTAGGTGAGGACATAGCTGTTGTTTTGTTAATCACATCCACTGGGACCTGGCGACAACCATCTTGCTATTTAATTCCCAAGAACTGGATGTCTCGTGCAGGTCCCTTGACCTTACCTCTTTTTACAGCAAAACCTGCTTTCAGAAGGATCTTGATTATTTTCTTACCTTTCTTGAGGTAAGAACCTCTTACCCTTCTTCTTACCCTGCTGTGTTACCCCACACAATGATGTCATCAATGTACTGCAGGTGTTCTGGAGCTCCACCCTTCTGCAGTGCAGTCTGGATCACCCCATGGCAAAGAGTAGGGCTGTGTTTCCACCCCTGGGGCAGTCGATGCCAGGTGTACTGGATGCCTCTCCAGGTGAAAGCAAACTGTGGCCTGCACTCTGCTGCTACAGGAAAAGAGAAAAAGGCATTAGCAATGTCAATGGTAGCATACCACTGGGCTGCCTCTTGACTCCAGTTCATACTGCAGTTCTAGCATGTCTGGCACAGCAGCACTCAGTGGTGGTGTGACTTCATTCAGGCCACCAGAGTCTACTGTTAGCCTCCACTCTCCATCAGACTTTCACACTGGCCATATAGGGCTGTTAAAGGGTGAGGGAGCCTTGCTGATCACTCCTTGGGTCTCTAGCTGACGAATCAGGTTCTGGATGGGAATCAGGGAGTCTCAGTTGGTGCGATACTGGCGTCAATGCACTGTGGCAGTAGCAATTGGCACCTGCTGTTCTTTAACCTTCAGCAGTCCCACCACAGAAGGGTCATCTGAAAGGCCAGGTAAGGTAGACAGCTGTGTAGTGTCCTCAGTCTCTCCAGCTGCTATACCAAAAGCCCACCCATACCCTTTCAGGTCTTTGAAATACCCTCTCTTGAGGTAGCCTATGCCAAGGATGCAAGGAGCATCTGGGCCAGTCACAATGGGGTGCTTCTCCCCTTTATTCCCATTTAGGCTCACTTCAGCCTCTAATACAGTCAGTTCTTGAGACCCGCCTGTCACTCCAGAAATAGTGAGAGATTCTGTCCCTTTATGATTTGATGGCATTAGGGTACACTGTGCACCAGTGTCCACCAGGGCTGTATATTTTTGTGGCTCTAATGTGCCAGGCCATGGAATCCACACAGTCCAATAAACTCGGTTATCCCTCTCCTCCTCCTGGTTGGAGGCAGGGCAACCCTAATGTTGAGGACAACATCTACAATTAGCAGATGAATTCCTACACGGACCGGAGAATCACTTACCATGGACTGGAGCAGCCATCCTCCTGCAGAAATTCTTTCTTCCATCTGCTTTAACTTGCAACACAAACACTCGTGCCTGTATGACCAGAGTAGGTTTTTTATCCCATTTACACATGTCCTCTCCATAGTTGCAGAGGCAAAGCCGCAGGAAATACCAGAGCGGGTCCTGTTTCCTTTGAGTTGATTTCGTAAGAGGGCATTTTTTCTTAATGACTGCAACCTGGGTCTGTTCAGGGGAAGAGTGGGATTCTTTCCCCTTCTCAGACAGTTTTTCATCCAGTTCCTGAAAAAGTTTATCATTTTTCTCATTTTGCTCAGCTATTGTCTTAGTCATTTTCTCTATTGCCTCAGCCATTTTCTCGGTATTCTTAGCCACTTTCTCAGTTGTCTCAGCCATGGTCTTCATTTGCTCAGCCATTTTTCCACAGCTGCTACAGTGAGGGGATGAGAGAGACTGTCTTCATACTGTCGCATCTTATTAGCTACTTCATTTGCAGTTGGTGTATCAGCATCAGATCCTCCCCAGACCATTGTTGACAAAGTATAATAATCAAATCCTTAATAATACAATATATTATAATATATAGTGTATATATATTATATATACACTATATATACTATAGTATATATAGTATATATGCTATATATATTATATATAGTATAATAATATGATGGTGCACTCTGCACAAACTTCCTCAACAAAGATCGTTTGCATGGCATTTCATCAGGGTCTATAATCACTTGCCAATTGCTATAAATTACCTCTCGCCCAGCCAGTTCTCTCAGGTACTTAATACCTTTTTCCATACTGATTCATTTGCTTGGACAGCATTCGATATCATCCTTAAAGGGATACCTGCCCTTCACAGCTGATAGCAGTCGCCTCCAGAGACTGAGGACGTCTGCCTTTCTCCCAATCGCTTTATCAATCCCTCCATCTTTGGCCAGGTTTCCCAACTGCTTAGCTTCTCTGCCATCTAAATCTATGCTGTCAGCGCCATTGTCCCAGCATCAGAGCAACCAGGAGACAAGTGTCTCCCCTTCTTGATGACTACAGTCCTTCCTCATATTTCACAAATCCTTCATAGAGAAGGATTTAATGATTATCTCTGCATCTGAGTCCTCATCCTGTGTTAATGCTGCCTGAGAAGGATCCTCTCCTGGATCTTCCTCAGAGGAACCCTCTCCTATGCTTTATGGCTTGAGCTGATCTTTGTCGTCAGAGGCAGGGGAACGAGCTGACTTCCTGGTCACCGGGGCAACCTGTGCCGGTTCTGCTGGAGTTTGAGTAGCAGCAGGGCTCGTTGTCGGGGCAGCCGGAGCAGTGACAGTGCTCGTTGTCGGGGCTAGAGCGGCTGGTGCTGCTATGGGCGGGGGAGGGGCTGGCGATACAGGCGTGGGGGGGAGGGGCAGGCGGCGGGGTAACTTTTACGGCAGGCTGCCGAGGGGCCGGGGCCGGTGAGGGTGCAGCCGATGACGCTGGTGCTGGTGTCGGTATAGCCGGAGCCGGGGCCCGTGGGGAGGCAGCTGATGTGGGCCTGGCCGATGTCGGTGCCTGTGGCGGGGCAACTGATGCCACTCGGGCTGGTGTTGGGGCCAGTGGCATTGTTTGTGTCTGTGCTGTGGCTTGGGCAGTAATTTGAATTGTTTGTGTTTCTGCCGTAGCTTTCGGTGAGGGGGTTGCTTTAACCCTCTTCTATAGAAATTAAATGGCCTCTATACAAAGTGGGTCAAGAGTAAATGTCTGTAGCTGTTCCACAGGGCCTCACAGCCTGCAAATTATTTATTCACATGGCAAATTTACAACATGGCAGAGAGGAAAAAAGCCAGCTTGGCTTTGGGCAGCATCTGTAAAATGAACAGGCTGTCTGTATGATATTAATTGTTATATAATGCTAACAGTGTTCAATAAGTGTTTTTCAGGATAACATAGTAGTGATGATACCCGAGCTAGCTTCATCAAGTTGCATGCAGCAAACTGTTCAAGGTAGTCACACTTCCCATGGGTGCAAACCATGATGAATTTCATCACAGAATGGTTCGGGTTGGAAGGGACCTTAAAGATCATCTAGTTCCAACGCCCCTGCCATGGGCAGGGACACCTCCCACTAGACCAGGCTGCTCAAAGCCCCATCCAGTCTGGCCTTGAACACTTCCAGGGATGGGGCATCCACAGCTTCCCTGGGCAACCTGTTCCAGTGCCTCACCACCCTCACAGTAAAGAATTTCTTCCTGATATCCAATCTAAATCTGCCCTCTTTCAATTTGAGGCCATTACCCCGTGTCCTGTCATTACACTCCCTGATAAAGAGTCCCTCCCCATCCTTCCTGTAGGCCCCCTTTAGGTACTGGAAGGCTGCTATAAGGCCTCCCCGGAGCCTTCTCTTCTCCAGGCTGAACAACCCCAACTCTCTCAGCCTGTCCTCATAGGAGAGGTGCTCCAGCCCTCTGATCATCTTCGTGGCTCTCCACTGGACCCATTCCAACAGGTCCATGTCCTTCTTGTGCTGAGGACTCCAGAGCTGGACGCAGTACTCCATCGCAGTACTCCATCGCAGTACTCCATCACAGTACTCATCGCAGTACTCATGCCATCTTTCCTTAGAGACTGCTATGATAGATGTAAACCTGCAATCATGGACTAAATGAACTTAAAAATCTTTTGTGTAGAAAGATAAATCATAAATTAGTGATCTGTGTATATATATATATGTGTGTATATTTGAAGATAAAAAGTAGTAACGACCGAGCATGATATAAATGATATGGAATAAAGGGTGGAATGTCCTGGTTTGAAATAGAACAGAACCAATTTTTTTTTCAGTAATTTTACTTTTCAGTTATGTCTCTTCTAACTAACTGCACTCTCTGAAATTAACGGCATATTTTTCAGACAATGTCTCCTTCCAGAGTGATAAGGCCTGATGTTTATAGTTAATACCGAGGAATGGTATGCAGAGAGGCTCTTGCTTATACTTATTGGTGTAACAACCAAGGTCAGCTAACTTTGATTTGTAGCAAGTTGGAGGGCTGGAAGTGGAAGAGTGTACAGGGGTTGCACCTGTGGGGAGGAGCGGACAGGACAGGACAGGTGACCCAAAACTGACCAACGGAGTATTCCGTCCCATCTGTCTCATGCTCAGTCTAAAAGCTGAGGGATCAAAGGGGTCAGCCTCTTTCTTCAATGGCCGGCATCCAAGGAGGACTCTGTCTGTTCATCTGCATTTGATCCTGATCCGTGCGTTCCTGAATCCAGTTCTTGAGTTCAGCTCCCATCAGTACCTGCCAGTGACATGATTGTCGTCCTGGGAGCTCGATACTGGTTTTGTATATATATTGTATATATTTCATTATCTTCTTATGAATATTATTATATTTTCTTTTTATTATTGATATTTCATTAAAGTAGGTTTAGTTTTCTTTTCAACCCATAAGTCTCTCCCTTATTTGCTCTCTCTTCTCTTCTGGGAAGGGAGAGAGAGATTAAAAGAGAGCACCTGTCGTTCATTTAGTGGCCAGCCCAGCCCAAACCATGACAGATTTATTGGCACACAACATGTAAGTATTAAGTATTGAAAGACCACAATAAGGTCTCCCTGGAGCCTCCTCTTCTTCAGGCTGAACAACCCCAACTCTCTCAGCCTGTCCTCATAGGAGAGGTGTTCCATCCCTCTGATCATTTTTGTGGCCCTCCTCTGGACACACTCCAAGAGGTCCATGTCTTTCTTCTACTGAGGATTCCAGTACTGTTGGATGCAGTACTCCAGGTGGGGTCTCACCAGAGCAGAGTAGAGGGGCAGAATCACCTCCCTCGACCTGCTGGCTATGCTTCTTTTGATGCAGCCCATGGTACGGTTGACTTTCTGGACTGTGAGTGCACATTGCCAGCTCATGTTGAGCTTCTTATCCACCAACACCCCCAAGTCCTTCTCCTCAGGGCTGCTCTCAAGCCATTCTCCACCCAGCCTGTATTTGTGCTTGGGATTGCCCCGACCCATGTGCAGGACCTTGCACTTGGCCTGGTTGAACTTCACGAGGTTTTCACAGGCCCACCTCTCCAGCCTGTCAAGGTCCCTCTGTATGTCATCCTTTCCCTCCACCACGTGAGTGAGTCAACTATGGAAGAAACCCTGCTGGACTTGTTTGCAAACGGAGAAGGACTTGTGGGTGATGTGATGGCTGGAGGCCATCTTGGGCATAACGATCATGAAATGATAGTTTTTGTTTCTTGGAGAAATAAGGAAGAGGGTCAGCAGAACTGCTACCTTGGACTTCTGGAGGGCAGACTTTGGCCTGTTTTGCCTTTTGCTTCCGATTCTCCCCCACAGGTGTGGGGGCTTGAGCAAGCTCCTGCGTGGTTCTTTGTTGCCAGCTGAGACTAAACCACAACAAATATATACTCTACATAAACAAATCATAGCCAAAACATAGCCATGCCTTTTCATTATTTGATTTTTTTCTGATAAGAATGTGGAATTGTCTACATTTTTGCCTCTCAAAATATTTATTTCTAGTCGTGGCTCTGCTCACACACAATGTCACTCTTCAGCACTCAGAAGAGCTGCTTAATGGTTTCCAAAAGAATAAACCCACTGTGAGGCAGCTTTACCTGTCTCAGCCTAACCTGTCAAGATACTTACCAAAATTTCAAGCGTATGATTTAAAATATGCCATTGTAAGGGTGACAATTATAATGACACTTTAGTTATGAAATTGATGTACCATCCAAGGTAAAACTTGTTTTGGTCCTTTCAGGTGAGCAAACTCACCTGAACTTGCAGGATCAAAACAGAGGCCACGGTATCCTCAAATAAATATTATTTACATCTGAAGAACAATATTAATGAATGTCAGCAGTTCTAACTGACAATTACAAAGGCACCGCCAAGCCTGGGTAACAAATCAGTTATTAGTAGAGGAGTCAGATAGTGCTAATCTCTTCACCAGCTAGTCAGCACTTTCAAACAGCCTGTGGAGATGATAGATGCTGTTTACTTAGCACAGACTTCTCATCTACTTTTTAGTGATGCTGGGAACAGTCAGTGGTCAAAAATTCATGTTGGTCCCTCTGATTAAGAGAAGTATTCAAGCATCCCCTGCTTCACAATGTGCTTTTCTCTCTTCGTTTATGTTTTCTTTGTGAAGTTGCATCCTTTTGGGTGTTTTTGATGTCAGATTCCTTCTTCTTCTTTACTCACTTGGAAGATTTATTTAAAAAAACATAATCCCCAAATACCTGTCTTGTTGGCTTCTTGGGTGGAGAAATTGTTGCAATAATGTGGTTGAGATAGTGCAATCTTGCCAGGTCTGTACAGCACAGAGAGCTCACACCCAAAACACCCTTGGCAGAGCCACCCATGCCTTTAGATGTCACTGCCAAGGACAGGGTCATAGGGAAGCTGCCATGCAGAGGGACATCCTGGGTAACACCTAGTCAGCTATTTGCAGATCCAGCCTATGTTTGCATCTGGAAATTAATTCAGGACACTAGTCCTGGGGCTTCTCAACAGAGAGGTGTCAGGAGTGCCAGGAGGCAGGAGAGTGTGAGCAAGGCCAGGTGAGCACACGCAGCTGCAGTGCTGCTACACAGGGCTCCTTTGTTGGGGAAAGGGCACACCTTTGCCTTGTGCCAGGGGATAAAACACCAGCATAGCCTGAGCACCAGGAGGATGGATCACTGCTCACAGCATTATCTATCTGCGCCATTGGCTCTGCTGTCTCTTCTTGCCGTGTTGGTCCTCCAGGACTGCTTCAGGGTGACATAATTTACAGTGAGTTGGCCTAAAGGCTGTGAGTGGAGAAGGACACCCAGCACAATCTGTTTGGCTTGGAGCTAACTGAACTTGCAAAAGGGAATAAATACATGTGTGTTGGTCCCCAGAGCAGCTTCGCTCAGCATTACTGTCTTTCAATTGAATCGAGCAGTTTTGGACTACAGATAACAATGAAGCCTTGGGAGCTAAGGCCTTCATCAGTGTCACATGTACGTACATTTAAATAAAAGTAATAACTGCTACAAGCTTACTCATAAGAACACATAATATTTGATAATACATTATCTTCCAATCCCTACTTCCAAGTTTACTTTAAGATGGTATTAATTATAGGGCTACACATGAAAGGAATCTCTGCATTTCATGGTGGTTATGCTGAGCAATAGCAACTCATTTTCCTTTCCAGGAAAATCTGTGAACTTGGTTGAAGTGAAAGGTTTATGCATAGCAGGTGTTGCTTTTAAAATAACGTGGCTCACAGAAGTCACTGAGAGCTTGAAAGTAAACCATAAATTGTGACATAACTGCAGGAGCTGGAAACAGGAACAACTACATACCCTCTCCTAGAAGTACGCATATGGAGTTAGAAGGGAACTAAGGCTGAAGTTGCCAGAAAGTCCTTTATAACTGCTTTCCACAAATTTAAGTAGCCAGATTTTAGCTCTCATATACATTTGTTCATGTCAAAATTGTTCAAGTGGACTCAGTGGATGGCAGTTTGTTGTATAGATGGGGCAGGACATTGCTCAAGATGGGAAAAGCCTAAATTCTTCAAATCTTATCACCACTGCCCTAACACAGTGGCATGAACTCCCAGACAAAAATTCGATCATGCTTTTATAGATTTTTCCACATTTTTGTCTGGTCAACCTAATTCCAGGTTATTTTCTCATACGAATCTCTCTTCATGGTACTCTGAGAACTAGAAGTTAAAACATTGAAATCTATTGCTAGCGTGTTATAGGCAATTTTATAAATATTCATATAAAAGATTAGCTTTGGTATTAACTCCGGGAAAACGTCAACTTGAAATTAAATATCTAATAGTTGTGATTTGTGTGTCTTGGACTGAAAATACCTAAAATTATCATTATTCTTTGCAAGTGGAATGAATACCAAGCAGGTCTGGGGCATAGGAATAGCCACACCGGATTAATTATATGACTAATGCATTTTTCTCTATTCCTTTAGCAGCAAAGTGCAGGCCACAGTTTGCTTTCACCTGGAGAGGCATCCAGTACACCTGGAATCGACTGCCCCAGGGGTGGAAACACAGCCATACTATTTGCCATGGGCTGATCCAGACTGCCCTGGAGAAGGGTGGAGCTCCAGAACACCTGCAGTACATTGATGACATCATTGTGTGGGGTAATAGAGCAGAAGGAGTTTTCAAGAAAGGTAAGAAAATAATCAAGATTCTTCTGAAAGCAGGTTTTGCTGTAAAAAGCAGCAAGGTCAAGGGACCTGCACAAGAGATCCAGTTCTTGGGAATTAAGTGGCAAGATGGGCATCGACAGATCCCAATGGATGTGTGTCACGTTAAAAGGAATGTAGTTTCGATATTTGTCTGTCAGAATCCCAGGACTTTCGCTGATCTGCTGTCAGATTCACAAATAATTGAAATTAGTCTAGAAAAAATAGTAGCAGTTTCAATATTTGTCTGTCAGAGTCCCAGCAAAGGACTTTCACTGAGTCAGATACACAAATAATCGAATTTTTTTTTTTTTATTGAGAGCAACAGAACAGATTCGAGATTGACGTTGATAAATTCACTAACTACAATAGCGCTAATTAATTAAGGTTAATATTACTAGCAAAATACAACAACCCGGGGCAACATTCACCAGAGGGTGAAAGGTGCAGCACTGACCCAGAAAGGCGTCCCTGCCTGGGGTGGAGGAAGAGAATGCAGACCATCAACTGGTCTGTCAGGTATCAAGTTTCTTCTCTCCCAATTTAACAGTCATTTTCTCCTTCTTTTTATCCCCAAAACTATGAGGTTTCCCTCCCCTAGGTGATGTGTAGTATGATTTGGGTGGAGAGACGAGTGTTACAGCATGATCTGTATAATCTTCATTAGCATATACAGGGGTGTCAACTTTAATATGCATTTCACAGGTAATGAGGCAAAGGTCAATTATCGTGCATGGTAGACACAAAGAACTACACAAAGTCCCCGTTATCTTGATTTTACTGTCTCTGCTGACGAAAAGCAGGGCTGTCCTGGCTCCCCAAGACTCCCCTGTTATCTATATATCCTGTGATAGCCGGACAAGCCTTCACTCCCCTGGGCTGCACAAGAGATAGCAAAGCCAGTCTTAATTTCTCTTTGAGCACAGAGACTTCACCTCATTATCCAAATTCCACATTATCCACCCCGTGACTATAGTCACTCAAATCGAAATCCAAATCACACTCTCATAAAATCAGTTTTGGGGGTATCCCTTACATTAGACTTCTCTTCCTCCACTTCAGGATTCACCTTCAATTCTGTCCCGCCAGAGATCATCTGCACCTGATGAATTAACACCTGGATCAACATAGATTTGACACAAGCCAATATCATACAAAACCCAATGACTACAATAATCACAGATTGCAATAAGGAAGCAAGCCATCCTGATAGTGAAAATCCCAATCCGTGTAACAGCTTATTCAACCTTGTTGTTTCCATCCCTTTTCTCAATTCACGGCTGGCCTTTGCCACACGTTTTATGTGATCTAGTTGTTCGTCAAGATCTTTAGTCACATTTGGTATATGAACACAACAGGTATCATTTACTAATTCCAAATATCTGCAGACTCCATTTTCATGCAGCAATAGCAGATCTAATGCCAGTCTATTTTGCAATGTCATTCTCGATGTTGCCTGCAGCAACATCTTGATGTTGCTGGTGGTGTTCAATATCTTCATCAACGATTTAGACAGTGGGAGTTACTTTCGCTGCCCTATGTCCAGTTTTAAAAGTATTTTAGTAAAAGAGAACTAAAAGAAATTCACATATCCAATTCCTATCAAGCATCATCGCCTAAATCTATGCAGATCTTCCAATGGTAGAACAGGAACTGTCATTTAGAACTGCTATTCCTCATTTGCTATTTGCCGTCCCACAACTACCTCAGCCTTATAAGCCAGTTTACAGCTTTGGAAATGGAAAAAAGAGGTCAAACTGCAGATATAATAATCCCCAAGTGATAAGCAGATTTTTTGATGTGCTATAGGTTGGACAAAGAGAAAGCCTCCCTCTGTTTGATAAAGGACAACTTTTTCATCCTAAATTTGTGCCAAGGCCGTTTGTTTTGTTTGCTTTTTGTTTTAATTTAAATCAGCTGTTTTAAGTCAGAAATGTCAAATGACCAGTCTGTTCAATTTGGTTTGCTTTTATAAACATGATTATAGATTCTACTACATCAGGTCTTTGTGATCCTATTGCAGGGCATAGGTAAAACAGAATGAAGCCTCTGGATCTGGCAAGATGTTGAGCTGTACACATGTCTCACTGTATAGATTGTGGTGCCAGACAGGTTTCAGGGTATACAGGAAGATGTAAATCCTATGCCTGTTCACTCAGGCTTTGTGCGCAGAGGGATGGATTTTTATTAGAAGCAGATGTTTGCTCTAATCCAAATTGTTCAACACACCTTATTACAACTTCAAAGAACATAGGGCCTTCATTACATTTCCACAGCAATGGAACAACACTGCACCTCAGCTCCCACTGCAGGGAACTCAGTCTACTGCTGCCAGTATTTCTGCCTCAGATTTGCTACTGTTTCTTAAGTAGATACTTCTCTGTTTAGATTATTTTTCCTCTGGCTTTGATCCCATCACCAGGCATTTCCATTTTCAGTCTGTAGCAGAAGGCTGACATAAAACATGATCAGCTTTCAGGACACGTAGAATGTGTGAGTCCATCAAGCTTGTCAAGTGGAAGAATGGGGCTTCAATAGGTTTAAATAGATGCTATAAATACTACTTATAAAAAAAGGCTGATCCTATTTTAAAATTTTGTTTGAAAAATGTCTATGCTTTACTAATACTAAAAAATAAAATTAATGTAGGCTTAAAATTTCAAAGCAAAGTGGACTATTGCCTGTTCATGTCTCCAACAGAGCAACTGTAAGTTTATGGAGTTTTATCCACTACTAACCAACCAACTAGAAGATGGCTTTTTATGTGCTGACTCTCTAATTGAGTTTGGAAACATTCCCAATAAAAATATGATGGCCAAATGCACAGCTCATCAAGAGGCGTAGGAATCAGACTGTAGAATGAAATAAGACAAAACGTGTAAAATTTGTTGTCGTGGTTTAGCCTCAGACGGCAACAAAGAACCACGTGCCGCTCGCTCGGGCCTTCCCAATACGGGAAGAATCGGAAGAAAAAGGCAAAACTCGTGGGTTGAGACAAAGGCAGTTTAACAGAACAGCAAAGGGAACAAGGGAACAACAACAATAACACGGACAGAGGAATATACAAACACAATTACAGAACCGCCACTCACCAGGACCCGGGACGCCCCAGCCCGCTCCAAGCGGCGACTTCCTGCCCCCTCCCCCGGCAGCTCAGGGTGGGCATGGCTCATATGGCATGGAATACCTGTCCTGGGGAGAATTAACCCTGTCCCTGCCGGAACCAGGACATTTGTGGAGTCAATTCTTAAACCCCAATCACTCTGTTAATTTCAGTGTTATCAAAATGCTTCATTATAATTTGGATTTTTTTTCCCCTAAATAGAAAATAGGATGCTTAATATGAAATCTATCTCTCTCTATGTCCTGGTTCCGGTGGGGATAGGGTTAATTTTTCCTGGTATTCCATGCCATGTGAGCCACGCCCACCCTGAGCTGCCGGGGGAGGGGGCAGGAAGTTGCTGCTTAAAAGCGGGCTGGGGCATCCCAGGTCTGGCCGGCGAGCGGTGGGGAGCAGTGGTTCCGTAATCGTGTTTGGTGGTGGTGGTGGTGGTGGTGGTGGTGGTGGTGGTGGTGGTGGTGGTTGTGGTTGTGGTTGTGGTTGTGGTTGTGGTTGTGGTTGTGGTTGTGGTTGTTGTTGTTGTTGTTGTTGTTGTTGTTGTTGTTGTTGTTGTTGTTGTTTGCCTGTTCCCTTTGCTGTTCTGTTAAACTGCCTTTGTCTCAACCCAAGAGTCTTGCCTTTTCTTACGATTCTTCCTGTATTAGGAAGGCACGAGCGAGCGGCACGTGGTTCTTTGTTGCCGTTTGAGGCTAAACCACGACAGTCCTTTTTGGTGCCCAACGTGGGGCTCGAAGGGTTGAGATAACGACAGAATCCAACTAGAACGTGGAA
The DNA here is from genome assembly GCF_028500815.1 of Rissa tridactyla. NCBI lineage: Eukaryota > Metazoa > Chordata > Aves > Charadriiformes > Laridae > Rissa > Rissa tridactyla. Next base: position 5,085,255 of record NC_071496.1, read on the forward strand.
AAAAACGGTTTTGGTTTTTTAGGTAAATAGTGACTGGTCATCATGTTGCTTGGTTTGTTCTCATGGCTGTGTTACATAAATTCCTATATGGCTTATGTACTCCCTGCGATGCTGTTTACCATGTCTGGAAGAGGGATGAGGATTATCATTCTGCTGTCCTGTGCGATATCTGTTTATGATATGATAACATCACTGTTCAGACAGCTATTTTGGGGTGTTTATGTGGTTTTGCTGTCCTGTCCGTATATTGGACACCGTCTCTCAGAATTTGTTAATAATTTCCCCAGCCCTTTTGCCTCCCTTTTCTCCTTCGGGTCAGGTATGACAGCTTTTGAGAATTTTGAATATCCTTGGGATACTCAAACCAGCCTGGTCCTAGTGCTATGTCTCCTGAATACGTTCCAGGTCTTGTTTAAGATTAAGCGACTATTTAAGACTACCACCCGGAGATCTGCTCCGAGGCTGGATAGTCAGGGGTGGCATGGCATGTGGGAGAGCATGGGCAGGTACCTAGAGAACTACTCACCTCCAATGGTCTGGGACTTCACCCCTGAACAATTACAGGACCCTGATAAAGTGGTAGAATATTTGAAGGGAAAATGCTGTGGCTATTCTAGAGAGGCACAACTCACCGCGCTGTGCTGGGCCCTGGCCAGTATCTACCAGGCACTGCTCAGAATTATGCAGCACCCTCAAGGGGAAGAGATGGAAACCAGACCAGCAGCCACTGCGGCTGCTGCAGCCCCTGCGTCAGCCACTGCGGCTACTGCAACCCCTGTGACGGACACTGCGGCTACCGCAACCCCTGCGGCAGCCACTGTAGCTACTGCAATCCTTGCGACAGACACTGCGGCTACTGCAACCCCTGTGGTAGCCACTGCAGTTACTCCAACCCCCATAGCAGCCACTGCCACTGAACCAGGGAATCAACCCGTGCCGGTATCAGTTGCCCCCATACAGAAGAAGAAGTACATGAAGAAATCAGTTCGCTTAGTAAGAGATGATGATGAACCAGGGTCATCACGAGAGCAGGAGGAAGAGGCAGAACCAGAGATAATTACTCGATCCCTATCCTTGAGTGAGCTGCGGGATATGCGAAAAGATTTCAGCCGACTTTCAGGCGAGCACATTGTCACCTGGCTGCTCCGGTGCTGGGATAACGGGGCCAGTAGCCTGGAATTAGAGGGTAGGGAGGCCAGGCAGCTGGGATCCCTGTCTAGGGAAGGCGGCATTGACAAGGCGATTGGGAAAAAGACCCAAGCCCTCAGCCTCTGGAAACGACTCCTGTTAGGCGTGAGGGAGAGGTACCCCTTCAGCGAGGATGTTGTATGTCAGCCAAGCAAGTGGACTACCATGGAAAGAGGTATCCAGTACCTGAGAGAATTAGCCGTGCGGGAGATGATTTATTATGACTTGGACAATGCAGACTTACCCACAGACCCTGATGAGGTGCGATGCACAAGGCCCATGTGGCGGAAGTTTGTACAGAGCGCACCATCGTCATATGCCAACTCCCTGGCAGTAATGGAATGGAAAGGTGAAGAGGGACCAACGGTGGATGAGGTAGCTGGCCGGCTCCGGCGATATGAAGAAAGTCTCTCTTCCCCCCTTGTCTCAGCTGTGGAGAAACTGTCGCGGAAGGTCCAGCAACTTGAAGAGAATATGTCCTACTCCCCACCTGCACGGGCCAGCGTCTCAGCTATTAGGAGGAGGCATTTCCCCACTCGAGAGAGAGAGTACAGAGGGTACACACCACGAGGCACCCTGTGGTTCTACCTGCGTGACCACGGGGAGGACATGAGGAAGTGGGATGGACAACCTACTTCGATCCTGCGGACACGGGTACAGGAGTTGCAAGGAAGGACAACCACAAAAGGGGATCCCTCCAGGAAAAGTGCCGCCCCAGTTTCCAGTGGGCCGTTCCCCAGACAAAGCAGAAGGCCTGATCTTGCTTCTGATCCTCTTGAAGGAACTTCCAAGTCATTTATGCAAGAAGTGAGTAATGGATACTATGACCAGTATTAGGGGGGCCCTGCCTCCGGCCAGGTGGAGGAAAGGGACAACCGGGTTTATTGGACGGTGTGGATTCGATGGCCTGGCACATCAGACCCACAGGAGTATAAGGCTCTAGTGGACACGGGTGCGCAGTGTACTTTAATACCATCAAGCTATAGAGGGGCAGAACCCATTTGTATTTCTGGGGTGACAGGGGGATCCCAAGAGTTGACTGTACTGGAGGCAGAAGTGAGCCTAACTGGGAATGAGTGGCAAAAGCATCCCATTGTGACTGGCCCAGAGGCTCCATGCATCCTTGGCATAGATTACCTCAGGAGAGGGTATTTTAAGGACCCAAAAGGGTACTGGTGGGCCTTTGGCATAGCTGCTTTGGAGACGGAGAAAGTTAAACAGTTATCTGCCTTGCCTGGTCTCTCGGAGGATTCTTCTGTTGTGGGGTTGTTGAGGGTCAAAGAACAACAGGTGCCGATTGCTACCACAACGGTGCATCGGCGGCAGTATCGCACTAACCGAGACTCTCTGATTCCCATCCATGAGCTGATTCGTCAACTAGAGGTTCAAGGAGTGATCAGCAAGACTCGCTCACCCTTTAACAGTCCCATATGGCCGGTGCGAAAATCTAATGGAGAGTGGAGGCTAACTGTAGACTATCGTGGTCTGAATGAAGTCATGCCACCGCTGAGTGCTGCCGTGCCGGACATGCTAGAACTCCAGTACGAACTGGAGTCCAAGGCAGCCAAGTGGTATGCCACAGCTGATATAGCGAATGCATTCTTCTCAATCCCTTTGGCAGCAGAGTGCAGGCCACAGTTTGCTTTCACTTGGAGGGGCGTCCAATACACCTGGAATCGACTGCCCCAGGGGTGGAAACACAGCCCCACCATTTGCCGTGGACTGATCCAGACTGCAGTGGAACAGGGTGAAGCTCCAGAACATCTGCAGTACATTGATGACATCATTGTATGGGGAAACACAGCAGAAGAAGTTTTTGAGAAAGGGAGTAAAATAGTCCGAATCCTTCTGAAAGCTGGTTTTGCTATAAAGCGAAGTAAGGTCAAGGGACCTGCGCAGGAGATCCAGTTTTTAGGAATAAAATGGCAAGATGGACGCCATCAGATTCCAATGGATGTGATCAACAAAATAGCAGCTATGTCTCCACCAACTAGTAAAAAGGAAACACAAGCTTTCTTAGGCATTGTGGGTTTTTGGAGAATGCATATCCCAGATTACAGTCTAATTGTATGCCCTCTGTATCAAGTGACCCGGAAGAAGAATGATTTTAAATGGGGTCCTGAGCAACGACAAGCTTTTGAACAAATCAAACAGGAAATAGTCCATGCAGTGGCCCTGGGGCCAGTCCGGGCAGGACAAGATGTTAAAAACATGCTCTACACCGCAGCCGGGGAGAACGGCCCTACCTGGAGCCTCTGGCAGAAAGCACCAGGGGAGACTCGAGGTCGACCCCTAGGGTTTTGGAGTCAGGGATACAGAGGATCCGAAGCCCGCTACACTCCAACAGAAAAAGAGATATTGGCAGCATATGAAGGGGTTCGAGCTGCTTCGGAAGTAGTTGGTACAGAAGCACAGCTCCTCTTAGCACCTCGACTGCCGGTGCTGGGCTGGATGTTCAAAGAAAGGGTCCCCACCACACATCATGCAACCGATGCTACATGGAGTAAGTGGATTGCACTGATCACGCAGCGAACTCGAATGGGAAACCCCAGTCGCCCAGGAATTCTGGAAGTGATCATGGACTGGCCAGAAGGCAAGGATTTCGGAATGTCACCAGAGGAGGAGGTGACGCGTGCAGAAGAGGCCCCACCATATAATAAACTGCCAGAAAATGAGAAGAAATATGCCCTGTTCACTGATGGGTCCTGCCGGATTGTGGGAAAGCATCGAAAGTGGAAGGCTGCTGTGTGGAGTCCTACACGACAAGTTGCAGAAGCCAGTGAGGGACAGGGTGAATTGAGCCAGTTTGCAGAGGTGAAGGCTATTCAGCTGGCTTTGGACATTGCTGAGCGAGAAAAATGGCCAGTACTTGATCTCTACACTGACTCATGGATGGTGGCAAATGCTCTGTGGGGGTGGTTACAGCAGTGGAAGCAGGGCAACTGGCAGCGCAGAGGCAAACCCATCTGGGCTGCTGAACTATGGCAAGATATTGCTGCCCGGATAGAGAATCTGGTTGTGAAAGTACGCCATGTAGATGCCCACGTACCGAAGAATCGGGCCACGGAGGAACATCAGAACAACCAGCAGGTGGATCGGGCCGCTAGGATTGAAGTGGCTCAGGTGGATCTGGACTGGCAACATAAGGGTGAACTATTCATAGCTCGGTGGGCCCATGACTCCTCAGGCCATCAAGGGAGAGATGCGACATATAGATGGGCTCGTGACCGAGGGGTGGACTTGACCATGGACACTATTGCACAGGTCATCCATGAATGTGAGACATGCGCTGCGATCAAACAAGCCAAGCGTTTGAAGCCTCTTTGGTATGGAGGGCGATGGCTGAAATACAAATATGGGGAGGCCTGGTAGATTGATTATATCACACTGCCACAAACCCGTCAAGGCAAGCGCTATGTGCTCACAATGGTGGAAGCAACCACTGGATGGCTGGAAACATACCCTGTGCCCCATGCCACTGCCCGGAACACTATCCTGGGCCTTGAAAAGCAAGTCCTGTGGCGACATGGTACCCCAGAGAGAATTGAGTCGGACAACGGGACTCATTTCCGAAACAGCCTCATAGACACCTGGGCCAAAGAGCATGGTATCGAGTGGGTGTATCACATCCCCTATCACGCACCAGCCTCTGGGAAGATAGAACGATACAATGGACTGTTAAAAACTACACTGAGAGCAATGGGTGGTGGGACTTTAAAACACTGGGATACACATTTAGCAAAAGCTACCTGGCTAGTTAACACCAGGGGATCTAACAATCGGGCTGGCCCTGCCCAATCAAAACTTCCACGTACTGTAGAAGGGGATAAAGTCCCCGTAGTGCACATGAAGAATATGCTAGGGAAGACAGTCTGGGTTAGTCCTGCCTCAGGCAAAGGCAAACCCATCCGTGGGATTGCTTTTGCCCAAGGACCTGGGTGCACTTGGTGGGTGATGCGGAAGGATGGGGAAGTCCGATGTGTACCTCATGGGGATCTGATCTTGGGCGAGAATAGCCAATGAATCAGATTCTGTGCTGTTAATTGCTGAGTAACACTGTCACTGTATGTCCTCATTGCTATAATTGCTATCAGTTGTACTACAAGTAAGGCACAGGGATGATGGGATAAGAACTGATCTCAGCAGCTGGCGCCCAGGAGTTTCCTCAAGATCTACATCTTCAGCCCACGGACTGCGTGCATGAGCCACACCAGGTGCACCAGTCACAAGCTCCGAAAAATACAGCATGCAACAGACCAGCACCACCCAGCATCTCACCTGCCCTGAGGGACTGTTCTAACAGATGGAGCCCAAAGCCGTGGATTAAAAGAACTCAACGGACACTTTGGAGGGATGGCCCATAAACTAAGGGCATTATATGTGTGTATATATATATATATAACAGGGGAAAGTGGTGGCAATTCATTGGAACCTGCTGGGCATGGCATAGATGGTATGGAATAAGGGGTGGATAATGTCCTGGTTCCGGTGGGGATAGGTTTAATTTTTCCTGGTATTCCATGACATGTGAGCCATGCCCACCCTGAGCTGCCGGGGGAGGGGGCAGGAAGTTGCTGCTTAAAAGCGGGCTGGGGCGTCCCGGGTCCGGCCGGCGAGCGGCGGGGGAGCGGCGGTTCCGTAATCGTGTTTGTATATTCCCCTATCCGTGTTGTTGTTGTTGTTTGCCTGTTCCCTTTGCTGTTCTGTTAAACTGCCTTTGTCTCAACCCAAGAGTCTTGCCTTTTCTTACGATTCTTTCTGTATTAGGAAGGCGCGAGCGAGCGGCACGTGGTTCTTTGTTGCCGTCTGAGGCTAAACCACGACACTCTAACAGCTACATCAAATTCAGTCACCATGAATAACTCTTTGGGGATTGAATTTGCAGGACCTACACAGCTAAGTGGATGAATCTGGCTATACATCTTGACAGAAATCCCGAATTGCAGATACTCACATAAATTCCCATCACCTCTATGAAGTACTTACAGCTCTGGGTAATGAAGGCACAAAGCCTACCAAGTAGATTATTTAAGCTGCCATCCTTAGTACAGCTGACCTTTGCATTTGCGCACCTTCTTTCCCCTGACCAAAACCAAGAGACACCCTTCGAAACCTGCATGGTTGAATCTGCATGACTTAGAAATTACTTTGTTGACACAGGGCAAATCCACATCAACTTCTTTGTCCCTGGACAGAGGCAATGGTAGTTAGGCACCAAAATACCTTTGAGGTCCAGGTATAAGGTCCTTAGCTTGTTTCCTTTTAAATGCAGCCTTTACTCCAGTGCATACGTTAGCCTTTCTACATCCTTGGGGGGGTTTGTGCTATAAGCGTAACTGGCTTGAGCTGAAGTGAGTATTTATTTGTTTATTTTTTTAATACTCAAAGCCAATTTGTGACTCTTTCAAAGTACTTTGAAACTCTTTCAGATCTTCCACAAGAACCAGCAAAGTTGCTCATTGCCTAAAAAAGAATAGGGTCTAAAGTTTTCAAAGCCCAAAGATACATTGACCAAAAGAAGACACAGTTTAAAGTTTCCTATTCATATTGCTTTCACATGCTTTTCTCACCATTTCTTATTAAAATGATATTTTAGCAAATACCATTTACCCAACTTCTCTTCAAGAAACTTCCAAAAGGAAGCTAATAGAAAGTATACTTTCCAAATGCTTTGTTTTTTCATGCTATGATATTTTAAATTGATTTTCAATTATAAAATAAGACCAGCAAGAAAATATATATTTTCCTTATCATACTTCTAAGGCAACATAGTTCTTTCTAGTTTTACTTCCTATTATTTCACTCATTATTATTTATGTTGAGGAAATAAATAAACCTTTAGTTAGCCAGTTCTGTCAGCTTATCACCATTACTTGTCTGCTCAATGTAGTTCTTAATGCAGAATTGTAGAAACAGCATAAATGATGCATCACATCAGCCAGTCATAGCATTATAATTTACTGGTGACTTATTAATACAATTCATCAGCCACATACATTCATTAGCTTTTTTTTCTTTGTAGTAAGAGTAGTTAAACAGGATTTAGGGTGTTCTATTGGTGAAAATCATTGGGAATTTTTCTAGGAAAGTAGTATAGCATCACTTCTTGATGTAATTAAAAGGTGGATTTTGGAAATGCTCTGAACAATGCAATGAAGTTTATCGGCCATTAGAAACACTTAGCATTCTTTTTAGCAGGGAACAGGACGACGTGAGAATTGTTCAGGCAGAAACAGATGGAATACAAAGAGTAGTTTCTTAGCTCACGCCACACAAATTTCACTCTCCCTCAGTCATCAGGTGTTAATGCAAGAACACTCATATTTTTTCTAATGCTTTCCTTTTATGCAGTCCACAGTAAGGGACTTAACTGTCAAAAGGGAGGGATTATGCCAGCAGTCAATTGCAAGTTGTATTGGGTTTGCATGGCAAGGTTTTGTTAGCAAGGGTGACTTCTGTAAAAAGCTGCTAAAAGCTTACCAGTGTCCAGTAGAGCTGACTGTCATTGGCTTTAAGCCGAGCCAATCAGCAATGGTGGTAGCACATCTGTGATAACATATTTAAGAAAGAGGTAAAAAACCTGCGCAACACCAGCAGCAGTCAGAAGAGAGGGATGAGAATATGCGAGAGAAACAACTCCGCAGACACCAAAGTCAGTGAAGAAGGAGGGGGAGAAGGTGCTCCAGGCACCAGAGCAGAGATTCTCCTGCAGCCCATGGAGGTCCATGGTGGAGCAGCTGTCCACTCTGCAGCTCATGGAGGACCACATGCCAGAGCAGGTGGATACCTGAAGGAGGCTGTGACCCCATGAGAAGTCCACACTAGAGATGGCTCCTGACAGGACCTGTGACCCCGTGGAGAGAGGAGCCCATGGTAGAGCAGGTTTGCTGGCAAGACTTGTGACCCCGTGGGGGACCCATGCTGGAGCAGTCTGTTCCTGAAGGATTGAACCCCATGGTAGAGACAACATGTAATGAACTGACTGCAACCCCCATTCCCTGTCCCCCTGTACCACTGCAGGGGGAGGAGGTAGAGAATTAGTGAGAAAAGTTAAGCTCAGGAAGAAGGGAGGGGTGGGGGGAAGGTGTTTAAGGATTTGTTTTTATTTTCTCATTATCCTACTCTGAATTTGATTGGTATTAAATTAAACTAATTTCCTGTCATGGTTTGGTCCGGACTGGCCACTGAGGGAGCTGGGGTTGTTTAGCCTAGAGAAAAGGAGGCTGAGGGCAGATCTTATCACTCTCTACAACTACCTGAAAGGAGGTTGTAGAGAGGTGGGGATCGGTCTCTTCTCCCAAGTAACAGGTGACAGGACAAGAGGAAATGGCCTCAAGTTGCACCAGGGGAGGTTTAGACTGGATATTAGGAAAACATTTTTACACTGAAAGCGTTATTAAGCATTGGAACAGGCTGCCCAGGGAAGTGGTTGAGGCACCATCCCTGGAGGTATTTAAAAGGCGGGTAGACATAGTGCTTAGAGATATGGTTTAGTGATGTTTTTTCTCAGAGTTAGGTTGATGGTTGGACTAGATGATCTGAAAGGTCCCTTCCCACCTAGGCAATTCTATGATTCTATGCAATGAATGACAGATGCTCTCCCCCACCTTTCTCTCCAAGGAGAGGAGGGAGAGGGAGAGACCTATGAGTTTAGAAGAAACTGAACTACTTTAATAAAAACATGAATAAAAAAATAAAAAGAAGATAATGAAATATATACAAAACCAGTATCGAGCTCCCAGAATGATGATCACATCGCTGGCAGGTACTGGGGAAGTCCCAGACTGGACTCAGCGATGGGTGGGAACTGGATTCCAGAGCTGGAGTCAGGAACACACAGATAGGGATCAAAGGCAGACAAACAGACAGAGTCCTCCTTGGATGTTGGCCATTGAAAAAAGAGGGCTGACCCTTTGATCCCTCAGCTTTTATGATGAGCATGAGGCAGATGGGATGGAATACCCTGTTGGTCAGTTTTGGGTCACCTGTCCTGTCTGCTCCTCCCCACAGGTCTGGCCCCTCTATGCTCTTCCATTTCCGAAGCTGTGTGCTGCCCTAGAGATTGGCAGACCAGGGGTTTTCGGATTTGCTAAATGCAGTTAAGTAGCACATAAGAGCTGTGGTTGCTTATGTTCTTGGTAGAAGTTTGCTTTGAAATATCTGAAATTAAATGCTTGTCATGATTTCAAAATGAAATGTTGCAGGAATTTCCCCTTTCCAAGAAGCTTTGAAATTTCTGAAGACATTTTGGAACAAGGTGGAATGTCTTTTTCTTCCAATTTTGTAATATCTAATGGAAAGGAAATTCTTACTTTTATATTCTTACTTTTATCACCTCTAGCAGTTTTATAACAGTTTTATGACCAACACTTGTCCCCTCACTTGCTTTAGCAACAAAGTGGAGTTGAATCAGAAGATAAACTTGGCAAGGTTAGCACTACAGACAATGCTTGACTTCACATAGCTTGCCTTATGGTATTTTGTTTCCACTTTTCACTTTGTTTTTTCCTTAATATGCATTAGTAACGTCAGATGAAAAAACTAAAGTAAACGCATAGCCATTGGCAAGCAATTAGCAAACACAAGAAAAAACAAAGGCACCAGAATGGGGAAAAGGTGAGTTATTCAGTGAAATTGTAGGCGAGGAAGAGAAATTGCTTTTGAGAAATTGCTTTTGAAAGGATGCTATGATGGTTTATCAAACTTAAACTTTTTATCCATTACCAGCTAGTACATTTTTTAAGTTCCAAGCACAACTTCCTTTCATAGATTTGCTTAAGCAAACTTAGAGAGCAGAAGGTAAGGGGAGGTTGAACCACTGAACTTTTCTGGATGGAAAGTTTGGAAGAGGAGAGGGGTATTATGGCAAGCATGGCAAGCATGGTGAGCTGTAGGCAATCCAGGAGACCCCTGGAGTGCATCGAAGATAACTTCTTAAGCTAGGTAATAGACAGTCCCACCAGAGGAGAGGTGATACTGGACCTGTTGGTCACCAATGCAAGTGGGCTAATTGGTGATGTCATGATTGGAGGCAGCCTGGGCTGCAGTGATCATGCATTGGTGGAGTTTGCAGTCCTGAGGGACATGGGTCAGGTGAAGAATTAAGTCAGGACCCTGAATTTTAGGAAAGCAAACTTCCAGCTCTTCAAGGAGTTAGTCAATAGGCCCTCCTGGGAAACTGCCCTCAGGGGCAAGGGAGCAAAGAGACCTGGCAGATCATTAAAGATGCTTTCCTTAGAGTGCAAGAGCTCTCAATCCCCAAGTGTAAGAAATCAGGAAAGGAGGTCAAGAGACCAGCATGGCTGAGTCAAGACCTGCTGGTCAAACTAAAAGACAAGAAGGAAATGCACAGGCACTGGAAGAAGGGACGGGTATCCTGGGAAGAGTATAGGGATGCTGCCCGGTTGTGTAGGGATGGGGTCAGGAAGGCCAAGGTGTGGCTGGAGCTGAACTTGGCAAGGGAGGCAAAGAATAAGAAGAAGGGCTTCTACAGGTATGTCAACCAGAAAAGGAAGGTCAAAGAAAGCGTACCCCCCCCTAAAGGGCAAGACTGGCAAACTGGTAATAATGGATGAGGAGAAGGCTGAGGTTCTCAACAACTGTTTTGCCTCAGACTTCACTGGCAATTTCTCTCCCCAAACCTGGGATGTGAGGGAGTGGATGGACTGCAAGAGAGGGACTGGGGAAGAAAAAAGTCCCTCCCACTGTAAGAGAAGATCAGGTTTCTGACCACCTGAGGAACCTGAACCTACAGAAGTCTATGGGACCTGATGAGATGCACCCCAGAGTCCTGAGGGAACTGGCTGATGTCGTTACCAAGCCACTCTTCATGTTATTTGAAAAGTCATGGCAGTCAGGTGAAGTCCCTGGTGACTGGAAAAAGGGAAACATCGCACCCATTTTTAAAAAGGGTAGAAAGGAGGACCCTGGTAACTACCGCCCTGTCAGCCTCACCTCTGTGCCTGGGAAGATCATGGAACAGATCTTCTTAGAAGCTATGCTAAAGCACATGGAGGACAGGGAGGTGATTAGAGACAGCCAGCATGGCTTCACCAGGGGCAAGTCCTGCCTGACCAACCTAGCGGCTTTCTACAATGGAGTGACTGCATCAGTGGACAAGGGAAGAGCAACGGATATCGTCTATCTGGATTTCTGTAAGGCCTTTGACACGGTCTCCCACAACATCCTTCTCTCTAAGTTGGAGAGATACGGATTTGATGGGTGGGCTCTTCCGTGGATAAGGAACTGGCTGGATGGTCGCATCCAGAGGGTGGTGGTCAATGGCTCGATGTCCAGATGGAGAGGGGTGACAAGTGGTGTCCCTCAGGGAGCCGTACTGGGACCGGTGCTGTTCAACATCTTCATCAATGACATAGACAGTGGGATCAAGTGCACCCTCAGCAAGTTTGCCGACAACACTAAGCTGAGTGGTGCAGTCGATGTGCCAGAGGGACGGGATGTCATCCAGAGGGACCTGGATGAGCTAGAGAGGTGGGCCCGAGCAAACCTCATGAAGTTCAACAAGGCCAAGTGCAAGGTCCTACGCTTGGGTCGGGACAATCCTCGTTATCAATACAGGCTGGGGGATGACATGATAGAGAGCAGCCCTGCAGAAAAGGACTTGGGGGGACTGGTGGATGAAAAGCTGGACATGAGCCAACAATGTGCGCTTGCAGCCCAGAAGGCCAATCGCATCCTGGGCTGCATGAAAAGAAGCGTGGCCAGCAGATCCAGAGAGGTTATTCTTCCCCTCTACTCTGCTCTCGTGAGACCCCACCTGGAGTACTGTGTCTAGCTCTGGAGCCCTCAGCACAAGAAGGACATGGACCTGTTGGAGCAGGTCCAGCGGAGGGCCACAAAGATGATCAAAGGGCTGGAGCACCTATGCTATGAGGACAGGCTGAGAGAGTTGGGGTTGTTCAGCCTGGAGAAGAGAAGGCTCTGGGGAGACCTTATAGCGACCTCCAGTACCTGAAGGGGGCCTACAGGAAAGCTGGGGAGGGGCTGTTTGCAAGGGCATGTAGCGATAGGATGAGGGGCAATGGCTTTAACCTAGAGCAGGGTAGGTTTAGATTAGCCATTAGGAAGAAGTCCTTTACACTGAGGGTGGTGAGACACTGGAACAGGTTGCCCAGAGAGGTGGTGGAGGCCCCATCCCTGGAGGCATTCAAGGCCAGGCTTGATGAGGCCCTGAGCAACCTGATCTAGTTGAAGATGTCCCTGCTTACTGCAGGGGGCTTGGACTAGATGACCTTTAAAGGTCCCTTTCAACCTAACAGATTCTATGATTCCCTCCCTCAGCCTTCCCACTTCCACAGATTCTCCTCACTTGGATGCCAATAAGCCCGGTGCCATGTAGGCCATCCCAGCCTTCTCCTCGTCTGTTGTTACCAGTTTGCCATTCTTGGTCACCAGGGAGGGTACGCTTTCTTTAACCTTCCTTTTCTGGTTGACATACCTGTAGAAGCCCTTCTTATTATTCTTAGCATCCCTCACCAAGTTCAGCTCCAGCCGCGCCTTGGCCTTCCTGACCTCATCCCTACACAACCGGGCAGCATCCCTATACCCTTCTCAGGATACCTGTCCCTCCTTCCAGTGCCTGTGCATTTCCTTCTTGTCTTTTAGTTTGACCAGCAGGTCTTGACTCAGCCATGCTGGTCTCTTCCCTTTCTTGCTTGATTTCTTACACCTGGGGATCGAGAGCTCTTGTGCTCTATGGAAAGCATCCTTGAAGATCTGCCAGCTCTGTTCTGCCCCCTTGTCCCTGAGGACCATTTCCCAGGGGGTCCTATTGACTAACTCCTTGAAGAGCCGGAGGTTTGCTTTCCCAAAATTCAGGGTCCTGACTATGCTCCTCATCTGGCACGTATCCCTCAGGACTGTGAACTCCACCAGTGCGTGGTCACTGCAGCCCAGGCTGCCTCCAATCTTGACACCCCCGATGAGCTCACTCGCATTGGTGACTATGAGGTCCAGTATGGCATCCCCTCGGGTAGGGCTGTCTATTTCCTGTCTTAGGAAGTTATCGTCGCGGCACTCCAGGAACCTCCTGGATTGTCTACAGCTTGCCGTGTTACTTTTCCAGCAGATGTCGGGGTGGCTGAAATCCCCCAGCAGGACAAGAGCCTTCGAGCGCGATGCCTCCTGTAGCTGGAGGAAGAAGGCTTCATCAGTAGGCTCCCCTTGATCAGGCGGCCTGTAGTAGACACCAACCACAAGGTTCCCCTTGTTGCCTCGGTCTCTAATTCCTGCCCATAAGCTTTTGACTTCCTCTTGGCTATTCTTTGGGGACATCTCTTCACACTCTATCCATTCCTTAACATAGAGGACAACACCTCCGCCCCTCCTTCCTCACCTGTCCCTTCTGAACAGCCTGTAGCCATCGATAGCCACATTCCAGTCATAGGATTCGTCCCACCAGGTTTCAGTAATGGCCACTATGTCGTAGCTTTCCAGCAGCACAGGAGCTTCCAGCTCCTCCTGTTTGTTGCCCATGCTGCGTGCATTCATGTAGAGGCACTTCAGCTGGGCTGCTGGCTGTGATGCCTTCTTAGAGGAGCACCCCTTGGGGTGTTTCACGGGTGTTTCCCCGTTGACTCGGACTACCTCAGGAGTCCCTGGCTCATCTCTGTAAGACTTTGACTGTGATGCAGCGTCCCCAGGATGCCTCGGGCAAACAGGTCGAAGGCCTTTCCTAGTGCCCCCCTCCCTCTAACCCTGATGTGTTATCCCACAGCTTGTCACAGACAAGCCTGATATTATCATCCCCCTCCCCCTTCACATCTAGTTTAAAGCCCTGTTGATCGGCCCCGCAATCTCTTGGGAAAAGACCCTCCTCCCCCTTTGAGAAAGGTGTCTCCCATTGGATGCCAATAAGCTCAATGCCGTGTAGGCCATCCCATTGTCAAAAAACCCAAAACTGTGGCGGCAACACCAGCCACGGAGCCATGTATTAATGGACTAGATTCGTCTGTTCCTTTCAATGTCACTGCCTGCGACTGGAAGGAGCGAGGAGAAAATAACCTGTACCCCAGACAGGCCTTCCCAAGGCCCTGAAGACTCTTTTGATTGCTCTTGGTCTACGAGTTGCAGCTTCATCTCCACCCACATGGAAAATCAGCAATGGGTAATAGTCTGAGGACTGTATCAAACTAGGGAGTTTCCTGGTGATGTTCTTAACCCAGGCTCCAGGAAGACAGCAGACTTCCCTATGAGGAGGGTCTACCTGGCATACTGGACCCTCTGTTCCCCTCAGGAGGGAGTCACCATCTTTTCTTCCTTGTGGATGCGGTGATGATATGGGTGGTACGCCTTTCTAACTGTGGAGATGTCTCTGGTGTAGATTGCCCATTTTGTTTAGTACTAGTAGCAGTCAGATGATTTGACCCTTTGCATCTTACCTCTGGGCAAGCTTTCTGTAGTAAAGGTCATGCAGCACTGGAGAGAATGTACCCTGGAAGTTCCCTTTCTGTGGGGAAAAGCAGAGGTCCCGGAGCACCAGATCTCTGCCACTACGTCCTGGTTCAGAGTGAAGCAGAGCCAACTTTCTGCTCAGTGGGAGAGGCTCTTGCTTATACTTGTTGCTGTGGCAACCAGGGTCAGCTGACTTGGTTGTTTACCCCATGGAGGGGTTGCACCTGTGGGGAGGATTGGACAGGTCAGGTGACCCAAAACTGACCAATAGGGTATTCCATCCCATCTGCCATGCTCAGTGTAAAAGCTGAGGGTCAGATTGGCTCTTTGTCTTTGCTCTTCGTCTTTGCTCTTCTTTAATGGCTCTCTTTCTTCAATGACTGACCCCTCATCTGCCTTTTGATTCTGGTCAGTGTGTTTCAGTTCCCGTTTGTCACTGAGTCCATTCTGGAACTTTCCTAGTGCCTGCCAGTGACATCTTCTTAGGAACTTGATCTGGTTTTGTGTATATTTGTATATATTGTATGTATTTCATTATGTCCTTCCTTATTTTATTGTTAATATTTCACTAAAGTAGTTTAGTTTTTTCTAAACTCATAAATCTCTTTATCTCTCTCCTTCCTTTCCTTGGCCAACCGGCCTTCCTTTCCATTGGCCAACCCGGCCTGAACCACGACAGATTAATTGGCGACCAATGTGGGGCACAAGCTTACCGTTTGCTCAGGGAATGTCAGTCCTAAGAGAAATGTTATATCGTGCCTTTAGAGAGCTTTGGTTGAAATTAATAGACACAATGCTGCTTAACCTGGTGCACAGTGTCCACTATTGCCATCGAATCATAATGGGACAGAATCTGTCACTGCTCCTGGAGTGATAGGCAGGTCTCAAGAACTGACTGTACTGGAGGCCGAAGTGACCTTTACTGGGAATAAATGGGAGAAGCACCCCATTGTGACTGGCCCAGATGCTCCTTGCATCCTTGGCATAGGCTACCTCAAGAGAGGGTATTTCAAAGACCTGAAAGGGTATAGGTGGGCTTTTGGTATAGCAGCTGTAGAGACTGAGGACATTACACAGCTGTCTACCTTACCTGGCCTTTCAGATGACCCTTCTGTGGTGGGACTGCTGAAGGTTAAAGAACAGCAGGTGCCAACTGAATCATAGAATCTTCATGGTTGGAAAGGACCTCTGAGATCATCGAGTCCAACCAAACAACCTACAATCTCTGCCACTAGAGCATGCCCTGAAGCACCAAATCTAGACGTTTCTTAAACACCTCTAGGGATGGTGACTCAGCCACCTCCCTGGGCAGGCTGTTCCAGTGCCTGACCACTCTTTGAGTAAAGTAATTCTTCCCAATATCTAATCTAAACCTCCCCTGCCGCAACTTCAGACCATTTCCTCTGGTCCTGTCACTATTCACCTGGGAGAAGAGGCCAACACCCACCTCTCCCCAACCTCCTTTCAGGTAGTTGTAGAGGGCAATGAGGTCTCCCCTCAGCCTCCTCTTCTCCAGGCTAAACATGCCCAGCTCCCTCAGCCTCTCCTCATATGACCTGGTCTCCAGACCCCTCACCAGCCTGGTAGCTCTCCTCTGGACACGCTCCAGCACCTCAGTGTCCCTCTTGTACAGAGGGGCCCAGAACTGAACACAGTACTCGAGGTGGGGCCTCACCAGTGCCGAGGACAGAGGCAGGATCACTTCCCTGCTCCTGCTGGCCACGCTATTCCCGATACAAGCCAGAATGCTGTTGGCCTTCTTGGCCACCTGGGCACGCTGCTGGCTCATGTTAAGCTGGCCGTCCACCAGCACCCCCAGGTCCTTTTCTGCTGGGCAGCTTTCCAGCCACTCTTCCCCGAGCGTGTAGCGTTGCTTGGGGTTGTTGTGACCAAAATGCAGGACCCGGCACTTGGCCTTATTAAACCTCATACAGTTGGCCTTGGCCCATCGATCCAGCCTGTCCAGGTCCCTCTGTAGAGCCTTCCTACCCTCAAGCAGATCAACACTCCCACCTAGTTTGGTGTCGTCTGCAAACTTACTGAGGGCGCACTCAACCCCCTCATCCAGATCATTGACAAAGATATTAAACAAAACCGGCCCCAAAACTGAGCCCTGAGGGACACCACTGGTGACCGGCCGCCAAGAGGATTTCACCCCATTAATCACAACTCTCTGGGCACAGCCATCCAGCCAGTTTTTGACCCAGCGAAGAGGACACTTGTCTATGCCATGATTCGCCAGCTTCTCCAGGAGAATGCTGTGGGGGACGGTGTCAAAGGCCTTACCAAAGTCCAGATAGACAACGTCCACAGCCTTCCCCGCATCCAGAAGGCGGGTCACGTGGTCATAGAAAGAGATCAGGTTGGTTAAGCAGGACCTCCCTTTCTTAAACCCGTGCTGGCTGGCCCTGATCCCTTGGCTGCCCTGCACTTGCCGTGAGAGCTCACTCAAGATGATCCTCTCCATGATCTTTCCTGGTACCGAGGTCGGGCTGACAGGCCTGTAGTTCCCCGCATCCTCCTTCCGACCCTTCTTATAGATGGGTGTCACATTAGCCACCCTCCAGTCATCTGGTACCTGCCCTGTTGACCAGGATTGTTGATAAATGATGGAGAGAGGCTTGGTGAGCTCTCCCGCCAGCTCCCCGAGTACTCTTGGGTGAATCCCATCCGGCCCCATAGACTTGTGTGCGTCTAGGTGCAGAAGCAGATCATTGACTACTTCCTCCTGGATTATGGGTGGGTTGTTCTGCTCTCCATCCTTATCTTCCAGCTCAGGAGGCTGAGCACCCTGGGGTGCTATTGCCACAGTGCATCGATGCCAGTATCGCACCAACTGAGACTCCCTGATTCCCATCCAGAACCTGATTCGTTGGCTAGAGACCCAAGGAGTGATCAGCAAGACTCGCTTGTCCTTTAGCAGCCCTATATGGCCAGTGCGAAATCTGATGGAGTCTGAAAGTATGAACTGAGTCAAAGGCAGCCAAATGGGATGCTACAGTTGACATCGCTAATGCCTTTTTCTCTATTCCTTTAGCAGCAGAGTGCAGGCCACAGTTTGCTTTCACCTGGAGAGGCGTCCAGTACACCTGGAAAGGACAATAATAAAGGAATATAATACAGGAAATAATAGAGAAAGCCTAAACTTTAGTCTTAAAAACTAACAAACAAACAAACAGAACAAGGACAAAGAAGATGCTGCTTATTCTTCTCCTTGGAAGACAGAGTTGAGTTTGTGAGCCATGACAAATCAACGTAAGCAGCTGCAGGAATCAAAAGCTCATTGCTGATTATTGCTAAAGATCACAGGCTCTGTGTGTCCTCCCCTAAAAAACAGGATTTCGCAGCCTGGCAAAATAAAGAAATAAATAAATACATAAAACCTATGCATCCTAGATCTCAGGTGAGATACCTGAGATATGCTGAGGTAGGCAGCGACGAGGTAGCGAAAAGAAGTCCCAGGGCAATGAAGAAAGATTTCAAGACCCTGGGACGGCTGGTCAAGGGATCGTGAGCGCAAGTTGTGTTCTCCTCTATTTGCGGGGAATGATGAGGGGGTAAAAAGGAGGAGCCAGCAGATCAATGCCTGGCTCCGAGCCTGGTGCTGCCAGCAGGACTTTGGGTACTTTGACCATGGCCTGATTTACAAAATGCCAGGCCTGCTGGTAAGAGGCAGGAATACCTTGTCTTGCAGGGGGAAAAGGGTTCTAGGACAAGAGTTATCAGGGCTCATTGAGAGGGCTTTAAACTAGATTTGAAGGGGGGTGGGGATGGTATTGGGCTTGCCAGTGAGGTGCCTGGGCGTAGTTGCTCAGCACTTGTGGTGGAGTGTGCCAGTATTTCTGAGAGCCAGAAGGCACACCACATCTCAAGGGTGAAAACTACACACACCACTCCCTCTCTGAAATGCTTATACACCAATGCACTGACCTCATGTTGAGATGGAATTTCCTGTATTCCATTTTGTGCCTGTTGCTGGGCACCACTGAAAAGAGTCTGGCTCCATCCTCTTGACACCCTGCCCTTCAGATATTTAGAAGCATTGATGAGATCTCCTCTCAGTCTTCTCCAGGCTAAACAAACCCAGGTCTCTCAGCCTTTCCTCATAAGAGAGGTGCTCCATTCCCTTGATCATCTTTGTAGCCCTCCACTGGACTCTCTCCAGCAGTTCCCTGTCTTTCTTGAACTGGGGAACCCAGAACTGGACACAGTGCTCCAGATGCAGCCTCACCAGGGCAGAGTAGAGGGGAGGATGACCTCCCTCGACCTGCTGGCCATGCTCTTTTTAATGCACCCCAGGAGACCATTGGCCGCCTTTTTGGCCACAAGGACACATTGCTGGCTCATGGTCATCCTATTGTCCACCAGGACTCCCAGGTCCCTCTCTGCAGAACTAATTGTGGTTTGTGCCCATGGGTAGCATGTCCATCTCAAAGAGTTTTGCTGGATGCCACTTGATGAAGCTGGTTCAGGTTTCATCACCACTGTGGTATCCTGAAAAATACTTAATTGAACACTGTTAGTATCGTATAACAATTAATATCATACAGCTCAGAATTAAGTATTCTCACCCAGGATCAAATTTCCTTGAGGCACACACTGAGCTTCTCCATTCTTCAGCATCACCCACCAAGTACATCCAGGTCCTTGAGCAAAAACAGTCCCATGAATGGGTTTGCCTTTGCCTGAGGCAGGAAAAACCCGAACAGTTTTCCCTAACGTATTCCTTTCATGCACCACAGGGACTTTATCCCCTTCTACTGTATGTAAAAGGTCTGATTGAGCAGGACCAGCTCGATCGATGGATCCCCTGGTGTTAACTAACCAGGTAGCTTGTGCTAAATGCTTGTCCCAGTTTTTAAAGGATCCACCACCCCCACTGCTTTCAGGGTAGTTTTTAACAACCCATTGTATCGCTGAATTTTCCCAGAAGCCGGTGCATGATAAGGGATATGATATACCCACTCAATGCTATGTGCTTTTGCCCAATTACTTAGAAGACTGTTTTTGAAATAAGTCCCACTGTCTGACTCAATTCTTTCTGGAGTACCATGTCGCCACAAGACTCGCTTTTCAAGGCCCAGGATGGTATTCCAGGCAGTAGCATGGGGTACGGCGTAGGTTTCCAAGCATCCGGTGCTTGCTTCCACTATAGTAAGCACAAAGTGCTTACTCTGGGGGGTTTGAAGGAGTGTGATATAGTCGATTTGCTTCACAATCGTAGATAACCTGCGCAATAGCATCCATGCTTACATCCACCCCTCGGTCACGGGCCCATTGATATGTTACATCCCTTCCTTGATGACCTGTCAGCAATATCTTGCCATAATTCAGCAGCCCAGATGGGTTTACCTTTGCGCTGCCAGTTGCCCTGCTTCCACTGCTTTAACCATCCCCACAGAGCATTTGCCACCATCCATGAGTCAGTACAGACATAGAGTATTGGCCACTTTTCTCTTTCAGCAACGTCTAGGGCCACCTGGATGGCTTTTACCTCTGCAAATTGACTCGACTCACCTTCTCCTTCAGTTGCTCCTGAACTCGTCGTGTAGGACTGCGACGAGCGAGGGAAACAAGCAGTCGACTCAATATGAGCGATAAAGCAAGCTTCAGCTTTATTGCAGCTTCATCAGACTTTTATACTCTTATACTTAGATATGCCTATTTGTCTTACAACTATTGGCTGTGCACTAAAGATTACATTATTCATACTCCTCCTACATGCAGTTTCTTGGGTCCAGGTTTGTTCCTGTTCTCTCACAGTCTACTTTCTCAAAGTTGTTTATCTGACTTAAGCAAAGTCAGCACGGCCTTCAGCATCTTCCTTATCAGCGTAACTCGGAATTTCCCATGCAGGCAGGCATAGCTTACTTCTGACAATCCTGCATGGCGCCGTGCCCGTTCTCATATAGCCATTCCTCAACATAGGACTCCACACAGCAGCTTTCAACTTTCTCTGTTTCCCTACAATACGACAAGACCCATCAGTGAACAAGGCATATTGTTTCTCATTATCTGAGAGTTCATTATATGGTGGGGCTTCCTCCACATGAGTCACCACCTCCTCAGGTGGCACTGTGTAGTCTTTGCCTTCGGGCCAGTTTGTGATCACTTCTACAATTCCTGGACGATTTGGGTTTCCTATTTGAGCTCGCTGTGTGATTAAGGCAACCCACTTACTCCAGGTAGCATTGGTGGCATGATGAGTAGAAGGAGCTTTACCCTTGAACATCCAGCCCAGCACTGGTAATCAGGGTGCTAAGAGGAACTGTGTTTCAGTACCAATCACCTCTGAAGCAGCTCTGACTCCTTCATGTGCTGCCAAGATTTCTTTCTCAGTTGGAGTATAGCTGGCTTCAGATCCTCTGTATCCCCAACTCCAGAATCCTAGGGGTCGACCTCGAGTCTCCCCTGGTGCTCTCTGCCAGAGGCTCCAGGTAGTCCCATTGTCCCCGGTTGTGGTGTAGAGCACATTTTTAATGTCCCCTCCTGTTTGGACTGGTCCAAGGGCTACCGCATGCACAATCTCTTGTTTCATTTGCTCAAAGGCCTGTTGTTGCTCAGGACCCCACGTAAACTCACTTTTCTTTTGAGTCACTTCATAAAGAGGTTTCACAATCTGACTATAACCTGGAATATGCATTCTCCAGAAACCCACAACGCCTAAGAAGGCTTGAGTTTCCTTGTTCTTAGTAGGTGGGGACATAGCTGTTATTTTGTTAATCAATCACATCCATTGGGATCTGACGATGCCTATCATGCCATTTAGTTCCTAAGAACTGGATCTCTCATGCAGGTCCCTTGACCTTACCTCTTTTTACAGCAAAACCTGCTTTCAGAAGAATCTTGATTATTCTCTTACCTTTCTTGAAAACTTCTTCTGCTGTATTACCCCACACAATGATGTCATCAATGTATTGCAGGTGTTCTGGAGCTCCACCCTTCTGCAGTGCAGTCTGGATCACCCCATGGCAAAGAGTAGGGCTGTGTTTCCACCCCTGGGGCAGTCGATGCCAGGTGTACTGGATGCCTCTCCAGGTGAAAGCAAGCTGTGGCCTGCACTCTGCTGCTAAAGGAATAGAGAAAAAAGCATGAGCAATGTCAATGGTAGCATACCACTGGGCTGCCTTTTGACTCCAGTTCATGCTGCAGTTCTAGCATGTCTGGCACAGCAGCACTCAGTGGTGGTGTGACTTCATTCAGGCCACGATAGTCTACTGTTAGTCGCCAGTCTCCATCAGACTTTCACACTGGCCATATAGGGCTGTTAAAGGGTGAGGGAGCCTTGCTGATCACTCCTTGGGTCTCCAGCCGATGAATCAGGTTCTGGATGGGAATCAGGGAGTCTCGGTTAGTATGATACTGGCGTCAATGCACTGTGGCAGTAGCAATTGGCACCCGCTGTTCTTCAACCTTCAGCAGTCCCACCACAGAAGGGTCATCTGAAAGGCCAGGTAAGGTAGACAGCTGTGTAGTGTCCTCAGTCTCTCCAGCTGCTATACCAAAAGCCCACCTATACCCTTTCAGGTCTTTGAAATACCCTCTCTTGAGGTAGTCTATGCCAAGGATGCAAGGAGCATCTGGGCCAGTCACAATGGGGTGCTTCTCCCCTTTATTCCCATTCAGGCTCACTTCAGCCTCTAATACAGTCAGTTCTTGAGACCCACCTGTCACATTTGCTTTTCCAGTCAGTTTCAGATGTACCTTCTGAACCCCAAGAAATTGTTTTGAGTTGTCATCAGTCTAATTCATCTAGATTGTCTTTGTTTACAGATAGATTTTAGTGTCCAATGAGAGGAATGGATTTTACTGCCAGCTCTTAGTCACTGCAGGGCAAAATGCCGGCATGAGAGATTTCTACAGGTCAAGGTCCATAGGAGAAGTTTTTATTAACGTTACTGTCTGTAGCCTAGCAATAACTTTGGCATGAAGTATCTATGCTGTGCTTGGAAAGAGCAGGACTCAAGTCATCTGGTGCTAAACTGAGCCACCATGTCCTCAGCTGCATTTGTATCCCATTTCTTCAAACTTCATGAACAGAAACCTCTGTCCACCCTCCTGCCCCATGGCAGGATGAGCCACACCTATGTCTGTCACTAGTTTGTCTAACATGTTCTTTAAGACCTTTCATGTTGGAGAGGCCACAGCTCTCTTCGGCAAGCTATTACAGCTTTTGTGTGTCCTCAGTCTCCACTTTCTAACCTAAATCTCTTTTAGGCAGTCTAAGATCCTCAGCTTGTGTGAAATGAGATGAGCTCCGCTGACATCAGTGAAGTTTAAAAACTCAGTCCTTTCACTTCCCTCTCTATTTTTCTCTGTTCCCACTCTATCTTTTGATAGAATCACGATGTTCCTTTCACTCACTTTAACATCTAAGCAGTGTGAAAGTGTTTATTCTCACTCCTACAGACCATCAGCATCATTCATCTGATAAGATGAAGATGAAGATCTGAAAGTTTTAGAAACTTCTTCGTCTTCACACGTGCCCACTACAGCGTTCTGCTGGGGATCTAAAAAACGCATCAGACATATAAAGAAGTTTCTGAGATCATTTTCCAGCCTTGTCTTTCTGAGCAAATAAACTTTCTCTTTATGACCCTCACCTGGCTTCCCAAGTTCAAATTTTCAGGCATTACCTTTAATACTACTCATAGTGCAAGAGCTCAGCCAGTTCCTCTTTTATTATGTGCATCATCCCACCTCTGTAGTGACATCAGTCTCCAGTGTCCATTTGATGTGTTGCCCAAAAGATATCTTCACGCTTTCTTCACTTTGTCCTTTTTGAATGCACAACTTTCCAAGGGTGTCCTTTAAGGTTGTTTTTATGTGTGTCCTGGTTCCGGTGGGGATAGGGTTAACTTTTCCTGGTATTCCATGCCATGTGAGCCACGCCCACCCTGAGCTGCCGGGGGAGGGGGCAGGAAGTTGCTGCTTAAAAGCGGGCTGGGGCGTCCCGGGTCCGGCCGGCGAGCGGCGGGGGAGCGGCGGTTCCGTAATCGTGTTTGTATATTCCCCTATCCGTGTTGTTGTTGTTGTTGTTGTTGTTTGCCTGTTCCCTTTGCTGTTCTGTTAAACTGCCTTTGTCTCAACCCAAGAGTCTTGCCTTTTCTTACGATTCTTCCTGTGTTTGGAAGGCACGAGCGAGCGGCACGTGGTTCTTTGTTGCCGTCTGAGGCTAAACCACGACAGTCCTTTTTGGCGCCCAACGTGGGGCTCGAAGGGTTGAGATAACGACAGAATCCAAGTAGAACGTGGAAAAAACGGTTTTGGTTTTTTTTTTGTATGCATTTATTTTATTAGGTAAGTAGTCACTGGTCATCATGTTGCTTGGTTTGTTCTCATGGCTGTGTTACATAAATTCCTATATGGCTTATGTACTCCCTGCGATGCTGTTTACCATGTCTGGAAAAGGGATGAGGATTATAATTCTGCTGTCCTGTGCGATATCTGTTTATGATATGATAACATCACTGTTCAGACGGCTATTTTGGGGTGTTTATGTGGTTTTCCTGTCCTGTCCGTACATTGGACACCGTCTCTCAGAATTTGTTAATAATTTCCCCAGCCCTTTTGCCTCCCTTTTCTCCTTCGGGTCAGGTATGACAGCTTTTGAGAATTTTGAATATCCTTGGGATACTCAAACCAGTGTGTTCCTAGTGCTATGTCTCCTGAATACGTTCCAGGTCTTGTTTAGGGTTAAGCGACTATTTAAGACTACCACCCGGAGATCTGCTCCGAGGCTGGATAGTCAGGGGTGGCATGGCATGTGGGAGAGCATGGGCAGGTACCTAGAGAACTACTCACCTCCAATGGTCTGGGACTTCACCCCTGAACAATTACAGGACCCTGATAAAGTGGTAGAATATTTGAAGGGAAAATGCTGTGGCTATTCTAGAGAGGCACAACTCACCGCGCTGTGCTGGGCCCTGGCCAGTATCTACCAGGCACTGCTCAGAATTATGCAGCACCCTCAAGGGGAAGAAATGGAAACCAGACCGGCGGCCCCTGCGGCAGCCCCTGCGGCTGCTGCAGCCCCTGCGGCGGCCCCTGCGGCTGCTGCAATCCTTGCGACAGACACTGCGGCTACTGCAACCCCCGTGGTAGCCACTGCAGTTACTCCAACCCCCATAGCAGCCACTGCCACTGAACCAGGGAACCAACCCATGCCAGTATCAGTTGCCCCCATACAGAAGAAGAAGTACACAAAGAAATCAGTTCGCTTAGTAAGAGATGATGATGAACCAGGGCCATCACGAGAGCAGGAGGAAGAGGCAGAACCAGAGATAATTACTCGATCCCTATCCTTGAGTGAGCTGCGGGATATGCGAAAAGATTTTAGCCGACTTCCAGGCGAGCACATTGTCACCTGGCTGCTCCGGTGCTGGGATAATGGGGCCAGTAGCCTGGAATTAGAGGGTAGGGAGGCCAGGCAGCTGGGATCCCTGTCTAGGGAAGGCGGCATTGACAAGGCGATCGGGAAAAAGACCCAAGCCCTCAGCCTCTGGAAACGACTCCTGTCAGGCGTGAGGGAGAGGTACCCCTTCAGCGAGGATGTTGTATGTCAGCCAAGCAAGTGGACTACCATGGAAAGAGGTATCCAGTACCTGAGAGAATTAGCCATGCGGGAGATGATTTATTATGACTTGGACAATGCAGACTTACCCACAGACCCTGATGAGGTGCGATGCACAAGGCCCATGTGGCGGAAGTTTGTACGGAGCGCACCATCGTCATATGCCAACTCCCTGGCAGTAATGGAATGGAAAGGTGAAGAGGGACCAACGGTGGATGAGGTAGCTGGCCGGCTCCGGCAATATGAAGAAAGTCTCTCTTCCCCCCTTGTCTCAGCTGTGGAGAAACTGTCGCGGAAGGTCCAGCAACTTGAAGAGAATATGTTCTACTCCCCACCTGCACGGGCCAGCGTCTCAGCTATTAGAAGCAGGCATTTCCCCACTCGAGAGAGAGAGTACAGAGGGTACACACCACGAGGCACCCTGTGGTTCTACCTGCGGGACCACGGAGAGGACATGAGGAAGTGGGATGGACAACCTACTTGGATCCTGCGGACACGGGTACAGGAGTTGCAAGGAAGGACAACCACAAAAGGGGATCCCTCCAGGAAAAGTGCCGCCCCAGTTTCCAGTGGGCCGTTCCCCAGACAAAGCAGAAGGCCTGATCTTGCTTCTGATCCTCTTGAAGGAACTTCCAAGTCATTTATGCAAGAAGTGAGTAATGGATACTATGACCAGTATTAGGGGGGCCCTGCCTCCGGCCAGGTGGAGGAAAGGGACAACCGGGTTTATTGGACGGTGTGGATTCGATGGCCTGGCACATCAGACCCACAGGAGTATAAGGCTCTAGTGGACACGGGTGCGCAGTGTACTTTAATACCATCAAGCTATAGAGGGGCAGAACCCATTTGTATTTCTGGGGTGACAGGGGGATCCCAAGAGTTGACTGTACTGGAGGCAGAAGTGAGCCTAACTGGGAATGAGTGGCAAAAGCATCCCATTGTGACTGGCCCAGAGGCTCCATGCATCCTTGGTATAGATTACCTCAGGAGAGGGTATTTTAAGGACCCAAAAGGGTACCGCTGGGCCTTTGACATAGCTGCTTTGGAGACAGAGGAAGTTAAACAGTTGTCTGCCTTGCCTGGTCTCTCAGAGGATTCTTCTGTTGTGGGGTTGTTGAGGGTCAAAGAACAACAGGTGCCGATTGCTACCACAACGGTGCATCGGCGGCAGTATCGCACTAACCGAGACTCTCTGATTCCCATCCATGAGCTGATTCGTCAACTAGAGGTTCAAGGAGTGATCAGCAAGACTCGCTCACCCTTTAACAGTCCCATATGGCCGGTGCGAAAATCTAATGGAGAGTGGAGGCTAACTGTAGACTATCGTGGTCTGAATGAAGTCACGCCACCGTTGAGTGCTGCTGTGCCGGACATGCTAGAACTCCAGTACGAACTGGAGTCCAAGGCAGCCAAGTGGTATGCCACGATTGATATAGCGAATGCATTCTTCTCAATCCCTTTGGCAGCAGAGTGCAGGCCACAGTTTGCTTTCACTTGGAGGGGCGTCCAATACACCTGGAATCGACTGCCCCAGGGGTGGAAACACAGCCCCACCATTTGCCATGGACTGATCCAGACTGCACTGGAACAGGGTGAAGCTCCAGAACATCTGCAGTACATTGATGACATCATTGTATGGGGAAACACAGCAGAAGAAGTTTTTGAGAAAGGGAGTAAAATAGTCCAAATCCTTCTGAACGCTGGTTTTGCTATAAAGCGAAGTAAGGTCAAGGGACCTGCGCAGGAGATCCAGTTTTTAGGAATAAAATGGCAAGATGGACGCCGTCAGATTCCAATGGATGTGATCAACAAAATAGCAGCTATGTCTCCACCAACTAGTAAAAAGGAAACACAGGCTTTCTTAGGTATTGTGGGTTTTTGGAGAATGCATATCCCAGATTACAGTCAAATTGTAAGCCCTCTGTATCAAGTAACCCGGAAGAAGAATGATTTTAAATGGGGTCCTGAGCAACGACAAGCTTTTGAACAAATCAAACAGGAAATAGTCCATGCAGTGGCCCTGGGGCCAGTCCGGGCAGGACAAGATGTTAAAAACGTGCTCTACACCGCAGCCGGGGAGAACGGCCCTACCTGGAGCCTCTGGCAGAAAGCACCAGGGGAGACTCGAGGTCGACCCCTAGGGTTTTGGAGTCAGGGATACAGAGCATCCGAAGCCCGCTACACTCCAACAGAAAAAGAGATATTGGCAGCATATGAAGGGGTTCGAGCTGCTTCGGAAGTAGTTGGTACAGAAGCACAGCTCCTCTTAGCACCTCGACTGCCGGTGCTGGGCTGGATGTTCAAAGAAAGGGTCTCCACCACACATCATGCAACCGATGCTACATGGAGTAAGTGGATTGCACTGATCACACAGCGAACTCGAATGGGAAACCCCAGTCGCCCAGGAATTCTGGAAGTGATCATGGACTGGCCAGAAGGCAAGGATTTCGGAATGTCACCAGAGGAGGAGGTGACGCGTGCAGAAGAGGCCCCACCATATAATAAACTGCCAGAAAATGAGAAGAAATATGCCCTGTTCACTGATGGGTCCTGCCGGATTGTGGGAAAGCATCGAAAGTGGAAGGCTGCTGTATGGAGTCCTACACGACGGGTTGCAGAAGCCAGTGAGGGACAGGGTGAATCGAGCCAGTTTGCAGAGGTGAAGGCTATTCAGCTGGCTTTGGACATTGCTGAGCGAGAAAAATGGCCAGTACTTTATCTCTACACTGACTCATGGATGGTGGCAAATGCTCTGTGGGGGTGGTTACAGCAGTGGAAGCAGGGCAACTGGCAGCGCAGAGGCAAACCCATCTGGGCTGCTGAGCTATGGCAAGATATTGCTGCCCGGATAGAGAATCTGGTTGTGAAAGTACGCCATGTAGATGCCCACGTACCGAAGAATCGGGCCACGGAGGAACATCAGAACAACCAGCAGGTGGATCGGGCCGCTAGGATTGAAGTGGCTCAGGTGGATCTGGACTGGCAACATAAGGGTGAACTATTCATAGCTCGGTGGGCCCATGACTCCTCAGGCCATCAAGGGAGAGATGCGACATATAGATGGGCTCGTGACCGAGGGGTGGACTTGACCATGGACACTATTGCACAGGTCATCCATGAATGTGAGACATGTGCTGCGATCAAACAAGCCAAGCGTTTGAAGCCTCTTTGGTATGGAGGGCGATGGCTGAAATACAAATATGGGGAGGCCTGGCAGATTGATTATATCACGCTGCCACAAACCCGTCAAGGCAAGCGCTATGTGCTCACAATGGTGGAAGCAACCAGTGGATGGCTGGAAACATACCCTGTGCCCCATGCCACTGCCCGGAACACTATCCTGGGCCTTGAAAAGCAAGTCCTGTGGCGACATGGTACCCCAGAGAGAATTGAGTCGGACAACGGGACTCATTTCCGAAACAGCCTCATAGACACCTGGGCCAAAGAGCATGGTATCGAGTGGGTGTATCACATCCCCTATCACGCCCCAGCCTCTGGGAAGATAGAACGATACAATGGACTGTTAAAAACTACACTGAGAGCAATGGGTGGTGGGACTTTCAAACACTGGGATACACATTTAGCAAAAGCTACCTGGCTAGTTAACACCAGGGGATCTAACAATCGGGCTGGCCCTGCCCAATCAAAACTTCCACGTACTGTAGAAGGGGATAAAGTCCCCGTAGTGCACATGAAGAATATGCTAGGGAAGACAGTCTGGGTTAGTCCTGCCTCAGGCAAAGGCAAACCCACCCGTGGGATTGCTTTTGCCCAAGGACCTGGATGCACTTGGTGGGTGATGCGGAAGGATGGGGAAGTCCGATGTGTACCTCATGGGGATCTGATTTTGGGCGAGAATAGCCAATGAATCAGATTGTGTGCTGTTAATTGCTAAGTAACACTGTCACTGTATGTCCTCATTGCTATAATTGCTATCAGTTGTACTACAAGTAAGGCACAGGGATGATGGGATAAGAACTGATCTCAGCAGCCGGCGCCCAGCAGTTTCCTCAAGATCTACATCTTCAGCCCACGGACTGCGTGCATGAGCCACACCAGGTGCACCAGTCACAAGCTCCGAAAAAATACAGCATGCAACAGACCAGCACCACCCAGCATCTCACCTGCCCTGAGAGACTGTTCTAACAGATGGAGCCCAAAGCCGTGGATTAAAAGAACTCAACGGACACTTTGGAGGGATGACCCATAAACTAAGGGCATTATATGTGTGTGTATATATATATATATAACAGGGGAAAGTGGTGGCAATTCATTGGAACCTGCTGGGCATGGCATAGATGGTATGGAATAAGGGGTGGATAATGTCCTGGTTCCGGTGGGGATAGGGTTAACTTTTCCTGGTATTCCATGCCATGTGAGCCACGCCCACCCTGAGCTGCCGGGGGAGGGGGCAGGAAGTTGCTGCTTAAAAGCGGGCTGGGGCGTCCGGGGTCTGGCCGGCGGCGGGGGAGTGGCGGTTCCGTAATCGCGTTTGTATATTCCCCTGTCCGTGGTGGTGGTGGTGGTGGTGGTGGTGGTGGTGGTGGTGGTGGTGGTGGTGGTGGTGGTGGTGGTGGTGGTGGTGGTGGTGGTGTTGTTTGCCTGTTCCCTTTGCTGTTCTGTTAAACTGCCTTTGTCTCAACCCAAGAGTCTTGTCTTTTCTTACGATTCTTCCTGTATTTGGAAGGCACGAGCAAGCGGCACGTGGTTCTTTCTTGCCGTCTGAGGCTAAACCACGACAATGTGTGATCTCAGACCTTTCCTTAAAGCCCACTCTTATTGCAAAGCTTACAGGAGACTGACAACTGCAAGTGTCTAATTAGAAAATAGGATATACTACTACCTTTTAAAATTAACTTATTTGACAAGTTTGAATACAATTAAACCACAAATCATTGCCAAATATCCAGGTGCATGTGTGCTAACTTTTGGAAAAATGACTTCCCTATCACTGCTGCTTTAATCTTCCCTCTGATTCTTCTTATTCCTTTGTTCACTCATTTATTAGGTCTTGTCTTGAATTAGCAGCATTTGCCACATAGGTAATGTCATTCACTGTGTGTTTGTGCAGATGCTGACATCTCTGCATCATTTCCCTCCTCTGCCTGGGTTGTTAGTTGTATTAGAAGTCCAGTATGTCTTAGGAGTTAACTAAACCCCCCACATCTTAGCCTGCATCTTGTCATGACAGCTCTGGGATGTTCTTGCTGTGTGCTCCTAGATTCAACAGCGCGGAGTATGGCAAAGGTCTCGTAGTCACGGTTCGAATTTTGTGCACCAGCAGTGGATAGACAGTGTTGGCACCAGTGAGGCACCGTCTTTGGTGAAAAATCTGCCTTTATCATTTGACCAGTGGGTAAGATACAGACGTGATGAGCAAGTCTTCCTTAGGTTTGCCCTGAGGATGGCTGACAGTGGGGTCTTCCCCCCTGACAAGGGGAGCTCTGAACTACAGAATTTGCATTTGGTAGCAGTTTTTCCAGCCTACATTTTCCTATCTTGGAGGCCTGCTATGCAGACTGACTTGCTCGTTGTTTGGCTGATTGTTTACTTTGGACTTTAATTAAATAAAAATATATTAACATTCAGCACTTACTTATATAGAACTGCTCATAGGTAGCTTGTCCGAAAATCTGGTTGGTCATAATCCACATGCTCTCCAGATACTTTTAAGTTTTGCTGTTGCTGGTTTTACTGTTTATCTTTGTCCTTGCTATAGTTCTACATTATACATAGTCTTGCTTTGTCCATTAGGCTCTGCATCTATTGTTATACACACCTATTGTGAATCTGCTGTAATCTGTACCTCTGCATGCCTTCACTTGCTTCCCTGCTTCAGTGTTTCCTGTGCCTTCATATGATATAATTAATCACTTCACTGAAGGAAACCTGATACTGATACCCTGTAAATGCTTAGGCCAGTACCCTAACCCACAGAAAATACTGGACTTGTTGAGAAGGCACCCACAGTGAGAGGGCTGCTTCAGTTGAAATATTTGCCTTCACATTTCTTCAGGGACTGCTGGAATGACAAGAGATTACAGAATGAGCCAATGTTGGCAAGTGCCATGTAGGAATAGCAGATGTGCTCACTTATCCCCATCGAAGATGATGTCAACCTCACGTTGCTTCCTCTATCCATCTGAAAAAGCATCTCTGCAAGGCAGCCACAAGCAGTTAAACATCAATGAAAGCTAGGCTTGTCTAGTCCTTGCAATTCTTGCAGGGAAGAAACATTCAGAAGGCTACTGAAAAACTAATGAAAAGGCTTCTGCTTTGGGCCATGAGCAGAGAAACCTGGAATCAAAGCAAAAAAGCTTCTTTCTGTTTTGTCCTCTGCCTGCAGAATAAGTGGATATCTAAATGAGAACAATTTGTACTGCCAGCATGGCCCATGTGCAGGCATGGCTTGGGGCAGAGCTGAGCCTGGCTGCGGTGCCAAGCAGCATCATGCACTGGTGATCTCTGAGATCTGCTCCTTGCAGAGAGCTGAAGGCCAACAAAAATCTCCCTCCCCCACATCCTCCCCACACTTCTCAAGGGGCAGGTCAGATACACCTAATTAAACAGGCTATCTTCCAGGAACATTTACCCTGAAAATGGAGGAAACCTTAACTGCCACAAATACCTTGTTATTTGTAGCACTGCTGGCAAAACAATAATGCACATACAAAGGCAAAGCAAAATGTAAGCATTTTTGTGCCCCATATGCGTGCACCTCAACATACTGGTAGGGTTGGCATTTTCTCATCATGCTAGAAGGAAAAGTACTGTACAAGCAAACTAGGTTTGTCTCACTGTCAGTGGAAGTGTGTTATTACGAGCACAAATACAAAGAAGAATGTTTTCACCTGCTGATGTTAGCTTTGAGAAGCCCTGGCAGATAAAAGAATGAAGCTCTCTGTGGCTGGTGCCTGCTATTCAAAGAAGAATGCTTGACATGTTAACGCAGGTAGCAGGAGTGTTATGAAAGAGCCTTATGAGTAGTTAGATGGATTTGGCTGAATTCAGGTGGTGTGTAGGGACTACAAGTTACTTGCTGATAAGAAGACAAGAATCAAAGGAGTTTGATCCTCAGTTTATATAGTCATGTGAGACAGCCAGGGTAAACTTGGTCATTTCAAATGTACATTTGAGTTTGGCCCGCTGTGTTAATTTACTTTGGCTCTTTTCTCAGGATGGTTTGAAGACTCATCCTGTTTTACAGCAGTGCTTTGTTTGTGACAGATTACACTGAAAAAGCCAGAGAACTTGGAATAACACCTTGAAGTTCCTCTCAGGGCTTTTTTCTTAACGCTTTCCATCCTCTGCTCCTCACTTGTACAGGAAACTTACACAGACCTTTAAAGAAGCAATTAAACTATTGTTTAGCAAAAGCACAATGTCAGAAGTGAATAATAAGCTAAACAATACCACCTCCTTATTCCAGTGGAATATGCATTTATGCCATTTTAAATTTCTGACTGTCCTGGTTTGGAGTAGAGCAGAGTCAACTTTCTGTTCAGTGAGAGAGGCTCTTGCTAACACTTGTTGCTGTGGCAACCAGGGTCAGCTGACTTGGTAGTTTTACCCCGTGGAGGGGTTGCACCTGTGGGGAGGAGTAGACAGATCAGGTGACACAAAACTAACCAATAGGGTATTCCATCCCATCTGCCATGCTCAGTATAAAAGCTGAGGGATCGAAGGGATCAGGTTGGCTCTTCTTTGATGGTTTGTCTTCTTCAGTGGCTCTCTGTCTTTGGTGACTGATGTCTGTAGAGTACCCTGTCAGTTTGTTCTAGAATACAGTTCCCATTCATCACTGAGTCCAGTCTGGAACTCCCCCAGTGACATCTCCCTGGGAGCTTGATATGGTTTCACATATTTTTGTATATATTGTATCTATTTCATTATTTCCTTTTTATTTTATTATTACTATTTCATTAAAGTAGTTTAGTTTTTTCTAAACTCATAAATCTCTATCTTTCTTCTTTCTCTTCTTGGAGACAGGGGTGGGGGAGAGCATCTGTTGTCCTGTCATTGGCCAAGCTGGCCTAAACCATGACACTGACTTTTGATTTTCCTTTTTTGCAGCGTTATAAAGCTTTGGAAGCTTCTTAGGCCTGTGTGCTGCAGGAAGCTTTTGTAGTAAAACAACTTTGCTTTGCAGTTTTTTTCATTTTCCTATAAAATTAATTAGAGCACTCACCAAAATGAGACCAGTTCAGGAATGTTCCCTCACTCACCCTGTTCTCACACAGAGCATAAACCTTGTCACTGCTTGTCATGCTGACTGCCTGCATGCCCATCGCTTTTTCTAATGAGCTCCTGGGTGAAGAAGATACTTTATGGTTGTTACCCATGAAGTCAGAGTCACAGATCCTTCATGTTATGAAGAAATGTACTGAATCTTTACTGTAGGTTCTACTGACTGATGTGGCACACAATGAGACTTAGAGTGTTTGGTTTAGACCTTCTTAGTGGTTTTGCAAATGCTTCAAGAAAATGTGGTAGAAATTTCCTGTGGTTCTTTCACTGCTTCTGCACTTGCATTCACCTCATTTTTAAGAACCAGCTACGTAGTTAAAAATATTAAGCTGTTGAGTAATACAAGTACAAAGTTATCTGCAAGTTAAGTCAAAGCTTCTCCAAAAGGATCACATTAGGGAACAAAGTGGCAGGCAGGCACTATGGAGGAGGTGAAAACAGGCAAATCAGAATCACTACTTTTGTTGTCTTAAAGCTTTTCATCCCGAGGTATGCAAGCGCATCTGGTCTATGTTTGGGTATTGGAGTACTGCCTACAGAGATGAGCAGGTACACCTTAAAATGCATTAGAGAATAAGGACCAGTGAGAGGTTATAAACAGTTTTTAAGTGATGTATGGATCTTATACCTTGGGAGAAATGTGACTTCTGAATGGCTTCTTCACCCTCCAAGGGTGTTACCACTCAGGTTTCTGGAAATGAGTCTTGCATTCAGAGCACCTCCAGAAAGACTTTGACTTATGCATTTACACAGGAAATGAGGGGGTTTTGCATAGGAGAGGAAGAGTCATCCTGCACTCTCACATGATTTTGAAAAAACATCCCATCAGTTCCCTTTAGTGCTGAGTTCCTTAATATGCCAACACTCATATTCATTTCCATACTCCTACAACGATATCTTGGATGCTTTCCTAGAGGCAGCATGAGAGCCAAGGAACTGTAGAATCATAGAATGGTTTGGGTTGGAAGGGACCTTAAAGATCATCTAGTTCCAACCCCCCTGCCGTGGGCAGGGACACCTCCCACTAGACCAGGCTGCTCAAAGCCCCATCCAGCCTGGTCTTGAACACTTCCAGGGATGGGGCATCCACAACCTCCCTGGGCAATCTGTTCCAGTGCCTCACCACCCTCACAGTAAAGAATTTCTTCCTGATATCTAATCTAAATCTCCCCTCTTTCAGTTTAAAACCGTTACCCCCTTGTCCTATTGCTCCACTCCCTGATAAAGAGTCCCTCCCCACCTTTCCTGTAGGTACCCTTTAGGTACTGGAAGGCTGCTATACGTTCTCCCCGTAGCCTTCTCTTCTCCAGGCTGAACGTTGGAGAAGAAGGTGGCAGCAGCTGAACATTGAAGAACTCATGCCATCGCCCACTAAAAAGGAAGAAGTAGACAAAAATGTACTGTGGTGTTTGAGCCACTTGTGAGCTCAATGGAGCATTGCTGCTCTCCTGGGAGGAAGGGACATGGCCCAAGAGCAAAACTGGCCATGCACAAAATACACTAAACCATTTAAATCCATATGTATATAGATATGCTACAAATCATGAGTTACAGTTACTTAGAGGTAGAAGCAGAGGAACAAACTATGAGGAAGGAGAACAGGGAAAAGAAAACTGAAGAGGGGCAGAAAGGCCTTGCTTAGGCTATTTGAGCATATATAAAAATGTCTTGGTTTGCCACTTTGCGGGAGGGAGGAGGAGAAGGCGGCAAGTATTATATTATTCAGTCAATAATAGTTGCAAATGTGAAACAGATTAAAAGAATGAGTCATTCCCATTCTCATGGTCAACTACCAAAGTCTGCTGAGGCAGCTGATACTAAAAGTTTTGTCAGTGCAATGTCATGGTCCATAGTCCTTAGGGTGACATGAGTTATGAGCAGTCAGACCTCATGCCTCAGGATACAAGCTGATCATGTGCAGGAGTCGGACAGGAATTTCCTTCCCTCACTCATCCGAGGGGTGGAGGGTGATGGTGGTGCCACTGCCTTGCTGCCCTCCCTGTGCCGGGGAAGGGGAATTGTTGGCCCCATTGCAAAACCCCAGCACTGTGAAGAAGTATCAGCGCCGCTGCCCATCCTGTTCTTTGTGGAAGACGGGTATGGAAGAGAGATGGAGCACAATCCTAACTCATCTTTGAGCCCTTCTCTTCCTATATTTGGATGCTTTTGAGTGTTCATGTTTGATGTTTTCCAGAGCAAGAGGAGGGGAGGGGTGGGCAGGAACCAGGATTTGTTTTCTCATCTTTTTTTGCCTCCCATAAGTAAATACGGGGCTTTTGGGACAGCTTCTCAATAGGAACAGGAATCAAGACAGGCCTCTCAAAATATTTTCCTTTGGTCACTTGTGTATTTACAGGGTCTTGGTTCCTTGAAAGAGCACACAGGCAATTTCGCCACTCAGAAAAAACCCAGTTGTGACTTCTCTGCACCTCTCATGAAGGAGCAGCTCCACTCAGTCATGTCTATTCAAGAGTAGCCACTTGCAGCCCCTTCTCTCCCCGACCTCTGAGGTTGCTGCTAGCTCACAGCCTGGCAGTTAAACACGAAGGGTTGGCTCCCTTAGCATGTGGTTATAAACAAAGCAGAGGCCTGTCTTTGGTAACAAAAGGACCCCCTTGCTTTCTAAACTCCTTCTCAGAGAGGAGTCTAGGTGCGGCTGGATCCAATCCTAGTCCCAGACTTGGTCAACGGTTTATGTCTAAAGGATTATATATGCACAATCATTCCTTTATATCACTTAGCTCAGATTTCTAAGTTTAGCATGCTCTTAGTCACTTACCGAGGATCTGTTGTGGCAAGGAATCTCTCAACCTCGAGGAGTAACGTTGAGCAGCATCCCAACTCAAGGGGAGATCCTGTTGTGCAGCCCACTGCCATTCAGGAGAGCTCAACAGGCCCTGGGTTGTCCACTATTTATAGAGTAAGATGATTGACCTATAGTCATATCTGCATAGCAGCAAGATGTCTAGGTCCCTATTCCAGACAGCGTTTGGCTATGTTGCCATCCATCCCCCAAAGTCCAGGTGCAACCCATCAGAACTCCCACTGACAGTTATGGCTTGAGCAGGAGCTGGGGAGGGGGGAAGGGGGAGAGCATACCGCCACATGCTTCCAACGAGGTACACAAATAAGTGCCTATTCAGATGTGCTTTGTCCATAACAGCTTCCAGTCTGAAATGCCTGGACAAATTTTTAAAATCACTTGATAATAAAATTCCATCTATAGCCCAAAGAGAACTGGGTGAAATATTGTGGCCAAAACTTTTCTGGTAAAAAATGTGCAATATCTCCAACATTTAAAATTCATTTCAAAGAAGCTAGTTCGTTTATATCAGAATCCAGGGAAGAAGGAATTGAGCATGGAAAGACAAATAAAAAAGGATGATTACATTTGTTTTGCCTGCAGAAAGGATTTATTTTTCTGTTCACTGATATTTTACTGGGAAATTACATCCAATATTTTGTTTAATTGTGAAAAATATTCACAAACAAAATGCAATACTGTGTGAAATATTAGCAACACATTAGCTCCTGTGAGTAAGCTACAAGAAAAATATTTTTGCAATCTTTCAGCTTGTTGAAGATGTTGAAAAAATATATTTGTTGTTGACCTAGGCTGATTTTTTTCCCAGCTGTTGGAAGAACTACAACAAACCAGAAAATCAGTTATTCACATGGCTTGAATACGGTTTTGTTTGTTGTTGGGCTTTTTTTAAACCTATCTCCACTTTTAGATGACTTTATGATGAGACAGAGAAAATTTATTCCTGTGTATGTCCCTGAAAATACAATTCACTGGACGAGCTGGGGGGAAAGAACTTTCCACCCTTGCAGGTGATTATCTCTCAGGAAACATGAGGACAGACTGTCATTTTTACTCAGATAATGGAAGTGTAATGGAGATGCTACTTAAAGATGTCCTGTTCTTCCTACTGTATTTAAAGAATTTGTTTAAGGAAAGGAGACAGGGTGGGTTTGCACGTTGCGCTTGTCGTATTATGCAACAAGATACGTGACACTGCATTAGTCATATTCCTTATTGGTGAATTTTTTACCAGTTCATCTGACTGTTTAGACTCTTTTTACAGTTAAAAAAGAATTTTTTTTTCCATGTATATCCTCTTTTCAGGAAGAGAGAATAACAATGTAATGAAGTTCGTTTCAGTAACAGAAATGTGATGTTGAATATAGGAAAAAATATTTTGTGGTGCATTATAATCATTAAACTTCTGTTAATTCTAGTAATACTTCTCACAATTATTTTTCCAGATATTGAATCTGGCCTAGGTGCGCCTCTAATTTTGTAGTTCTAACAGGTTCTTTTTTGGAGATTCCAACATACAAACCAGAGCTCACACAAAGAAAAAAAGTTAACTCAGCTTTATTGTGAAGCCTTGCTAAGCAGTTCCCAAATGTCCCAAAGTTACTTCAGAGAGTCTTACCAACCCATAGATCGTAGCAGCACCGCCGAGCAGCAGGATAACGAGGGGCCACATCGGCACGGCAGAGGGAGGTAGGCACAGCGCTTCAGGGCGTCCCCTGTATCTTCAAAGTGCGCTCATGTCTCTCTCTCCCTCCGGCCCGAGACAGCCCCCTTATATCCTGCACCAGATTGAGTGGAAAAGTACAGGCTAGAGTCGCTGCATGCGTGGCCAGCGCATGCAGCGAGCCCCACCAGACTTGTGATCCAGCTTTGCTAACAGCGGCTTTCTGATATGCGACCACATTGTTGCACTCCCTTCTTGTTGTTTTCTTCTTTGAAGGTCAGGTTCTCATGGATATGCACATAGTTTTTGCAGCAACAGTACTGAGTTTCTTTCTCTCAGCACGTATACTGGGTTTGGTTCAATTAGTAATTTTCCATCATGTCTCACTCGGACCATCCTCTATTATCCCTTACACAGTAGTAAATAGTTTACTCTCTGGATATAATCTGGAAATCTACCTTGGACTCTTTTGATCATTTTATGTTTCCATTAATCTGTAAGAATAAAGAATATTTGAAAAAAATTAGCAACATCTCTTTGTAGAATGTCCAGGGCTTCAGCTCCAAGTCAAAAATCTGGAGACCCAGAAGTTGCTGAAACTCTGGTTCTGTCAGCACAACACCAAGCCTGGGCTCCTGGCTCCGTGGCAGGGGGTGTGAGAGCCCTGGCAGTCAGGAACTTTGGATTTCTGTCAAAAAATCAATTAGAAATTGTCCTAAAGCTATCAGTTTTGATTTGACTGTTCCTGTTTCAATAGCTGCCTGGAGACAGGCTCCCAACAGATCTAGCTGAGCTGGTGATACACAAAGTGACCAGGACGCCACCTTGTGGACTGGTATTAGCTAAACGATTGCCTGCCTTCATGGCACTTCCCAGCAATGAGGTACTCAAGCCAGGCTTTCCCCACACGTAGGGTCACGGTCTGTGAGATCCGAGACAGGTAGTGCTGTGAACAGCAAGCCCAAAAGAGGCTGAAGCACCCAGCGTAAGCATCTTATACACCAATGCACGCAGCATGGGGAATAAGCAGGAAGAGCTGGAGATCTGTGTGCGGTTGCAGGGCCACGATCTCATTGCAATTACTGAGACGTGGTGGGACAGCTCACATGACTGGAATGCTGTCATGGACGGCTATGTCCTTTTCAGGTGGTGGAGTTCCTCTTTATTTGAGAGAGCAACTGGAATGCATCGAGCTCCCACTTGGGGCGGATGAAGAGAGGGTTGAAAGCTTATGGGTAAGGATTAAGGGGCAGGCAAATATGAGGGACACTGTTGTGGGTGTTTATTACAGGCCACCTGATCAGGATGGGGAAGCTGATGAGGCCTTCTACAGACAGCTGAAGGTAGCCTTGCAATCACAGGCCTTGGTTCTCATGGGGGACTTCAATCACCCCGATATCTGCTGGGAAGACCCCACAGCCAGGCACGCACAGTCCAGGAGGTTCCTCCAGTGCGTTGATGATAACTTTTTGACACAGGTGGTGCAGGAGCCAACAAGGAGAGGAGCACTCCTCAACCTGGTACTGACAAACACAGAGGGACTGGTGGAGGACATGAAGGTTGGGGGCACCCTTGGCTGTAGTGATCATGGTAAGATTGGGTTCAAGATCGTGGGCAGTACTGACAAATCAACAAGAAGTAAAATCGCAACCTTGGACTTCAGGAGGGCTAACTTTGACCTCTTCAAGAAACTGCTTGCAGAGATCCCGTGGGCTAGGGCTCTGGAAGGCAAGGGGGCTCAAGAGAGCTGGTTGGTATTCAAAGACCACTTCCTCCAAGCTCAGGATCGGTGCATCCCTAAGAGAAAGAAATCAGCCAAGGGATGCAGGAGACCTGCGTGGTTGAGCAGGGAGCTTCTGAAAAAGCTCAAGTGGAAGAAGGAAGTTTACAGTAAGAGGAAGAAGGGACTGACCCTCTTGGGAAGAGTACAAGAATGCCACCAGAGCGTGCAGGGATGAAACAAGGAAAGCCAAGGCCTCCTTGGAATTAAACCTGGCTAGGGATGTCAAGCTCAACAGGAGGGGCTTCTACAAGTATATTGGAGGCAAAAGGAAGACCGGAGAAATTGTGGGCCCACTGTTGAATGAGACAGGAGCCACGGTGACGGAGGATGCGGAGAAGGCGGAGTTACTGAATGCCTTCTTTGCTTCGGTCTTTACTGCTCGGCCCAGCCCTCAGGAGTCCCAGGCCTTGGGGAAAGTTACAGGGAAAGAGGAAGACTTCCCCTGGGTTGAGGAGGATCGAGTGAGGGATCAGTTAGATATTCACAAGTCCATGGGCCCCGATGGGATGCACCCGAGAGTGCTGAGGGAGCTGGCGGAAGTCATTGCTGGGCCGCTCTCCATCATCTTTGAACTTTGACTAGATGATCTCCAGAGGTCCCTTCCAACCCTATGATTCTATGATTCTATGATTCTGTGGTCTGCTGGGCCTTTCATGGGCTGCATTCTGGTCATTTTTCCTGCAAGCCAGAAGAGTGCAATGCAATTGGGAATCACCTTTCTATCCATTTCTGAGGGACAATAAATACAGCAATCATTTAAATTACATTAAAAACTATGTGTCAGACAGCTAACCTTGGGTAGCTGCTTTTGTAACTTCGAATTCAGATTCGTATTGATTCAACTTGGACTCAACTTTGACTTGGATTTTAATCTTAATTCATTAATTCACTTAATCACAGAATTAGAGGCAAGAATCCTTCTTGCCTTTTTTGAAGACTGGAGGGAGAAGATGAAGAGGGAGAGGATGACCTGCTGCCCACACTCTTCTTGAGATCCTGGAGAACAGGCGAGGTGCCTGAGGACTGGAGGAAAGCCAATGTCGCTCCAGTCTTCAAAAAAGGCAAGAAGGATTCTTGCCTCTAATTCTGTGCTTAAGTGAACCTACGTGACCCTACGTGTGGGGAAAGCCTGGCTTGAGTACCTCATTGCTGGGAAGTGCCATGAAGGCAGGCAATCGTTTAGCTAATACCAGTCCACAAGGTGGCGTCCTGGTCACTTTGTGTATCACCAGCTCAGCTAGATCTGTTGGGAGCCTGTCTCCAGGCAGCTATTGAAACAGGAACAGTCAAATCAAAACTGATAGCTTTAGGACAATTTCTAATTGATTTTTTGACAGAAATCCAAAGTTCCTGACTGCCAGGGCTCTCACACCCCCTGCCACGGAGCCAGGAGCCCAGGCTTGGTGTTGTGCTGACAGAACCAGAGTTTCAGCAACTTCTGGGTCTCCAGATTTTTGACTTGGAGCTGAAGCCCTGGACATTCTACAAAGAGATGTTGCTAATTTTTTTCAAATATTCTTTATTCTTACAGATTAATGGAAACATAAAATGATCAAAAGAGTCCAAGGTAGATTTCCAGATTATATCCAGAGAGTAAACTATTTACTACTGTGTAAGGGATAATAGAGGATGGTCCGAGTGAGACATGATGGAAAATTACTAATTGAACCAAACCCAGTATACGTGCTGAGAGAAAGAAACTCAGTACTGTTGCTGCAAAAACTATGTGCATATCCATGAGAACCTGACCTTCAAAGAAGAAAACAACAAGAAGGGAGTGCAACAATGTGGTCGCATATCAGAAAGCCGCTGTTAGCAAAGCTGGATCACAAGTCTGGTGGGGCTCGCTGCATGCGCTGGCCACGCATGCAGCGACTCTAGCCTGTACTTTTCCACTCAATCTGGTGCAGGATATAAGGGGGCTGTCTCGGGCCGGAGGGAGAGAGAGACATGAGCGCACTTTGAAGATACAGGGGACGCCCTGAAGCGCTGTGCCTACCTCCCTCTGCCGTGCCGATGTGGCCCCTCGTTATCCTGCTGCTCGGCGGTGCTGCTACGATCTATGGGTTGGTAAGACTCTCTGAAGTAACTTTGGGACATTTGGGAACTGCTTAGCAAGGCTTCACAATAAAGCTGAGTTAACTTTTTTTCTTTGTGTGAGCTCTGGTTTGTATGTTGGAATCTCCAAAAAAGAACCTGTTAGAACTACAAAATTAGAGGCGCACCTAGGCCAGATTCAATATCTGGAAAAATAATTGTGAGAAGTATTACTAGAATTAACAGAAGTTTAATGATTATAATGCACCACAAAATATTTTTTCCTATATTCAACATCACATTTCTGTTACTGAAACGAACTTCATTACATTGTTATTCTCTCTTCCTGAAAAGAGGATATACATGGAAAAAAAAA
Organism: Rissa tridactyla; assembly: GCF_028500815.1. Classification (NCBI taxonomy): domain Eukaryota; kingdom Metazoa; phylum Chordata; class Aves; order Charadriiformes; family Laridae; genus Rissa; species Rissa tridactyla. The sequence continues at coordinate 5,127,359 of NC_071496.1, forward strand.
TTCTTTTTTAACTGTAAAAAGAGTCTAAACAGTCAGATGAACTGGTAAAAAATTCACCAATAAGGAATATGACTAATGCAGTGTCACGTATCTTGTTGCATAATACGACAAGCGCAACGTGCAAACCCACCCTGTCTCCTTTCCTTAAACAAATTCTTTAAATACAGTAGGAAGAACAGGACATCTTTAAGTAGCATCTCCATTACACTTCCATTATCTGAGTAAAAATGACAGTCTGTCCTCATGTTTCCTGAGAGATAATCACCTGCAAGGGTGGAAAGTTCTTTCCCCCCAGCTCGTCCAGTGAATTGTATTTTCAGGGACATACACAGGAATAAATTTTCTCTGTCTCATCATAAAGTCATCTAAAAGTGGAGATAGGTTTAAAAAAAGCCCAACAACAAACAAAACCGTATTCAAGCCATGTGAATAACTGATTTTCTGGTTTGTTGTAGTTCTTCCAACAGCTGGGAAAAAAATCAGCCTAGGTCAACAACAAATATATTTTTTCAACATCTTCAACAAGCTGAAAGATTGCAAAAATATTTTTCTTGTAGCTTACTCACAGGAGCTAATGTGTTGCTAATATTTCACACAGTATTGCATTTTGTTTGTGAATATTTTTCACAATTAAACAAAATATTGGATGTAATTTCCCAGTAAAATATCAGTGAACAGAAAAATAAATCCTTTCTGCAGGCAAAACAAATGTAATCATCCTTTTTTATTTGTCTTTCCATGCTCAATTCCTTCTTCCCTGGATTCTGATATAAACGAACTAGCTTCTTTGAAATGAATTTTAAATGTTGGAGATATTGCACATTTTTTACCAGAAAAGTTTTGGCCACAATATTTCACCCAGTTCTCTTTGGGCTATAGATGGAATTTTATTATCAAGTGATTTTAAAAATTTGTCCAGGCATTTCAGACTGGAAGCTGTTATGGACAAAGCACATCTGAATAGGCACTTATTTGTGTACCTCGTTGGAAGCATGTGGCGGTATGCTCTCCCCCTTCCCCCCTCCCCAGCTCCTGCTCAAGCCATAACTGTCAGTGGGAGTTCTGATGGGTTGCACCTGGACTTTGGGGGATGGATGGCAACATAGCCAAACGCTGTCTGGAATAGGGACCTAGACATCTTGCTGCTATGCAGATATGACTATAGGTCAATCATCTTACTCTATAAATAGTGGACAACCCAGGGCCTGTTGAGCTCTCCTGAATGGCAGTGGGCTGCACAACAGGATCTCCCCTTGAGTTGGGATGCTGCTCAACGTTACTCCTCGAGGTTGAGAGATTCCTTGCCACAACAGATCCTCGGTAAGTGACTAAGAGCATGCTAAACTTAGAAATCTGAGCTAAGTGATATAAAGGAATGATTGTGCATATATAATCCTTTAGACATAAACCGTTGACCAAGTCTGGGACTAGGATTGGATCCAGCCGCACCTAGACTCCTCTCTGAGAAGGAGTTTAGAAAGCAAGGGGGTCCTTTTGTTACCAAAGACAGGCCTCTGCTTTGTTTATAACCACATGCTAAGGGAGCCAACCCTTCGTGTTTAACTGCCAGGCTGTGAGCTAGCAGCAACCTCAGAGGTCGGGGAGAGAAGGGGCTGCAAGTGGCTACTCTTGAATAGACATGACTGAGTGGAGCTGCTCCTTCATGAGAGGTGCAGAGAAGTCACAACTGGGTTTTTTCTGAGTGGCGAAATTGCCTGTGTGCTCTTTCAAGGAACCAAGACCCTGTAAATACACAAGTGACCAAAGGAAAATATTTTGAGAGGCCTGTCTTGATTCCTGTTCCTATTGAGAAGCTGTCCCAAAAGCCCCGTATTTACTTATGGGAGGCAAAAAAAGATGAGAAAACAAATCCTGGTTCCTGCCCACCCCTCCCCTCCTCTTGCTCTGGAAAACATCAAACATGAACACTCAAAAGCATCCAAATATAGGAAGAGAAGGGCTCAAAGATGAGTTAGGATTGTGCTCCATCTCTCTTCCATACCCGTCTTCCACAAAGAACAGGATGGGCAGCGGCGCTGATACTTCTTCACAGTGCTGGGGTTTTGCAATGGGGCCAACAATTCCCCTTCCCCGGCACAGGGAGGGCAGCAAGGCAGTGGCACCACCATCACCCTCCACCCCTCGGATGAGTGAGGGAAGGAAATTCCTGTCCGACTCCTGCACATGATCAGCTTGTATCCTGAGGCATGAGGTCTGACTGCTCATAACTCATGTCACCCTAAGGACTATGGACCATGACATTGCACTGACAAAACTTTTAGTATCAGCTGCCTCAGCAGACTTTGGTAGTTGACCATGAGAATGGGAATGACTCATTCTTTTAATCTGTTTCACATTTGCAACTATTATTGACTGAATAATATAATACTTGCCGCCTTCTCCTCCTCCCTCCCGCAAAGTGGCAAACCAAGACATTTTTATATATGCTCAAATAGCCTAAGCAAGGCCTTTCTGCCCCTCTTCAGTTTTCTTTTCCCTGTTCTCCTTCCTCATAGTTTGTTCCTCTGCTTCTACCTCTAAGTAACTGTAACTCATGATTTGTAGCATATCTATATACATATGGATTTAAATGGTTTAGTGTATTTTGTGCATGGCCAGTTTTGCTCTTGGGCCATGTCCCTTCCTCCCAGGAGAGCAGCAATGCTCCATTGAGCTCACAAGTGGCTCAAACACCACAGTACATTTTTGTCTACTTCTTCCTTTTTAGTGGGCGATGGCATGAGTTCTTCAATGTTCAGCTGCTGCCACCTTCTTCTCCAACGTTCAGCCTGGAGAAGAGAAGGCTACGGGGAGAACGTATAGCAGCCTTCCAGTACCTAAAGGGTACCTACAGGAAAGGTGGGGAGGGACTCTTTATCAGGGAGTGGAGCAATAGGACAAGGGGTAACGGTTTTAAACTGAAAGAGGGGAGATTTAGATTAGATATCAGGAAGAAATTCTTTACTGTGAGGGTGGTGAGGCACTGGAACAGATTGCCCAGGGAGGTTGTGGATGCCCCATCCCTGGAAGTGTTCAAGACCAGGCTGGATGGGGCTTTGAGCAGCCTGGTCTAGTGGGAGGTGTCCCTGCCCACGGCAGGGGGGTTGGAACTAGATGATCTTTAAGGTCCCTTCCAACCCAAACCATTCTATGATTCTACAGTTCCTTGGCTCTCATGCTGCCTCTAGGAAAGCATCCAAGATATCGTTGTAGGAGTATGGAAATGAATATGAGTGTTGGCATATTAAGGAACTCAGCACTAAAGGGAACTGATGGGATGTTTTTTCAAAATCATGTGAGAGTGCAGGATGACTCTTCCTCTCCTATGCAAAACCCCCTCATTTCCTGTGTAAATGCATAAGTCAAAGTCTTTCTGGAGGTGCTCTGAATGCAAGACTCATTTCCAGAAACCTGAGTGGTAACACCCTTGGAGGGTGAAGAAGCCATTCAGAAGTCACATTTCTCCCAAGGTATAAGATCCATACATCACTTAAAAACTGTTTATAACCTCTCACTGGTCCTTATTCTCTAATGCATTTTAAGGTGTACCTGCTCATCTCTGTAGGCAGTACTCCAATACCCAAACATAGACCAGATGCGCTTGCATACCTCGGGATGAAAAGCTTTAAGACAACAAAAGTAGTGATTCTGATTTGCCTGTTTTCACCTCCTCCATAGTGCCTGCCTGCCACTTTGTTCCCTAATGTGATCCTTTTGGAGAAGCTTTGACTTAACTTGCAGATAACTTTGTACTTGTATTACTCAACAGCTTAATATTTTTAACTACGTAGCTGGTTCTTAAAAATGAGGTGAATGCAAGTGCAGAAGCAGTGAAAGAACCACAGGAAATTTCTACCACATTTTCTTGAAGCATTTGCAAAACCACTAAGAAGGTCTAAACCAAACACTCTAAGTCTCATTGTGTGCCACATCAGTCAGTAGAACCTACAGTAAAGATTCAGTACATTTCTTCATAACATGAAGGATCTGTGACTCTGACTTCATGGGTAACAACCATAAAGTATCTTCTTCACCCAGGAGCTCATTAGAAAAAGCGATGGGCATGCAGGCAGTCAGCATGACAAGCAGTGACAAGGTTTATGCTCTGTGTGAGAACAGGGTGAGTGAGGGAACATTCCTGAACTGGTCTCATTTTGGTGAGTGCTCTAATTAATTTTATAGGAAAATGAAAAAAACTGCAAAGCAAAGTTGTTTTACTACAAAAGCTTCCTGCAGCACACAGGCCTAAGAAGCTTCCAAAGCTTTATAACGCTGCAAAAAAGGAAAATCAAAAGTCAGTGTCATGGTTTAGGCCAGCTTGGCCAATGACAGGACAACAGATGCTCTCCCCCACCCCTGTCTCCAAGAAGAGAAAGAAGAAAGATAGAGATTTATGAGTTTAGAAAAAACTAAACTACTTTAATGAAATAGTAATAATAAAATAAAAAGGAAATAATGAAATAGATACAATATATACAAAAATATGTGAAACCATATCAAGCTCCCAGGGAGATGTCACTGGGGGAGTTCCAGACTGGACTCAGTGATGAATGGGAACTGTATTCTAGAACAAACTGACAGGGTACTCTACAGACATCAGTCACCAAAGACAGAGAGCCACTGAAGAAGACAAACCATCAAAGAAGAGCCAACCTGATCCCTTCGATCCCTCAGCTTTTATACTGAGCATGGCAGATGGGATGGAATACCCTATTGGTTAGTTTTGTGTCACCTGATCTGTCTACTCCTCCCCACAGGTGCAACCCCTCCACGGGGTAAACTACCAAGTCAGCTGACCCTGGTTGCCACAGCAACAAGTGTTAGCAAGAGCCTCTCTCACTGAACAGAAAGTTGACTCTGCTCTACTCCAAACCAGGACAGTCAGAAATTTAAAATGGCATAAATGCATATTCCACTGGAATAAGGAGGTGGTATTGTTTAGCTTATTATTCACTTCTGACATTGTGCTTTTGCTAAACAATAGTTTAATTGCTTCTTTAAAGGTCTGTGTAAGTTTCCTGTACAAGTGAGGAGCAGAGGATGGAAAGCGTTAAGAAAAAAGCCCTGAGAGGAACTTCAAGGTGTTATTCCAAGTTCTCTGGCTTTTTCAGTGTAATCTGTCACAAACAAAGCACTGCTGTAAAACAGGATGAGTCTTCAAACCATCCTGAGAAAAGAGCCAAAGTAAATTAACACAGCGGGCCAAACTCAAATGTACATTTGAAATGACCAAGTTTACCCTGGCTGTCTCACATGACTATATAAACTGAGGATCAAACTCCTTTGATTCTTGTCTTCTTATCAGCAAGTAACTTGTAGTCCCTACACACCACCTGAATTCAGCCAAATCCATCTAACTACTCATAAGGCTCTTTCATAACACTCCTGCTACCTGCGTTAACATGTCAAGCATTCTTCTTTGAATAGCAGGCACCAGCCACAGAGAGCTTCATTTCTTTTATCTGCCAGGGCTTCTCAAAGCTAACATCAGCAGGTGAAAACATTCTTCTTTGTATTTGTGCTCGTAATAACACACTTCCACTGACAGTGAGACAAACCTAGTTTGCTTGTACAGTACTTTTCCTTCTAGCATGATGAGAAAATGCCAACCCTACCAGTATGTTGAGGTGCACGCATATGGGGCACAAAAATGCTTACATTTTGCTTTGCCTTTGTATGTGCATTATTGTTTTGCCAGCAGTGCTACAAATAACAAGGTATTTGTGGCAGTTAAGGTTTCCTCCATTTTCAGGGTAAATGTTCCTGGAAGATAGCCTGTTTAATTAGGTGTATCTGACCTGCCCTTGAGAAGTGTGGGGAGGATGTGGGGGAGGAGATTTTTGTGGCCTTCAGCTCTCTGCAAGGAGCAGATCTCAGAGATCACCAGTGCATGATGCTGCTTGGCACCGCAGCCAGGCTCAGCTCTGCCCCAAGCCATGCCTGCACATGGGCCATGCTGGCAGTACAAATTGTTCTCATTTAGATATCCACTTATTCTGCAGGCAGAGGACAAAACAGAAAGAAGCTTTTTTGCTTTGATTCCAGGTTTCTCTGCTCATGGCCCAAAGCAGAAGCCTTTTCATTAGTTTTTCAGTAGCCTTCTGAATGTTTCTTCCCTGCAAGAATTGCAAGGACTAGACAAGCCTAGCTTTCATTGATGTTTAACTGCTTGTGGCTGCCTTGCAGAGATGCTTTTTCAGATGGATAGAGGAAGCAACGTGAGGTTGACATCATCTTCGATGGGGATAAGTGAGCACATCTGCTATTCCTACATGGCACTTGCCAACATTGGCTCATTCTGTAATCTCTTGTCATTCCAGCAGTCCCTGAAGAAATGTGAAGGCAAATATTTCAACTGAAGCAGCCCTCTCACTGTGGGTGCCTTCTCAACAAGTCCAGTATTTTCTGTGGGTTAGGGTACTGGCCTAAGCATTTACAGGGTATCAGTATCAGGTTTCCTTCAGTGAAGTGATTAATTATATCATATGAAGGCACAGGAAACACTGAAGCAGGGAAGCAAGTGAAGGCATGCAGAGGTACAGATTACAGCAGATTCACAATAGGTGTGTATAACAATAGATGCAGAGCCTAATGGACAAAGCAAGACTATGTATAATGTAGAACTATAGCAAGGACAAAGATAAACAGTAAAACCAGCAACAGCAAAACTTAAAAGTATCTGGAGAGCATGTGGATTATGACCAACCAGATTTTCGGACAAGCTACCTATGAGCAGTTCTATATAAGTAAGTGCTGAATGTTAATATATTTTTATTTAATTAAAGTCCAAAGTAAACAATCAGCCAAACAACGAGCAAGTCAGTCTGCATAGCAGGCCTCCAAGATAGGAAAATGTAGGCTGGAAAAACTGCTACCAAATGCAAATTCTGTAGTTCAGAGCTCCCCTTGTCAGGGGGGAAGACCCCACTGTCAGCCATCCTCAGGGCAAACCTAAGGAAGACTTGCTCATCACGTCTGTATCTTACCCACTGGTCAAATGATAAAGGCAGATTTTTCACCAAAGACGGTGCCTCACTGGTGCCAACACTGTCTATCCACTGCTGGTGCACAAAATTCGAACCGTGACTACGAGACCTTTGCCATACTCCGCGCTGTTGAATCTAGGAGCACACAGCAAGAACATCCCAGAGCTGTCATGACAAGATGCAGGCTAAGATGTGGGGGGTTTAGTTAACTCCTAAGACATACTGGACTTCTAATACAACTAACAACCCAGGCAGAGGAGGGAAATGATGCAGAGATGTCAGCATCTGCACAAACACACAGTGAATGACATTACCTATGTGGCAAATGCTGCTAATTCAAGACAAGACCTAATAAATGAGTGAACAAAGGAATAAGAAGAATCAGAGGGAAGATTAAAGCAGCAGTGATAGGGAAGTCATTTTTCCAAAAGTTAGCACACATGCACCTGGATATTTGGCAATGATTTGTGGTTTAATTGTATTCAAACTTGTCAAATAAGTTAATTTTAAAAGGTAGTAGTATATCCTATTTTCTAATTAGACACTTGCAGTTGTCAGTCTCCTGTAAGCTTTGCAATAAGAGTGGGCTTTAAGGAAAGGTCTGAGATCACACATTGTCGTGGTTTAGCCTCAGACGGCAAGAAAGAACCACGTGCCGCTTGCTCGTGCCTTCCAAATACAGGAAGAATCGTAAGAAAAGACAAGACTCTTGGGTTGAGACAAAGGCAGTTTAACAGAACAGCAAAGGGAACAGGCAAACAACACCACCACCACCACCACCACCACCACCACCACCACCACCACGGACAGGGGAATATACAAACGCGATTACGGAACCGCCACTCCCCCGCCGCCGGCCAGACCCCGGACGCCCCAGCCCGCTTTTAAGCAGCAACTTCCTGCCCCCTCCCCCGGCAGCTCAGGGTGGGCGTGGCTCACATGGCATGGAATACCAGGAAAAGTTAACCCTATCCCCACCGGAACCAGGACATTATCCACCCCTTATTCCATACCATCTATGCCATGCCCAGCAGGTTCCAATGAATTGCCACCACTTTCCCCTGTTATATATATATATATACACACACATATAATGCCCTTAGTTTATGGGTCATCCCTCCAAAGTGTCCGTTGAGTTCTTTTAATCCACGGCTTTGGGCTCCATCTGTTAGAACAGTCTCTCAGGGCAGGTGAGATGCTGGGTGGTGCTGGTCTGTTGCATGCTGTATTTTTTCGGAGCTTGTGACTGGTGCACCTGGTGTGGCTCATGCACGCAGTCCGTGGGCTGAAGATGTAGATCTTGAAACTGCTGGGCGCCGGCTGCTGAGATCAGTTCTTATCCCATCATCCCTGTGCCTTACTTGTAGTACAACTGATAGCAATTATAGCAATGAGGACATACAGTGACAGTGTTACTTAGCAATTAACAGCACACAATCTGATTCATTGGCTATTCTCGCCCAAAATCAGATCCCCATGAGGTACACATCGGACTTCCCCATCCTTCCGCATCACCCACCAAGTGCATCCAGGTCCTTGGGCAAAAGCAATCCCACGGGTGGGTTTGCCTTTGCCTGAGGCAGGACTAACCCAGACTGTCTTCCCTAGCATATTCTTCATGTGCACTACGGGGACTTTATCCCCTTCTACAGTACGTGGAAGTTTTGATTGGGCAGGGCCAGCCCGATTGTTAGATCCCCTGGTGTTAACTAGCCAGGTAGCTTTTGCTAAATGTGTATCCCAGTGTTTGAAAGTCCCACCACCCATTGCTCTCAGTGTAGTTTTTAACAGTCCATTGTATCGTTCTATCTTCCCAGAGGCTGGGGCGTGATAGGGGATGTGATACACCCACTCGATACCATGCTCTTTGGCCCAGGTGTCTATGAGGCTGTTTCGGAAATGAGTCCCATTGTCCGACTCAATTCTCTCTGGGGTACCATGTCGCCACAGGACTTGCTTTTCAAGGCCCAGGATAGTGTTCCGGGCAGTGGCATGGGGCACAGGGTATGTTTCCAGCCATCCACTGGTTGCTTCCACCATTGTGAGCACATAGCGCTTGCCTTGACGGGTTTGTGGCAGCGTGATATAATCAATCTGCCAGGCCTCCCCATATTTGTATTTCAGCCATCGCCCTCCATACCAAAGAGGCTTCAAACGCTTGGCTTGTTTGATCGCAGCGCATGTCTCACATTCATGGATGACCTGTGCAATAGTGTCCATGGTCAAGTCCACCCCTCGGTCACGAGCCCATCTATATGTCGCATCTCTCCCTTGATGGCCTGAGGAGTCATGGGCCCACCGAGCTATGAATAGTTCACCCTTATGTTGCCAGTCCAGATCCACCTGAGCCACTTCAATCCTAGCGGCCCGATCCACCTGCTGGTTGTTCTGATGTTCCTCCGTGGCCCGATTCTTCGGTACGTGGGCATCTACATGGCGTACTTTCACAACCAGATTCTCTATCCGGGCAGCAATATCTTGCCATAGCTCAGCAGCCCAGATGGGTTTGCCTCTGCGCTGCCAGTTGCCCTGCTTCCACTGCTGTAACCACCCCCACAGAGCATTTGCCACCATCCATGAGTCAGTGTAGAGATAAAGTACTGGCCATTTTTCTCGCTCAGCAATGTCCAAAGCCAGCTGAATAGCCTTCACCTCTGCAAACTGGCTCGATTCACCCTGTCCCTCACTGGCTTCTGCAACCCGTCGTGTAGGACTCCATACAGCAGCCTTCCACTTTCGATGCTTTCCCACAATCCGGCAGGACCCATCAGTGAACAGGGCATATTTCTTCTCATTTTCTGGCAGTTTATTATATGGTGGGGCCTCTTCTGCACGCGTCACCTCCTCCTCTGGTGACATTCCGAAATCCTTGCCTTCTGGCCAGTCCATGATCACTTCCAGAATTCCTGGGCGACTGGGGTTTCCCATTCGAGTTCGCTGTGTGATCAGTGCAATCCACTTACTCCATGTAGCATCGGTTGCATGATGTGTGGTGGGGACCCTTTCTTTGAACATCCAGCCCAGCACCGGCAGTCGAGGTGCTAAGAGGAGCTGTGCTTCTGTACCAACTACTTCCGAAGCAGCTCGAACCCCTTCATATGCTGCCAATATCTCTTTTTCTGTTGGAGTGTAGCGGGCTTCGGATGCTCTGTATCCCTGACTCCAAAACCCTAGGGGTCGACCTCGAGTCTCCCCTGGTGCTTTCTGCCAGAGGCTCCAGGTAGGGCCGTTCTCCCCGGCTGCAGTGTAGAGCACATTTTTAACATCTTGTCCTGCCCGGACTGGCCCCAGGGCCACTGCATGGACTATTTCCTGTTTGATTTGTTCAAAAGCTTGTCGTTGCTCAGGACCCCATTTAAAATCATTCTTCTTCCGGGTTACTTGATACAGAGGGCTTACAATTTGACTGTAATCTGGGATATGCATTCTCCAAAAACCCACAATACCTAAGAAAGCCTGTGTTTCCTTTTTACTAGTTGGTGGAGACATAGCTGCTATTTTGTTGATCACATCCATTGGAATCTGACGGCGTCCATCTTGCCATTTTATTCCTAAAAACTGGATCTCCTGCGCAGGTCCCTTGACCTTACTTCGCTTTATAGCAAAACCAGCGTTCAGAAGGATTTGGACTATTTTACTCCCTTTCTCAAAAACTTCTTCTGCTGTGTTTCCCCATACAATGATGTCATCAATGTACTGCAGATGTTCTGGAGCTTCACCCTGTTCCAGTGCAGTCTGGATCAGTCCATGGCAAATGGTGGGGCTGTGTTTCCACCCCTGGGGCAGTCGATTCCAGGTGTATTGGACGCCCCTCCAAGTGAAAGCAAACTGTGGCCTGCACTCTGCTGCCAAAGGGATTGAGAAGAATGCATTCGCTATATCAATCGTGGCATACCACTTGGCTGCCTTGGACTCCAGTTCGTACTGGAGTTCTAGCATGTCCGGCACAGCAGCACTCAACGGTGGCGTGACTTCATTCAGACCACGATAGTCTACAGTTAGCCTCCACTCTCCATTAGATTTTCGCACCGGCCATATGGGACTGTTAAAGGGTGAGCGAGTCTTGCTGATCACTCCTTGAACCTCTAGTTGACGAATCAGCTCATGGATGGGAATCAGAGAGTCTCGGTTAGTGCGATACTGCCGCCGATGCACCGTTGTGGTAGCAATCGGCACCTGTTGTTCTTTGACCCTCAACAACCCCACAACAGAAGAATCCTCTGAGAGACCAGGCAAGGCAGACAACTGTTTAACTTCCTCTGTCTCCAAAGCAGCTATGTCAAAGGCCCAGCGGTACCCTTTTGGGTCCTTAAAATACCCTCTCCTGAGGTAATCTATACCAAGGATGCATGGAGCCTCTGGGCCAGTCACAATGGGATGCTTTTGCCACTCATTCCCAGTTAGGCTCACTTCTGCCTCCAGTACAGTCAACTCTTGGGATCCCCCTGTCACCCCAGAAATACAAATGGGTTCTGCCCCTCTATAGCTTGATGGTATTAAAGTACACTGCGCACCCGTGTCCACTAGAGCCTTATACTCCTGTGGGTCTGATGTGCCAGGCCATCGAATCCACACCGTCCAATAAACCCGGTTGTCCCTTTCCTCCACCTGGCCGGAGGCAGGGCCCCCCTAATACTGGTCATAGTATCCATTACTCACTTCTTGCATAAATGACTTGGAAGTTCCTTCAAGAGGATCAGAAGCAAGATCAGGCCTTCTGCTTTGTCTGGGGAACGGCCCACTGGAAACTGGGGTGGCACTTTTCCTGGAGGGATCCCCTTTTGTGGTTGTCCTTCCTTGCAACTCCTGTACCCGTGTCCGCAGGATCCAAGTAGGTTGTCCATCCCACTTCCTCATGTCCTCTCCGTGGTCCCGCAGGTAGAACCACAGGGTGCCTCGTGGTGTATACCCTCTGTACTCTCTCTCTCGAGTGGGGAAATGCCTGCTTCTAATAGCTGAGACGCTGGCCCGTGCAGGTGGGGAGTAGAACATATTCTCTTCAAGTTGCTGGACCTTCCGCGACAGTTTCTCCACAGCTGAGACAAGGGGGGAAGAGAGACTTTCTTCATATCGCCGGAGCCGGCCAGCTACCTCATCCACCGTTGGTCCCTCTTCACCTTTCCATTCCATTACTGCCAGGGAGTTGGCATATGACGATGGTGCGCTCCGTACAAACTTCCGCCACATGGGCCTTGTGCATCGCACCTCATCAGGGTCTGTGGGTAAGTCTGCATTGTCCAAGTCATAATAAATCATCTCCCGCATGGCTAATTCTCTCAGGTACTGGATACCTCTTTCCATGGTAGTCCACTTGCTTGGCTGACATACAACATCCTCGCTGAAGGGGTACCTCTCCCTCACGCCTGACAGGAGTCGTTTCCAGAGGCTGAGGGCTTGGGTCTTTTTCCCGATCGCCTTGTCAATGCCGCCTTCCCTAGACAGGGATCCCAGCTGCCTGGCCTCCCTACCCTCTAATTCCAGGCTACTGGCCCCATTATCCCAGCACCGGAGCAGCCAGGTGACAATGTGCTCGCCTGAAAGTCGGCTAAAATCTTTTCGCATATCCCGCAGCTCACTCAAGGATAGGGATCGAGTAATTATCTCTGGTTCTGCCTCTTCCTCCTGCTCTCGTGATGGCCCTGGTTCATCATCATCTCTTACTAAGCGAACTGATTTCTTTGTGTACTTCTTCTTCTGTATGGGGGCAACTGATACTGGCATGGGTTGGTTCCCTGGTTCAGTGGCAGTGGCTGCTATGGGGGTTGGAGTAACTGCAGTGGCTACCACGGGGGTTGCAGTAGCCGCAGTGTCTGTCGCAAGGATTGCAGCAGCCGCAGGGGCCGCCGCAGGGGCTGCAGCAGCCGCAGGGGCTGCCGCAGGGGCCGCCGGTCTGGTTTCCATTTCTTCCCCTTGAGGGTGCTGCATAATTCTGAGCAGTGCCTGGTAGATACTGGCCAGGGCCCAGCACAGCGCGGTGAGTTGTGCCTCTCTAGAATAGCCACAGCATTTTCCCTTCAAATATTCTACCACTTTATCAGGGTCCTGTAATTGTTCAGGGGTGAAGTCCCAGACCATTGGAGGTGAGTAGTTCTCTAGGTACCTGCCCATGCTCTCCCACATGCCCTGCCACCCCTGACTATCCAGCCTCGGAGCAGATCTCCGGGTGGTAGTCTTAAATAGCTGCTTAACCCTAAACAAGACCTGGAACGTATTCAGGAGACATAGCACTAGGAACACACTGGTTTGAGTATCCCAAGGATATTCAAAATTCTCAAAAGCTGTCATACCTGACCCGAAGGAGAAAAGGGAGGCAAAAGGGCTGGGGAAATTATTAACAAATTCTGAGAGACGGTGTCCAATGTACGGACAGGACAGGAAAACCACATAAACACCCCAAAATAGCCGTCTGAACAGTGATGTTATCATATCATAAACAGATATCGCACAGGACAGCAGAATTATAATCCTCATCCCTTTTCCAGACATGGTAAACAGCATCGCAGGGAGTACATAAGCCATATAGGAATTTATGTAACACAGCCATGAGAACAAACCAAGCAACATGATGACCAGTGACTACTTACCTAATAAAATAAATGCATACAAAAAAAAAACCAAAACCGTTTTTTCCACGTTCTACTTGGATTCTGTCGTTATCTCAACCCTTCGAGCCCCACGTTGGGCGCCAAAAAGGACTGTCGTGGTTTAGCCTCAGACGGCAACAAAGAACCACGTGCCGCTCGCTCGTGCCTTCCAAACACAGGAAGAATCGTAAGAAAAGGCAAGACTCTTGGGTTGAGACAAAGGCAGTTTAATAGAACAGCAAAGGGAACAGGCAAACAACAACAACAACAACAACAACAACAACAACAACAACACAGATAGGGGAATATACAAACGCGATTACGGAACCGCCGCTCCCCCGCCGCTCGCCGCTCGCCGGCCGGACCCGGGACGCCCCAGCCCGCTTTTAAGCAGCAACTTCCTGCCCCCTCCCCCGGCAGCTCAGGGTGGGCGTGGCTCACATGGCATGGAATACCAGGAAAAGTTAACCCTATCCCCACCGGAACCAGGACACACATAAAAACAACCTTAAAGGACACCCTTGGAAAGTTGTGCATTCAAAAAGGACAAAGTGAAGAAAGCGTGAAGATATCTTTTGGGCAACACATCAAATGGACACTGGAGACTGATGTCACTACAGAGGTGGGATGATGCACATAATAAAAGAGGAACTGGCTGAGCTCTTGCACTATGAGTAGTATTAAAGGTAATGCCTGAAAATTTGAACTTGGGAAGCCAGGTGAGGGTCATAAAGAGAAAGTTTATTTGCTCAGAAAGACAAGGCTGGAAAATGATCTCAGAAACTTCTTTATATGTCTGATGCGTTTTTTAGATCCCCAGCAGAACGCTGTAGTGGGCACGTGTGAAGACGAAGAAGTTTCTAAAACTTTCAGATCTTCATCTTCATCTTATCAGATGAATGATGCTGATGGTCTGTAGGAGTGAGAATAAACACTTTCACACTGCTTAGATGTTAAAGTGAGTGAAAGGAACATCGTGATTCTATCAAAAGATAGAGTGGGAACAGAGAAAAATAGAGAGGGAAGTGAAAGGACTGAGTTTTTAAACTTCACTGATGTCAGCGGAGCTCATCTCATTTCACACAAGCTGAGGATCTTAGACTGCCTAAAAGAGATTTAGGTTAGAAAGTGGAGACTGAGGACACACAAAAGCTGTAATAGCTTGCCGAAGAGAGCTGTGGCCTCTCCAACATGAAAGGTCTTAAAGAACATGTTAGACAAACTAGTGACAGACATAGGTGTGGCTCATCCTGCCATGGGGCAGGAGGGTGGACAGAGGTTTCTGTTCATGAAGTTTGAAGAAATGGGATACAAATGCAGCTGAGGACATGGTGGCTCAGTTTAGCACCAGATGACTTGAGTCCTGCTCTTTCCAAGCACAGCATAGATACTTCATGCCAAAGTTATTGCTAGGCTACAGACAGTAACGTTAATAAAAACTTCTCCTATGGACCTTGACCTGTAGAAATCTCTCATGCCGGCATTTTGCCCTGCAGTGACTAAGAGCTGGCAGTAAAATCCATTCCTCTCATTGGACACTAAAATCTATCTGTAAACAAAGACAATCTAGATGAATTAGACTGATGACAACTCAAAACAATTTCTTGGGGTTCAGAAGGTACATCTGAAACTGACTGGAAAAGCAAATGTGACAGGTGGGTCTCAAGAACTGACTGTATTAGAGGCTGAAGTGAGCCTGAATGGGAATAAAGGGGAGAAGCACCCCATTGTGACTGGCCCAGATGCTCCTTGCATCCTTGGCATAGACTACCTCAAGAGAGGGTATTTCAAAGACCTGAAAGGGTATAGGTGGGCTTTTGGTATAGCAGCTGGAGAGACTGAGGACACTACACAGCTGTCTACCTTACCTGGCCTTTCAGATGACCCTTCTGTGGTGGGACTGCTGAAGGTTGAAGAACAGCGGGTGCCAATTGCTACTGCCACAGTGCATTGACGCCAGTATCATACTAACCGAGACTCCCTGATTCCCATCCAGAACCTGATTCATCGGCTGGAGACCCAAGGAGTGATCAGCAAGGCTCCCTCACCCTTTAACAGCCCTATATGGCCAGTGTGAAAGTCTGATGGAGACTGGCGACTAACAGTAGACTATCGTGGCCTGAATGAAGTCACACCACCACTGAGTGCTGCTGTGCCAGACATGCTAGAACTGCAGCATGAACTGGAGTCAAAAGGCAGCCCAGTGGTATGCTACCATTGACATTGCTCATGCTTTTTTCTCTATTCCTTTAGCAGCAGAGTGCAGGCCACAGCTTGCTTTCACCTGGAGAGGCATCCAGTACACCTGGCATCGACTGCCCCAGGGGTGGAAACACAGCCCTACTCTTTGCCATGGGGTGATCCAGACTGCACTGCAGAAGGGTGGAGCTCCAGAACACCTGCAATACATTGATGACATCATTGTGTGGGGTAATACAGCAGAAGAAGTTTTCAAGAAAGGTAAGAGAATAATCAAGATTCTTCTGAAAGCAGGTTTTGCTGTAAAAAGAGGTAAGGTCAAGGGACCTGCATGAGAGATCCAGTTCTTAGGAACTAAATGGCATGATAGGCATCGTCAGATCCCAATGGATGTGATTGATTAACAAAATAACAGCTATGTCCCCACCTACTAAGAACAAGGAAACTCAAGCCTTCTTAGGCGTTGTGGGTTTCTGGAGAATGCATATTCCAGGTTATAGTCAGATTGTGAAACCTCTTTATGAAGTGACTCAAAAGAAAAGTGAGTTTACGTGGGGTCCTGAGCAACAACAGGCCTTTGAGCAAATGAAACAAGAGATTGTGCATGCGGTAGCCCTTGGACCAGTCCAAACAGGAGGGGACATTAAAAATGTGCTCTACACCACAACCGGGGACAATGGGACTACCTGGAGCCTCTGGCAGAGAGCACCAGGGGAGACTCGAGGTCGACCCCTAGGATTCTGGAGTTGGGGATACAGAGGATCTGAAGCCAGCTATACTCCAACTGAGAAAGAAATCTTGGCAGCACATGAAGGAGTCAGAGCTGCTTCAGAGGTGATTGGTACTGAAACACAGTTCCTCTTAGCACCCTGATTACCAGTGCTGGGCTGGATGTTCAAGGGTAAAGCTCCTTCTACTCATCATGCCACCAATGCTACCTGGAGTAAGTGGGTTGCCTTAATCACACAGCGAGCTCAAATAGGAAACCCAAATCGTCCAGGAATTGTAGAAGTGATCACAAACTGGCCCGAAGGCAAAGACTACACAGTGCCACCTGAGGAGGTGGTGACTCATGTGGAGGAAGCCCCACCATATAATGAACTCTCAGATAATGAGAAACAATATGCCTTGTTCACTGATGGGTCTTGTCGTATTGTAGGGAAACAGAGAAAGTTGAAAGCTGCTGTGTGGAGTCCTATGTTGAGGAATGGCTATATGAGAACGGGCACGGCGCCATGCAGGATTGTCAGAAGTAAGCTATGCCTGCCTGCATGGGAAATTCCGAGTTACGCTGATAAGGAAGATGCTGAAGGCCGTGCTGACTTTGCTTAAGTCAGATAAACAACTTTGAGAAAGTAGACTGTGAGAGAACAGGAACAAACCTGGACCCAAGAAACTGCATGTAGGAGGAGTATGAATAATGTAATCTTTAGTGCACAGCCAATAGTTGTAAGACAAATAGGCATATCTAAGTATAAGAGTATAAAAGTCTGATGAAGCTGCAATAAAGCTGAAGCTTGCTTTATCGCTCATATTGAGTCGACTGCTTGTTTCCCTCGCTCGTCGCAGTCCTACACGACGAGTTCAGGAGCAACTGAAGGAGAAGGTGAGTCGAGTCAATTTGCAGAGGTAAAAGCCATCCAGGTGGCCCTAGACGTTGCTGAAAGAGAAAAGTGGCCAATACTCTATGTCTGTACTGACTCATGGATGGTGGCAAATGCTCTGTGGGGATGGTTAAAGCAGTGGAAGCAGGGCAACTGGCAGCGCAAAGGTAAACCCATCTGGGCTGCTGAATTATGGCAAGATATTGCTGACAGGTCATCAAGGAAGGGATGTAACATATCAATGGGCCCGTGACCGAGGGGTGGATGTAAGCATGGATGCTATTGCGCAGGTTATCTACGATTGTGAAGCAAATCGACTATATCACACTCCTTCAAACCCCCCAGAGTAAGCACTTTGTGCTTACTATAGTGGAAGCAAGCACCGGATGCTTGGAAACCTACGCCGTACCCCATGCTACTGCCTGGAATACCATCCTGGGCCTTGAAAAGCGAGTCTTGTGGCGACATGGTACTCCAGAAAGAATTGAGTCAGACAGTGGGACTTATTTCAAAAACAGTCTTCTAAGTAATTGGGCAAAAGCACATAGCATTGAGTGGGTATATCATATCCCTTATCATGCACCGGCTTCTGGGAAAATTCAGCGATACAATGGGTTGTTAAAAACTACCCTGAAAGCAGTGGGGGTGGTGGATCCTTTAAAAACTGGGACAAGCATTTAGCACAAGCTACCTGGTTAGTTAACACCAGGGGATCCATCGATCGAGCTGGTCCTGCTCAATCAGACCTTTTACATACAGTAGAAGGGGATAAAGTCCCTGTGGTGCATGAAAGGAATACGTTAGGGAAAACTGTTCGGGTTTTTCCTGCCTCAGGCAAAGGCAAACCCATTCATGGGACTGTTTTTGCTCAAGGACCTGGATGTACTTGGTGGGTGATGCTGAAGAATGGAGAAGCTCAGTGTGTGCCTCAAGGAAATTTGATCCTGGGTGAGAATACTTAATTCTGAGCTGTATGATATTAATTGTTATACGATACTAACAGTGTTCAATTAAGTATTTTTCAGGATACCACAGTGGTGATGAAACCTGAACCAGCTTCATCAAGTGGCATCCAGCAAAACTCTTTGAGATGGACATGCTACCCATGGGCACAAACCACAATTAGTTCTGCAGAGAGGGACCTGGGAGTCCTGGTGGACAATAGGATGACCATGAGCCAGCAATGTGTCCTTGTGGCCAAAAAGGCGGCCAATGGTCTCCTGGGGTGCATTAAAAAGAGCATGGCCAGCAGGTCGAGGGAGGTCATCCTCCCCTCTACTCTGCCCTGGTGAGGCTGCATCTGGAGCACTGTGTCCAGTTCTGGGTTCCCCAGTTCAAGAAAGACAGGGAACTGCTGGAGAGAGTCCAGTGGAGGGCTACAAAGATGATCAAGGGAATGGAGCACCTCTCTTATGAGGAAAGGCTGAGAGACCTGGGTTTGTTTAGCCTGGAGAAGACTGAGAGGAGATCTCATCAATGCTTCTAAATATCTGAAGGGCAGGGTGTCAAGAGGATGGAGCCAGACTCTTTTCAGTGGTGCCCAGCAACAGGCACAAAATGGAATACAGGAAATTCCATCTCAACATGAGGTCAGTGCATTGGTGTATAAGCATTTCAGAGAGGGAGTGGTGTGTGTAGTTTTCACCCTTGAGATGTGGTGTGCCTTCTGGCTCTCAGAAATACTGGCACACTCCACCACAAGTGCTGAGCAACTACGCCCAGGCACCTCACTGGCAAGCCCAATACCATCCCCACCCCCCTTCAAATCTAGTTTAAAGCCCTCTCAATGAGCCCTGATAACTCTTGTCCTAGAACCCTTTTCCCCCTGCAAGACAAGGTATTCCTGCCTCTTACCAGCAGGCCTGGCATTTTGTAAATCAGGCCATGGTCAAAGTACCCAAAGTCCTGCTGGCAGCACCAGGCTCGGAGCCAGGCATTGATCTGCTGGCTCCTCCTTTTTACCCCCTCATCATTCCCCGCAAATAGAGGAGAACACAACTTGCGCTCACGATCCCTTGACCAGCCGTCCCAGGGTCTTGAAATCTTTCTTCATTGCCCTGGGACTTCTTTTCGCTACCTCGTCGCTGCCTACCTCAGCATATCTCAGGTATCTCACCTGAGATCTAGGATGCATAGGTTTTATGTATTTATTTATTTCTTTATTTTGCCAGGCTGCGAAATCCTGTTTTTTAGGGGAGGACACACAGAGCCTGTGATCTTTAGCAATAATCAGCAATGAGCTTTTGATTCCTGCAGCTGCTTACGTTGATTTGTCATGGCTCACAAACTCAACTCTGTCTTCCAAGGAGAAGAATAAGCAGCATCTTCTTTGTCCTTGTTCTGTTTGTTTGTTTGTTAGTTTTTAAGACTAAAGTTTAGGCTTTCTCTATTATTTCCTGTATTATATTCCTTTATTATTGTCCTTTCCAGGTGTACTGGACGCCTCTCCAGGTGAAAGCAAACTGTGGCCTGCACTCTGCTGCTAAAGGAATAGAGAAAAAGGCATTAGCGATGTCAACTGTAGCATCCCATTTGGCTGCCTTTGACTCAGTTCATACTTTCAGACTCCATCAGATTTCGCACTGGCCATATAGGGCTGCTAAAGGACAAGCGAGTCTTGCTGATCACTCCTTGGGTCTCTAGCCAACGAATCAGGTTCTGGATGGGAATCAGGGAGTCTCAGTTGGTGCGATACTGGCATCGATGCACTGTGGCAATAGCACCCCAGGGTGCTCAGCCTCCTGAGCTGGAAGATAAGGATGGAGAGCAGAACAACCCACCCATAATCCAGGAGGAAGTAGTCAATGATCTGCTTCTGCACCTAGACGCACACAAGTCTATGGGGCCGGATGGGATTCACCCAAGAGTACTCGGGGAGCTGGCGGGAGAGCTCACCAAGCCTCTCTCCATCATTTATCAACAATCCTGGTCAACAGGGCAGGTACCAGATGACTGGAGGGTGGCTAATGTGACACCCATCTATAAGAAGGGTCGGAAGGAGGATGCGGGGAACTACAGGCCTGTCAGCCCGACCTCGGTACCAGGAAAGATCATGGAGAGGATCATCTTGAGTGAGCTCTCACGGCAAGTGCAGGGCAGCCAAGGGATCAGGGCCAGCCAGCACGGGTTTAAGAAAGGGAGGTCCTGCTTAACCAACCTGATCTCTTTCTATGACCACGTGACCCGCCTTCTGGATGCGGGGAAGGCTGTGGACGTTGTCTATCTGGACTTTGGTAAGGCCTTTGACAC
Organism: Rissa tridactyla; assembly: GCF_028500815.1. Classification (NCBI taxonomy): domain Eukaryota; kingdom Metazoa; phylum Chordata; class Aves; order Charadriiformes; family Laridae; genus Rissa; species Rissa tridactyla. The sequence continues at coordinate 5,147,981 of NC_071496.1, forward strand.
CGTCCCCCACAGCATTCTCCTGGAGAAGCTGGCGAATCATGGCATAGACAAGTGTCCTCTTCGCTGGGTCAAAAACTGGCTGGATGGCTGTGCCCAGAGAGTTGTGATTAATGGGGTGAAATCCTCTTGGCGGCCGGTCACCAGTGGTGTCCCTCAGGGCTCAGTTTTGGGGCCGGTTTTGTTTAATATCTTTGTCAATGATCTGGATGAGGGGGTTGAGTGCGCCCTCAGTAAGTTTGCAGACGACACCAAACTAGGTGGGAGTGTTGATCTGCTTGAGGGTAGGAAGGCTCTACAGAGGGACCTGGACAGGCTGGATCGATGGGCCAAGGCCAACTGTATGAGGTTTAATAAGGCCAAGTGCCGGGTCCTGCATTTTGGTCACAACAACCCCAAGCAACGCTACACGCTCGGGGAAGAGTGGCTGGAAAGCTGCCCAGCAGAAAAGGACCTGGGGGTGCTGGTGGACGGCCAGCTTAACATGAGCCAGCAGCGTGCCCAGGTGGCCAAGAAGGCCAACAGCATTCTGGCTTGTATCGGGAATAGCGTGGCCAGCAGGAGCAGGGAAGTGATCCTGCCTCTGTCCTCGGCACTGGTGAGGCCCCACCTCGAGTACTGTGTTCAGTTCTGGGCCCCTCTGTACAAGAGGGACACTGAGGTGCTGGAGCGTGTCCAGAGGAGAGCTACCAGGCTGGTGAGGGGTCTGGAGACCAGGTCATATGAGGAGAGGCTGAGGGAGCTGGGCATGTTTAGCCTGGAGAAGAGGAGGCTGAGGGGAGACCTCATTGCCCTCTACAACTACCTGAAAGGAGGTTGGGGAGAGGTGGGTGTTGGCCTCTTCTCCCAGGTGAATAGTGACAGGACCAGAGGAAATGGTCTGAAGTTGCGGCAGGGGAGGTTTAGATTAGATATTGGGAAGAATTACTTTACTCAAAGAGTGGTCAGGCACTGGAACAGCCTGCCCAGGGAGGTGGCTGAGTCACCATCCCTAGAGGTGTTTAAGAAACGTCTAGATTTGGTGCTTCAGGGCATGCTCTAGTGGCAGAGATTGTAGGTTGTTTGGTTGGACTCGATGATCTCAGAGGTCCTTTCCAACCATGAAGATTCTATGATTCAGTTGGCACCTGCTGTTCTTTAACCTTCAGCAGTCCCACCACAGAAGGGTCATCTGAAAGGCCAGGTAAGGTAGACAGCTGTGTAATGTCCTCAGTCTCTACAGCTGCTATACCAAAAGCCCACCTATACCCTTTCAGGTCTTTGAAATACCCTCTCTTGAGGTAGCCTATGCCAAGGATGCAAGGAGCATCTGGGCCAGTCACAATGGGGTGCTTCTCCCATTTATTCCCAGTAAAGGTCACTTCGGCCTCCAGTACAGTCAGTTCTTGAGACCTGCCTATCACTCCAGGAGCAGTGACAGATTCTGTCCCATTATGATTCGATGGCAATAGTGGACACTGTGCACCAGGTTAAGCAGCATTGTGTCTATTAATTTCAACCAAAGCTCTCTAAAGGCACGATATAACATTTCTCTTAGGACTGACATTCCCTGAGCAAACGGTAAGCTTATGCCCCACATTGGTCGCCAATTAATCTGTCGTGGTTCAGGCCGGGTTGGCCAATGGAAAGGAAGGCCGGTTGGCCAAGGAAAGGAAGGAGAGAGATAAAGAGATTTATGAGTTTAGAAAAAACTAAACTACTTTAGTGAAATATTAACAATAAAATAAGGAAGGACATAATGAAATACATACAATATATACAAATATACACAAAACCAGATCAAGTTCCTAAGAAGATGTCACTGGCAGGCACTAGGAAAGTTCCAGAATGGACTCAGTGACAAACGGGAACTGAAACACACTGACCAGAATCAAAAGGCAGATGAGGGGTCAGTCATTGAAGAAAGAGAGCCATTAAAGAAGAGCAAAGACGAAGAGCAAAGACAAAGAGCCAATCTGACCCTCAGCTTTTACACTGAGCATGGCAGATGGGATGGAATACCCTATTGGTCAGTTTTGGGTCACCTGACCTGTCCAATCCTCCCCACAGGTGCAACCCCTCCATGGGGTAAACAACCAAGTCAGCTGACCCTGGTTGCCACAGCAACAAGTATAAGCAAGAGCCTCTCCCACTGAGCAGAAAGTTGGCTCTGCTTCACTCTGAACCAGGACGTAGTGGCAGAGATCTGGTGCTCCGGGACCTCTGCTTTTCCCCACAGAAAGGGAACTTCCAGGGTACATTCTCTCCAGTGCTGCATGACCTTTACTACAGAAAGCTTGCCCAGAGGTAAGATGCAAAGGGTCAAATCATCTGACTGCTACTAGTACTAAACAAAATGGGCAATCTACACCAGAGACATCTCCACAGTTAGAAAGGCGTACCACCCATATCATCACCGCATCCACAAGGAAGAAAAGATGGTGACTCCCTCCTGAGGGGAACAGAGGGTCCAGTATGCCAGGTAGACCCTCCTCATAGGGAAGTCTGCTGTCTTCCTGGAGCCTGGGTTAAGAACATCACCAGGAAACTCCCTAGTTTGATACAGTCCTCAGACTATTACCCATTGCTGATTTTCCATGTGGGTGGAGATGAAGCTGCAACTCGTAGACCAAGAGCAATCAAAAGAGTCTTCAGGGCCTTGGGAAGGCCTGTCTGGGGTACAGGTTATTTTCTCCTCGCTCCTTCCAGTCGCAGGCAGTGACATTGAAAGGAACAGACGAATCTAGTCCATTAATACATGGCTCCGTGGCTGGTGTTGCCGCCACAGTTTTGGGTTTTTTGACAATGGGATGGCCTACACGGCATTGAGCTTATTGGCATCCAATGGGAGACACCTTTCTCAAAGGGGGAGGAGGGTCTTTTCCCAAGAGATTGCGGGGCCGATCAACAGGGCTTTAAACTAGATGTGAAGGGGGAGGGGGATGATAATATCAGGCTTGTCTGTGACAAGCTGTGGGATAACACATCAGGGTTAGAGGGAGGGGGGCACTAGGAAAGGCCTTCGACCTGTTTGCCCGAGGCATCCTGGGGACGCTGCATCACAGTCAAAGTCTTACAGAGATGAGCCAGGGACTCCTGAGGTAGTCCGAGTCAACGGGGAAACACCCGTGAAACACCCCAAGGGGTGCTCCTCTAAGAAGGCATCACAGCCAGCAGCCCAGCTGAAGTGCCTCTACATGAATGCACGCAGCATGGGCAACAAACAGGAGGAGCTGGAAGCTCCTGTGCTGCTGGAAAGCTACGACATAGTGGCCATTACTGAAACCTGGTGGGACGAATCCTATGACTGGAATGTGGCTATCGATGGCTACAGGCTGTTCAGAAGGGACAGGTGAGGAAGGAGGGGCGGAGGTGTTGTCCTCTATGTTAAGGAATGGATAGAGTGTGAAGAGATGTCCCCAAAGAATAGCCAAGAGGAAGTCAAAAGCTTATGGGCAGGAATTAGAGACCGAGGCAACAAGGGGAACCTTGTGGTTGGTGTCTACTACAGGCCGCCTGATCAAGGGGAGCCTACTGATGAAGCCTTCTTCCTCCAGCTACAGGAGGCATCGCGCTCGAAGGCTCTTGTCCTGCTGGGGGATTTCAGCCACCCCGACATCTGCTGGAAAAGTAACACGGCAAGCTGTAGACAATCCAGGAGGTTCCTGGAGTGCCGCGACGATAACTTCCTAAGACAGGAAATAGACAGCCCTACCCGAGGGGATGCCATACTGGACCTCATAGTCACCAATGCGAGTGAGCTCATCGGGGGTGTCAAGATTGGAGGCAGCCTGGGCTGCAGTGACCACGCACTGGTGGAGTTCACAGTCCTGAGGGATACGTGCCAGATGAGGAGCATAGTCAGGACCCTGAATTTTGGGAAAGCAAACCTCCGGCTCTTCAAGGAGTTAGTCAATAGGACCCCCTGGGAAATGGTCCTCAGGGACAAGGGGGCAGAACAGAGCTGGCAGATCTTCAAGGATGCTTTCCATAGAGCACAAGAGCTCTCGATCCCCAGGTGTAAGAAATCAAGCAAGAAAGGGAAGAGACCAGCATGGCTGAGTCAAGACCTGCTGGTCAAACTAAAAGACAAGAAGGAAATGCACAGGCACTGGAAGGAGGGACAGGTATCCTGAGAAGGGTATAGGGATGCTGCCCGGTTGTGTAGGGATGAGGTCAGGAAGGCCAAGGCGCGGCTGGAGCTGAACTTGGTGAGGGATGCTAAGAATAATAAGAAGGGCTTCTACAGGTATGTCAACCAGAAAAGGAAGGTTAAAGAAAGCGTACCCTCCCTGGTGACCAAGAATGGCAAACTGGTAACAACAGACGAGGAGAAGGCTGGGATGGCCTACATGGCACCGGGCTTATTGGCATCCAAGTGAGGAGAATCTGTGGAAGTGGGAAGGCTGAGGGAGGGAATCATAGAATCTGTTAGGTTGAAAGGGACCTTTAAAGGTCATCTAGTCCAAGCCCCCTGCAGTAAGCAGGGACATCTTCAACTAGATCAGGTTGCTCAGGGCCTCATCAAGCCTGGCCTTGAATGCCTCCAGGGATGGGGCCTCCACCACCTCTCTGGGCAACCTGTTCCAGTGTCTCACCACCCTCAGTGTAAAGGACTTCTTCCTAATGGCTAATCTAAACCTACCCTGCTCTAGGTTAAAGCCATTGCCCCTCATCCTATCGCTACATGCCCTTGCAAACAGCCCCTCCCCAGCTTTCCTGTAGGCCCCCTTCAGGTACTGGAGGTCGCTATAAGGTCTCCCCAGAGCCTTCTCTTCTCCAGGCTGAACAACCCCAACTCTCTCAGCCTGTCCTCATAGCATAGGTGCTCCAGCCCTTTGATCATCTTTGTGGCCCTCCGCTGGACCTGCTCCAACAGGTCCATGTCCTTCTTGTGCTGAGGGCTCCAGAGCTAGACACAGTACTCCAGGTGGGGTCTCACGAGAGCAGAGTAGAGGGGAAGAATAACCTCTCTGGATCTGCTGGCCACGCTTCTTTTCATGCAGCCCAGGATGCGATTGGCCTTCTGGGCTGCAAGCGCACATTGTTGGCTCATGTCCAGCTTTTCATCCACCAGTCCCCCCAAGTCCTTTTCTGCAGGGCTGCTCTCTATCATGTCATCCCCCAGCCTGTATTGATAACGAGGATTGTCCCGACCCAAGCGTAGGACCTTGCACTTGGCCTTGTTGAACTTCATGAGGTTTGCTCGGGCCCACCTCTCTAGCTCATCCAGGTCCCTCTGGATGACATCCCGTCCCTCTGGCACATCGACTGCACCACTCAGCTTAGTGTTGTCGGCAAACTTGCTGAGGGTGCACTTGATCCCACTGTCTATGTCATTGATGAAGATGTTGAACAGCACCGGTCCCAGTACGGCTCCCTGAGGGACACCACTTGTCACCCCTCTCCATCTGGACATCGAGCCATTGACCACCACCCTCTGGATGCGACCATCCAGCCAGTTCCTTATCCACGGAAGAGCCCACCCATCAAATCCGTATCTCTCCAACTTAGAGAGAAGGATGTTGTGGGAGACCGTGTCAAAGGCCTTACAGAAATCCAGATAGACGATATCCGTTGCTCTTCCCTTGTCCACTGATGCAGTCACTCCATTGTAGAAAGCCGCTAGGTTGGTCAGGCAGGACTTGCCCCTGGTGAAGCCATGCTGGCTGTCTCTAATCACCTCCCTGTCCTCCATGTGCTTTAGCATAGCTTCTAAGAAGATCTGTTCCATGATCTTCCCAGGCACAGAGGTGAGGCTGACAGGGCGGTAGTTACCAGGGTCCTCCTTTCTACCCTTTTTAAAAATGGGTGCGATGTTTCCCTTTTTCCAGTCACCAGGGACTTCACCTGACTGCCATGACTTTTCAAATAACATGAAGAGTGGCTTGGTAACGACATCAGCCAGTTCCCTCAGGACTCTGGGGTGCATCTCATCAGGTCCCATAGACTTCTGTAGGTTCAGGTTCCTCAGGTGGTCAGAAACCTGATCTTCTCTTACAGTGGGAGGGACTTTTTTCTTCCCCAGTCCCTCTCTTGCAGTCCATCCACTCCCTCACATCCCAGGTTTGGGGAGAGAAATTGCCAGTGAAGTCTGAGGCAAAACAGTTGTTGAGAACCTCAGCCTTCTCCTCATCCATTATTACCAGTTTGCCAGTCTTGCCCTTTAGGGGGGGGTACGCTTTCTTTGACCTTCCTTTTCTGGTTGACATACCTGTAGAAGCCCTTCTTCTTATTCTTTGCCTCCCTTGCCAAGTTCAGCTCCAGCCACACCTTGGCCTTCCTGACCCCATCCCTACACAACCGGGCAGCATCCCTATACTCTTCCCAGGATACCCGTCCCTTCTTCCAGTGCCTGTGCATTTCCTTCTTGTCTTTTAGTTTGACCAGCAGGTCTTGACTCAGCCATGCTGGTCTCTTGACCTCCTTTCCTGATTTCTTACACTTGGGGATTGAGAGCTCTTGCACTCTAAGGAAAGCATCTTTAATGATCTGCCAGGTCTCTTTGCTCCCTTGCCCCTGAGGGCAGTTTCCCAGGAGGGCCTATTGACTAACTCCTTGAAGAGCTGGAAGTTTGCTTTCCTAAAATTCAGGGTCCTGACTTAATTCTTCACCTGACCCATGTCCCTCAGGACTGCAAACTCCACCAATGCATGATCACTGCAGCCCAGGCTGCCTCCAATCATGACATCACCAATTAGCCCACTTGCATTGGTGACCAACAGGTCCAGTATCACCTCTCCTCTGGTGGGACTGTCTATTACCTAGCTTAAGAAGTTATCTTCGATGCACTCCAGGGGTCTCCTGGATTGCCTACAGCTCACCATGCTTGCCATGCTTGCCATAATACCCCTCTCCTCTTCCAAACTTTCCATCCAGAAAAGTTCAGTGGTTCAACCTCCCCTTACCTTCTGCTCTCTAAGTTTGCTTAAGCAAATCTATGAAAGGAAGTTGTGCTTGGAACTTAAAAAATGTACTAGCTGGTAATGGATAAAAAGTTTAAGTTTGATAAACCATCATAGCATCCTTTCAAAAGCAATTTCTCAAAAGCAATTTCTCTTCCTCGCCTACAATTTCACTGAATAACTCACCTTTTCCCCATTCTGGTGCCTTTGTTTTTTCTTGTGTTTGCTAATTGCTTGCCAATGGCTATGCGTTTACTTTAGTTTTTTCATCTGACGTTACTAATGCATATTAAGGAAAAAACAAAGTGAAAAGTGGAAACAAAATACCATAAGGCAAGCTATGTGAAGTCAAGCATTGTCTGTAGTGCTAACCTTGCCAAGTTTATCTTCTGATTCAACTCCACTTTGTTGCTAAAGCAAGTGAGGGGACAAGTGTTGGTCATAAAACTGTTATAAAACTGCTAGAGGTGATAAAAGTAAGAATATAAAAGTAAGAATTTCCTTTCCATTAGATATTACAAAATTGGAAGAAAAAGACATTCCACCTTGTTCCAAAATGTCTTCAGAAATTTCAAAGCTTCTTGGAAAGGGGAAATTCCTGCAACATTTCATTTTGAAATCATGACAAGCATTTAATTTCAGATATTTCAAAGCAAACTTCTACCAAGAACATAAGCAACCACAGCTCTTATGTGCTACTTAACTGCATTTAGCAAATCCGAAAACCCCTGGTCTGCCAATCTCTAGGGCAGCACACAGCTTCGGAAATGGAAGAGCATAGAGGGGCCAGACCTGTGGGGAGGAGCAGACAGGACAGGTGACCCAAAACTGACCAACAGGGTATTCCATCCCATCTGCCTCATGCTCATCATAAAAGCTGAGGGATCAAAGGGTCAGCCCTCTTTTTTCAATGGCCAACATCCAAGGAGGACTCTGTCTGTTTGTCTGCCTTTGATCCCTATCTGTGTGTTCCTGACTCCAGCTCTGGAATCCAGTTCCCACCCATCGCTGAGTCCAGTCTGGGACTTCCCCAGTACCTGCCAGCGATGTGATCATCATTCTGGGAGCTCGATACTGGTTTTGTATATATTTCATTATCTTCTTTTTATTTTTTTATTCATGTTTTTATTAAAGTAGTTCAGTTTCTTCTAAACTCATAGGTCTCTCCCTCTCCCTCCTCTCCTTGGAGAGAAAGGTGGGGGAGAGCATCTGTCATTCATTGCATAGAATCATAGAATTGCCTAGGTGGGAAGGGACCTTTCAGATCATCTAGTCCAACCATCAACCTAACTCTGAGAAAAAACATCACTAAACCATATCTCTAAGCACTATGTCTACCCGCCTTTTAAATACCTCCAGGGATGGTGCCTCAACCACTTCCCTGGGCAGCCTGTTCCAATGCTTAATAACGCTTTCAGTGTAAAAATGTTTTCCTAATATCCAGTCTAAACCTCCCCTGGTGCAACTTGAGGCCATTTCCTCTTGTCCTGTCACCTGTTACTTGGGAGAAGAGACCGATCCCCACCTCTCTACAACCTCCTTTCAGGTAGTTGTAGAGAGTGATAAGATCTGCCCTCAGCCTCCTTTTCTCTAGGCTAAACAACCCCAGCTCCCTCAGTGGCCAGTCCGGACCAAACCATGACAGGAAATTAGTTTAATTTAATACCAATCAAATTCAGAGTAGGATAATGAGAAAATAAAAACAAATCCTTAAACACCTTCCCCCCACCCCTCCCTTCTTCCTGAGCTTAACTTTTCTCACTAATTCTCTACCTCCTCCCCCTGCAGTGGTACAGGGGGACAGGGAATGGGGGTTGCAGTCAGTTCATTACATGTTGTCTCTACCATGGGGTTCAATCCTTCAGGAACAGACTGCTCCAGCATGGGTCCCCCACGGGGTCACAAGTCTTGCCAGCAAACCTGCTCTACCATGGGCTCCTCTCTCCACGGGGTCACAGGTCCTGTCAGGAGCCATCTCTAGTGTGGACTTCTCATGGGGTCACAGCCTCCTTCAGGTATCCACCTGCTCTGGCATGTGGTCCTCCATGAGCTGCAGAGTGGACAGCTGCTCCACCATGGACCTCCATGGGCTGCAGGAGAATCTCTGCTCTGGTGCCTGGAGCACCTTCTCCCCCTCCTTCTTCACTGACTTTGGTGTCTGCGGAGAAGGCTGAGGTTCTCAACAACTTTTTTTGCCTTGGTCTTCACTGCCAGCCTCTCTCCTCATGCCTCCCGAGTTGCAGGACCGAAAGACAGGGGCCTGGGGGACAAAGTGCCTCCCACTGTAAGTGAAGACAAGGTTCGTGACCACCTGAGGAACCTGAACCTACAGAAGTCTATGGGACCTGATGAGATGCACCCCAGAGTCCTGAGGGAACTGGCTAATGTAGTTGCCAAGCCACTCTTCATGATATTTGAAAAGTCATTGCAGTCAGGTGAAGTCCCTGGTGACTGGAAAAAGGGAAACATCGCACCCATTTTTAAAAAGGGGTAGAAAGGAGGACCCTGGTAACTACCGCCCTGTCAGCCTCACCTCTGTGCCTGGGAAGATCATGGAACAGATCTTCCTAGAAGCTATGCTAAGGCACATGGAAGACAGGGAGGTGATTCGAGACAGCCAGCATGGCTTCACCAGGGGCAAGTCCTGCCTGACCAACCTAGCGGCTTTCTACAATGGAGTGACTGCATCAGTGGACAAGGGAAGAGCAACGGATATCGTCTATCTGGATTTCTGTAAGGCCTTTGACATGGTCTCCCACAACATCCTTCTCTCTAAGTTGGAGAGATACGGATTTGATGGGTGGGCTCTTCCGTGGATAAGGAACTGGCTGGATGGTCGCATCCAGAGGGTGGTGGTCAATGGCTCGATGTCCAGATGGAGAGGGGTGACAAGTGGTGTCCCTCAGGGAGCCGTACTGGGACCGGTGCTGTTCAACATCTTCATCAATGACATAGACAGTGGGATCAAGTGCACCCTCAGCAAGTTTGCCGACAACACTAAGCTGAGTGGTGCAGTCGATGTGCCAGAGGGACGGGATGTCATCCAGAGGGACCTGGATGAGCTAGAGAGGTGGGCCCGAGCAAACCTCATGAAGTTCAACAAGGCCAAGTGCAAGGTCCTACGCTTGGGTCGGGACAATCCTCGTTATCAATACAGGCTGGGGGATGACATGATAGAGAGCAGCCCTGCAGAAAAGGACTTGGGGGGACTGGTGGATGAAAAGCTGGACATGAGCCAACAATGTGCGCTTGCAGCCCAGAAGGCCAATCGCATCCTGGGCTGCATGAAAAGAAGCGTGGCCAGCAGATCCAGAGAGGTTATTCTTCCCCTCTACTCTGCTCTCGTGAGACCCCACCTGGAGTACTGTGTCTAGCTCTGGAGCCCTCAGCACAAGAAGGACATGGACCTGTTGGAGCAGGTCCAGCGGAGGGCCACAAAGATGATCAAAGGGCTGGAGCACCTATGCTATGAGGACAGGCTGAGAGAGTTGGGGTTGTTCAGCCTGGAGAAGAGAAGGCTCTGGGGAGACCTTATAGCGACCTCCAGTACCTGAAGGGGGCCTACAGGAAAGCTGGGGAGGGGCTGTTTGCAAGGGCATGTAGCGATAGGATGAGGGGCAATGGCTTTAACCTAGAGCAGGGTAGGTTTAGATTAGCCATTAGGAAGAAGTCCTTTACACTGAGGGTGGTGAGACACTGGAACAGGTTGCCCAGAGAGGTGGTGGAGGCCCCATCCCTGGAGGCATTCAAGGCCAGGCTTGATGAGGCCCTGAGCAACCTGATCTAGTTGAAGATGTCCCTGCTTACTGCAGGGGGCTTGGACTAGATGACCTTTAAAGGTCCCTGTGGGAAAGCAACGGAAGATTGGCGAGGAGGATTGTAAATATGCTCAAGTGACCTGCACCTGGGGTGCTGGAAAGCACGTATCTCACACTAATTGTTATTCAGTCTCGGGTGCTTTCAAGGAAAACACTTGCACTTAGATAACATAAGTCTGCGATGGATTCAGGGACACCTTATCTAGCCGCTTGAGAATCCTCGCCTGTTGTGGAAGAAGATCAAAGCACAGTGGGAAAACTATGCCTGTTTGGACCTTATAAATACCAGAGAGAATAGGGAGTCCGTGCCCACTCTTGCTAACAAGGACTCTCTCACTGCCAAGAACTCTTGCTAACAAGGACTCTCTCTTGCGCCGCGGTGCCCGCGGTCCCTGCTTGCGTTCCTCTGCCCGGGTGTTGCTTCGGAGATTCCCTGGTCTGCGCGGTATCGAGATTAAATTTGTTCTTTGCTTTCCATCTGTGGTTTGTGGTTGTTCCTGCGTCTTGCCTGCATTGGCTCACACATTTGGCATAGTCGGCAGCTCCAGGAACAACCATACCATGGCTGAGTTAAAAATGGTGGGCTGGGGGGGAAACTGAGATGTCTTCCTATATTTTGGGATGGTCCAGTACCGAATACTGCACTCCCGTTGCTGCTTTTCTGGCTCAATTGACTCCGCCGCTGGCATGGCCTGAATTAGATGACAGAGCAGCGATTACCCCCCAGGCAATTGAAACGGCTATGCGTTGGTTGCCGTGGAAAGGATCACTTTCTTCACGTAAATTAGCAGGGAATTTAGGATGGATGTTAGCTACCGCACTCAGAGCTCTTGATCATGAAGTTGTTGCATTACATAGTAAAGTGAGAGAATTGGAAAAGGAAAACAGCTCTTTACAAGATGCAAAGGCCGTTGCCCAAGAAGTGATTTCTCTTCAATCAGAACAGTGCCATGGGTTGCAGGATAATGTGGAGCGGTTAGTAGTGCGTATCGCAAATAAGCGAAGGGAGAAATATGGGAGAGATAAGGTTACAATTTCCCAAGTTTGGGCTCTCACCACAAAACCGTCATGGAACCCTGAGGACTGGGATGGAAATATTTGCAGTGATTCCTCTGACTCTGAGATTGAGTTTGAATTTGATCCAGACATAAAAGGCACTGAGGTGGTGGAAGCACGACCCCTCATACAAATGATGGGGCAACAGCAGCAAGCAGATGGGGCAGTACAGCTTACACGTACTTATACTCCGAAAGAGTTAAGGGAATTTCAGGAGATTTATCAGCAAAAGAATAGTGAAAGCATATTGGCATGGATGCTGTGAGCATGGGATAGTGCAGCCACATCTATCCATTTAATAGCAGCTGAAAAAGATTTATTAAGCCCTGTAGTTAAGGATGATCAGATACAACGAGGATATGCTCGGTTGCAAACGGTCAGGGGCCCTGATGGGCGAGACATCATTGCACCTACAATATTTCAATGGTTGCGTGCAGCAATTTTAACAGCATATGCAGAACCTTCCGAATTACTGACATCTCTTGATAATTGGACTACGATGGAAGAAGGTATTAATGTGGTGCGGCAGATTGGGATGGCTCATGCATTGGTTACAGGATCTAGTCCGAATAACATACTGATAACGAGAGCTATGAAAACAGTTTCTGAAAGGAGTGCCTGCCTCACTAAAACCTTTGATTATACCAGCTGTGACAAATGCTGTGGGTACTATAGGCGCCTTAGCAAATACCTTAAGGGAAATTGGGGCTGTAATGTCGGGGCCATCTGTTCGAGTGGTGAATAAAAGAAAGCCAGCAAAACCAAACGCAGTCACAGCGCGGGTAACAAGGAAACAAACGTGGACTGATCTCATACAAGCCGGCATCCCACGGTCAGAGATAGATGGGATGACAACGTCAGAAATGTTTCGCCGGTGGCAAAAGTTAACGTTTGCATGAAGAAACCGACCACCCTCGGCCCCACCACAAACCCCGTGCCCACCCTCTGCCCCGCCTGACACCTCAGTACAAGACAATAATTGGCAAATGCCAAGACAGCAGAAATGAAGGTTTGGCAGGTCCCCTCAAATTGCCGCCACAGTAGCCTCTTATCGTAGAGGGGACTGACGCCCTTATGTTCCTTTAACTATACGCTGGCGGTCTGGGGGAACTTTACATGTCTTAGCTCTGGTGGATACTGGAGCTGAGGTTACTGTTCTACATAGCGATATTAATGCTCATGAAACCATATCACAGATTTGTGGACTGGAGGGAAATCCAACGCCTGCTCTCCAGGCGCAGGTTACCTTAACAATTGGCAATGCTACGCCATTTGCCGCGACTGTGTTAATTGCCCCAATTAAAGAATACATCTTGGGGATTGATGTGTTGGCAGGACGAACAATTGAAACCTTAACTGGTCGTTTTTGCTTTGGAACTCCACAAGCAGGATTTGCTATTCAATCCATAACTGTGCTGCGTGGATTTCTAAAGTGGGATCCTGTTGTGCTGCCCATGCCTGCCAAAGTGGTAACTGTAAAACAGTATCATATTCCAGGGGGGGAGGAGGAAATCACTCAAACCATCCAGGCACTTCAGCAAGTGGGAATTGTCAGGGAAACTATGACTGCTTTTAATAATCCTATTTGGCCTGTCCGAAAACCAGATGGCACTTGGAGAATGACTGTAGATTATAGAGAACTAAATAAAGTCACCCCCCCACTCACAGTCATGGTACCAGATATGGTCACCCTTATAGAAAAAATCAGCAAAAATTTACAGCCCTGGAAGGTGGTTATAGATCTTGCTATCACTTTCTTCTTGATACCTATTGCCCCAGAAAGCCAAGACCAGTTTGCCTTTGCCTGGCAACAAAAGCAATATACCTTTCAAGTACTATCTCAGGGATACAAACACAGCCCCTCAATTTGCCACCAAATGATAGCAGCCGGTGTGGCATTGTGGTCGGGTACTATCACTGTTTACCATTATATTGATGATTTATTAATTATGGCACAATCACAAGAAGAAATTGCATCAGCTGCAGAATCATTAAAAGCACATTTACAGGACCGAGGCTGGGCAATTAATCCAAAGAAGATACAGGGCCCTACTACTACTGTACAATTTTTGGGAATAGTTTGGCATGGACAGATTAGAGAAATACCAAATAATGTACAGCAAACAGACCAGAGATTTCCTGTACCAACCACAGTAAAAAAGTTGTCTTCCTTAGCAAGCACAAGTGTACATGGCTTGTACCTTGATAATCCTGCCTTCTACCCATATTTCACCCTTCTGTATTTTCATCTTTCCATTGACTGTTGCCTTGACAATCCCTTCTGTTTACATATTGCCTCTATTGGTCAAGAATATCCTTCTCAACAAATCTGGACCTAATCAAACATGTCTGCGTGCATTACTCCCACAGTAAGCTTTATATGTAAAAACTTTATGCAGTCCTTAAGACCTCCTGAAAAGTATCTATCTGATTGAAGAAGGATCCAGATTTTCAACTTGTTCATCCTCCTCCTCCTCAAGTTTTACACCAGAGTACTGCTTTGCGATGTTCTTAGAGCAAACCTTATTGCATAACCTTCACCTACCAAGATTAGACATAGGAAATGATTCCTGGAGACACTGGGATAATGCTGGGGTCTGTGGGGAAAGGGATGCGAGGGAGATAGAGAAACCTTGGGAGAGAAGTCACAACAGGCCTGACAGTAAAGCCAGCAACAAAACAACCTGCTGCTATTGCCTACTTTCCCCCTTTTGGGTCCCATTCTCTCCTTGATCCACAGAGAAAGAAGAAGTGAGGTGCTCAAGGTGAACTCAAAAGTCAAGTTCAGGAAGGAAAACTGGTAAAGAAAGCAAAGACCATGATGCTCATCTGCTACAGAGGGGAGGCAGGAAGGAGGTCCATTCGACCCTGCCCTGGAGACTTTCCCCTTCAGTGAGGGATACCATGACAGCAGGGAGGAAGCACAGCCATCGATTCTAGCCCGCCATTTCACCTGTGGGACAAGTCCAGTCTCACCAGTTTGGAACCATTACTTGAGCAGTTTTTAGTTCCCTTAAATACCCATTGTCAGGTTAGTGCCCAAGACTGGCATTCCAACCAGGCAGTCTGTCTAATCCCCTTCAAAATCCATGCTAGTTTTGCCCTCAGCAACAGCAAATGCCAGAGACAGCAGTCTAGACAGAAGAAATGGAACATTCTTTCTTAACTCTACTTCTGCCTGCATTTTCAATCCCACAAAAAACATGTATGAGATGAGAGCTGGCATTTCCCTCAATAACCTTCAATTTTACTATTTAGTATTTAAATTACAGCAATGCTTTTGCTTACATACAAACACCAGTCTCTGTTACAAAAGGAGTGTTTAGTTAAAAAGTCATTTTGTGTGTTTAGATTGCCAGATAGGCTAACGAGGGCATTTTTAGTATTTTCTGGGAACTGGATCCTGCAGTTCTGTGGCTGCAGCCTCGCAGTTCTCTGTTGCACCCTTGTGGGGTCAGATCCACACTGTCATCCCAAGAGGCTTTAGGAGCTGTAATCATCTCTCATCTGCAGTCCTGAAGTAAACTGAGTCCTAATGAATCAATGCAGAAATGATTAATGGGCGTTGGGAAACATCCTTCTAGTGTCTTGAAAGCTTGTCGAGTTAGAAACTCAATGGGAAAAACATTAAAATCCTCTCCAAAGCATAAGAGGCCACAGAGGAGCACCTTTTAAAGAAATTATAGCTGATAAGAGATTTTGACTTTTCCCCCATACTCAGTAAAACCAAATTTCTTGTTTTAGAATGCTTTCAAGAAAAATACCTCCAAAAATCTAAGGATTCCAAAAACACACACACTGACCTATTGCTCTTTGCAAAAACTAATTACACCTTGTTGTAGTAAAACTGCTTTGCTTTTTCTCTCAGTTGTCTGTGATCAGACCATAAGCTAATTTGCTGTTTCAGAATGCCTAACTGCCAAATTAAAGCAAGGTAGACTCTTCCCCCAGCCAACACGTACTCCTCTTATGATCATAAGACTTCAGGCTGTCTTACTTTAGCAGTCCTACAGTTTCTCACAGGGTATTTCAGGGCCTGATCCTTGCACTCTCTCCTGACAAATGCCTTGCCCTTGATTTTGACATTCAACATACCTCTCATCCTCATTTAGTCACTTTTAATTAGGACACCCTTGGCACTTGTATTCACAGCCCCATGGCATGGGTCTCAATGAACCTTTAGCTTGCTTCATGCACAGCCACCCTTGCATTCATTCCCCTGCCAGCCTGGATGTGTTATACCTATGCCTAAAACATTTTCTCCTCTTTCACAGTGACACTTGTAAGGACTGAGTCATGGTAACATATGAACACATATATCATGGTTTAACCCCAGCCGGCAACTAAGCACCACACAGCCACTTGCTCACTCACCCCGCAGCAGGACGGGGGAGAGAATCAGAAGATAAAAGTGAGAAAACTTGTGGGTTGAGATAAAGACGGTTTAATAGGTAAAGCAAAAGCTGTGCATGCAAACAAAGTAAAACAAGGAATTCGTTCACTACTTCCCATCGGCAGGTAGGTGTTCAGCCGTCTCCAGGAAAGCAGGGCTCCATCACACGTAACGGTTACTAGGGAAGACAAATGCCATAACACTGAATGTCCTCCTTTACTACTTCTTCCCCCAGCTTTTATATTGCTGAGCATGATGTCATATGGTATGGAATATCCCTTTGGTCATTTGGGGTCAGCTGCCCTGGCTGTGTCCCCTCCCAACTTCTTATGAGCCTCTGTAAGAGACGGCCTGTAAATTCCCTGATGAGGGGCAGAAGGCCCTCCAAGCCTTCAATGGAATGCCTCAAACACTTGCAAGGAAATAAATAATGCAGGCCTGATGTTCAAAGAACTGAAAAGGCTCTGTTATGGTTTGAGAAAACCCATAACAATTTATTGTCGTTTAGACAATTGTTCTATCACCCAATGACTCCTCCCTACCCGGAAAGGGGAATCGGGGAAAGCAAGGAAACACAAAGGTTGAAATATAAATAGATTTAAAGGATAAGACTAAATAATTAACATTAATAATACTAAAGAACCAATATTGATCCCGATACTAATATAAGATATACAAGAATTATACTCAGCCAATTATATCAGCAGGAAGCTGTGCACTCCCAGCAGTGGACAGGAAATGTCAGACATTGCGAGCGCTATGGCTTCGGGAGAAAGGGAAGGCCTCAGGGGTCCGGCACCAGGGCAAGGAGTTCTCTGGACTGCGGCCATCAAGGGGGAGAGAGCACTTTGCAGCAAACTTTCTAATTTATATTGAATGTGATGTTCATGGTATGAAATAATCCTGCTGGCCAGCCTGGGTCAAATGCCCAGGCCTCACTCCTCCTCATCGCTGCACCTGGCAAGGCTTGAAAACACTGAGACCTTGAATCCCACATAGCCTAGCTGGCTATGAAGTAAATATTTTCATGAATTCAGACACTAGAGTCTTCCAAAAGTGGAGTTTTCCCCAGCATTAGAAGAGAAATTAGTCCTGTGTCACTCAACCCAGGACAGGCTCACAGGCACCTGAAAAGTGTGGGAGGACTGCCTTGTGAAGACAAGGCCTCCAACCTACTCGCTGGTGGGGTGGTGTGAGAAGCAGAAAAGACCTTGACTCTGTGTAAGCATTGCTCAGCAATAACTAAAACATCCCTGTATTATCAACACTGTTTCCAGCACAAATACAAAACATAGCCCCATACTAGCTACTATCAAGAAAATTAAATCTATCCCAGCCAAAACCATTACAGCATATTTAATATCTAAAGATAAATAGAGACCTGATCAAACATAGCACGAGTCTGTTGCTGCAACCTCGTGTTGTTGTGTCACACCCTCATGTTGTCAGATCCACTGGAGATTGTGCACTCCTTGGGACAGGGAATATGTCATTTTATTCTGTGCTGCATGGAATCTAGCAAACTTTGGTACCATATGATGGTAATTAATAGTATCAACCGAAGAACTCAGCTACTGCAGACAGCTACCACCTCCACCCATTTGACTGCGCCTGCTGCAAAGCACCTCTCACTAGGCCAGGGCTGATGGGCATTTGGAGCAGCACGGGGCTCCCAGTGGCACAGGGCAGAGGAGGCTGGACGAGGGCGAGGGGAGGACAGTGGCTTGTTGCATGTAGCCACAGCCAGGCTCTTGCCCAGCAGAACAGAACTGCCCCTTGAGGAGCAGACCCACTGTGTCAGGCTAGCGGGGAACGGCAGGCTGCCATCACCTTGCCACATGGCATGACCCTGCTCAGGACCCAGCAGGCCACTCACATCCCAGGTATAGAGGAGCGGAGGAGGCTGTTTTGTTCTGGGCACTTTGCACCAATGTAACATATTACATCAGTTGGGAGGGAGGGAAGAAAAAAAGAGGAGAAAAATCTCCAAAGAGGAACTAGGAAGAAGCACATGTTCCTCTCGCCATCGTTCCCCGGCCTAACCTCACCTCCTACAGATGAGGAGGTGCCCGGGCCTGTGGCAAGCCCGCGTCCAGGGCGCGGGGCAGGCGATGGTGGGTACCGCCCCTCGGCTGCTGTCAGTCAGCGGGCGGGACGGGGCAGGCGCGGTGGCGGCGCGGGTTGGCGGCTGCGCCGGGGGGTATGGCGCTGCAGAGCACGGTTCGGGGAAGTCAAGCCCAGGTGTGTGGTGGGACGGATTCCCGGCGGAGAGCAGGGCGACGTGGCGGGAGCTGCCCGGCGGTGGGAGGGAGGCGCTGCCGCCGAGGTAAAGCGGGTGTTGCCGCGGCTGTCTCGCTTGGCGTTGCCCCACGGGAGGCCGCCGGGGTAGGGCGGTGCTGGGGGCGAGGCCTGGTGGCTGCGGGGTTACCCGGAAGCCCTGGCGGCAGCGGGTGGGGTGTCTGTAGGAAGCGCTCAGGTGGCTGTTACCAGGGGGAACGAGTGGCGGGGTGGTGCGATGCCGTGCCATGGTTGGCTTTCCCCAGGTTTTCGCTGAGGGCGGGCCCGGCGGCTCTGCGCTTGTCCCCGAACCGGGAAGTGCAGTCTCTGTGCAGCCCTGCCGCGGCGGTGGAGGGGCTGCTCCCCCCGAGTGGGGTCGGGGCGCGGGGATCAAGCATCGGCACTTGGAGAGCGGCTGCTCTGCGGCGGGGACTGCCGCCCGGATGCTTGTCGGTGCAGGACTCCTGGAGGGGTTAACTTACTGGCCTCTTACTAGGATGGAAGCTCAGTTTGTACTGCCTTCCTAGGTTTTTTTGATAGTTATTATTTTTTAAATGATTTTTCTGAAGCGCTTTGGTGTTCCCCTGGCTTCTTGTGTAGCTTTGCAGCCTTTGTCTTCAAAATGTTTCAGAATGGGATGCGCTTTATAGCGTCCACAGTGAAGTTAATGTACTTTTTCTATGTGTGTGTATTTGAGCTTGTTAGGTGGTAGAATCTCCACAGGCTCAAAATCACTCTTTCAAAGACTGGAAGTGGTATAAAGGGATTGGTATGTATGTATCTCCTAATACTTCGGTATATATCTTGGACCTGAGTTTCTTGCAGAAAATATTGTTCTGTTGTGGTACTTACCATGATTATCTAGATCTCAGAGCTCAGAGGGTCGTGATTAGGGGCACAGAGTCTAGTTGGAGGTCAGTGAGGAGTGGTGTTCCCCAGGGGTCAGTACTGGATCCAGTCCTCTTCAATGTATTCATCAATGACCTGGATGAAGGGATAGAGTGCACCCTCAGCAAGTTTGCTGATGACACAAAGCTGGGAGGGGTGGCTGACACACCAGAAGGCTGTGCCGCCATACAGAGAAACCTGGACAGGCTGGAGAGTTGGATAAAGAAGAACCTTATGAAATTCAACAAGGGCAAGTGTAGGGTGCTGCACCTGGGGAGGAATAACCCCATGCACCAGTACAGGTTGGGGGCTGACCTGCTGGAGAGCAGCTCGGTGGAAAGAGACCTGGGAGTCCTGGTGGACAACAGGATGACCATGAGCCAGCAATGTGCCCTTGAGGCCAAGAAGGCCAATGGCATCCTGGGCTGCATCAAGAAGAGTGTGGCCAGCAGGTGGAGGGAGGTCATCCTCCCCCTCTACTCTGCCCTGGTGAGGCCGCATCTGGAGTACCGTGTCCAGTTCTGGGCTCCCCAGTTCAAGAAGGACAGGGAACTGCTGGAGAGGGTGCAGCAGAGAGCTACCAAGATGATTAGGGGACTGGAACACCTCTCTTATGAAGAAAGGCTGAGGGATTTGGGTCTCTTCAGTCTGGAAAAAAGACGGCTGAGGGGGGATCTTATCAATGCTTATAAATACTTAAAGGGTGGGTGTCAGGAGGATGGGGCCAGGCTCTTTTCAGTGGTGCCCAGGGACAGGACAAGGGGTAACGGGCACAAACTTGAGCATAGGAAGTTCCACCTAAACATGAGGAGGAACTTTTTTACTTTGAGGGTGGCAGAGCACTGGCACAGGCTGCCCAGAGAGGTGGTGGAGTCCCCGACTCTGGAGACATTCAAAACCCGCCTGGACGCGTTCCTGTGCAACCTGCTCTAGGTGACCCTGCTCTGGCAGGGGGGTTGGACTAGATGATCTCCAGATGTCCCTTCCAACCCTATGATTCTATGATTTGGAGAGTGGCATCATCACACTTCAGGGATAACTGTGATTTGAGTTAAATTTTGTAGACACCTAGTGGGGAGAAGAGTCAGTCTCCAAGCAAAATTCCTCGGTTACACTTCAATTCCTGTTATTTCAGTTCCTCCTGAAGTACATTAGTCTGATCTATTGATGAAGCTCATAATTGCAGTGGAAGGAAAGTTCATGTTAGGCACTGTTTCCCCTAGGGATTTTTGGAATAAGTATTAGAGAAATGGCAGTATGAGGAGATATGGTTATTAAATATACTAATTTAAAAGTGAAGAAAATCTTAGCTATCTTGTATAGGGATGCCAGATTGGTAACACATGTGCACCTCTCTGGGCCAGCAGTAATGTGGATTCACAGGGCAGAAGAAGTTTTTCTTCTCAGTCACCAAAGGAACGCTAGCTAGCGCAGGAGGAAATGCTTCAGTACCAGTGGAGTGGGAGCCAGACATCGCTTTTAACAGTGGGAATGGAGGGGACGATTTCGCGTCCCCTTCCTTTGCTACTTAAATTTACAAGAATATCTTGTGACTTTCTGTTGAATTTTACATTTTAACTGTTACAACTTACAACTGTTGAAATGACCAACGTAAACTATTCTTCCGGAAGACCAGAATTCTGCCTGAATTCAAGAATCTTTCATTGGGCTCAAGCTCTTAAACAGTAAATAAAAACCAAATGAATATTTGATTCTCTTATAATACTTCTTCCTCCTTTTCCATTCCACCTGCCAAATGAAAATCCAGTAATACATCATCTCAAATATAACAATGTTTCTTGCCTAAAGTGTTTGGTTTGTGTTTTTCCCTCTACTTAAGATGGTCTCTGAGCCATTTATTTTAAGAGTAATCAGCTTAAATCAGTTTGACTCAAAATGTCTGAGCGTAGAGACCATCTAACTCCACTTGGAGTAAAGGGACTATGTTTATACAGGATCTTAACGTAGCAGAAAGTAATAGAACTGTGAAAGTGGGCTATTTGGTAACACTGCAGTGTCTCCAGACTGGTGTGGAGAACCGGTGTCTGTCCCTGTTACTTACCCATCAATGTGCATTAGGGCTGACTGCAAGGCTCTTGGGGATGGAGGAAGACTCGGACTCCAAACTTGGCAGGTAATGAGAATAGATGTGTGAGCTGACACAGGAGCAACCACAAAACCATGGATGAAATGCAAAGAGTAAATTTAATTGCAGTACCTTGAAAACCATGGTATCGACTAAACAGCACCCAGGCAGAGGCACGTAAGTGGGAATGCAGGCACCACAGAACTTGGTCCTTGCTAGAGAGTGAATCCGAACTTGCTATTCTTGTCTGTATATCAGGGTGTAGTTTGCCACTGTGCTTTGATCTTTCTGACAGCAGGGCAGGAATCTCAAGCCTCTGAGTCTATCACAGGCCTGTGTTATCTAACATGTTATTGTATTTGATGCATTAAGTCCTGGAGAATGTTGAATGACGTCCTCTACACTGGCTGATTAATCAGTTATATTGAAGCAACACATGCCTTCAAAATCTAAGCAGTGTTTATGATGTTAGAGGAGGAAATAGTCCATCCTTAATCTATTTTGTAATGTTTATTAGCGTACAGCCGTTACCTACTCAGAAAAAATAACAATGAGAGACATTAATATCAAAATAACTTAGCATAGTATAATTCTGTAATACAGCTACTGGGGTTGGCACGCCAATGAAACACGTTGTCAAAAGATCTGCAGCTGTTAATTTCCCTTAATACAAAAGGCAGATGAGTTAGTTACAGTAGAGGCTAACAGAATCTAAGTATTTACACGTTGATCTTGCAGAAGTGTATCCAGGGCATGTGCTTGTAGTACAAGACTACAAAGTACAATGAGCCAGCCTGTGATAGGGGAGGAAAACAGGAGTGTCATCTCCTTTCAGTAATACATGCGCCATTGCTCCAGCTCCTTCAGCTGATATTACTCCGGGTTTGATAACCTGATGTGGAGTAATTGCCCACACAGCTTGGAGAGCTATGGCTTGTGCTTTTTCAGATTGAACTTCAATTCGATGTTGGGTTTGCAACACCAATAACACTGTTCCAATGCTACCTCCTCTAGATAAGGCACAGGTATTTGTCGAAGATACCTGAAATACAAAAACTCGAGAATCTGATATCAACAAAGGATGTAAAGTAAGAGGAGAAGTTTGGGTACTGAACCATATGACATTCTCAGGGGTAATTATATGAATCTTCACGTCTAGACTAATAGGTTGCGGTCCTGCCGTGCAATCTGTCAGTATAAACAATTCAGTCTCCCCTGTAGTTAATATTTTGTGAGAGATACCATCTGGAAGGATTTCCAATGTGTGGCTGCCTGAGCTACCCCTGCATGGGCCCTAACGGAATCATCATCAGCCCACCCCTGAATAGGTATGGGTGTATGTACAGTCATGCTATCTTGACCTGTGATTCTTTCAGTTTCTTGTAGTGCCCAAACTACAGCTAAAATTAGGCTTTTTTCCATCAGGGTATAATGTATAGCGGAGCACTGTAATGCCTTGGACCAAAGTTCTACAGGTTCTTTTTGATTTTTTTTGGCCCAGTCATCTGCCACAATCCCCATGAGTCTATATCGTCTGGAATTGTTACTTCTAATTCAAAAGGATATACTCGCTTAGGAGTGTATAATTGCGCATGCTCAATCAAAGCATTTTTGCAGGCATCAAAGGCTTCTTGCTGCTGCTTGGTCCCCTGTCAGACAACTTTCCTCCTAGTTAATTTCTGCAGAAGGCACATTAATATCACCAAAAGTGGGATAAAACTTCTCCAATACCCTAAAAATCCCAAAAAGATCTGTAACTGTTTGACTGTGATTGGTAAAAGAAATCGCTGGACTGTTTGCTGTACCTGATTTGGTATTTCTCTAATCTGTCCATGCCAAACTATTCCCCAAAATTGTACAGTAGCACTAGGGCCCTGTATTTTCTTTGGATTAATTGCCCGGCCTCGGTCCTGCAAACGCGCTTTCAGCACTTCGGCAGCTGCTTCACTTTCTTGTTGTGACTCTGCCATAATCAATAGATCATCAATATAATGGTAAACAGTAAGGGTACCCGACCATACTGCTAAATCAGCTGCTATCATTAGGTGGCAAATGGAGGAACTGTGTTTGTATCCCTGAGGCAATACTTGTAAAGTATATTGCTTTTGTTGCTGGGTCACGTCTCTCATTGAGGTGGCAGGCAGGGCGGAGGGGGGGCGCAGAGTTGGTGGTGGGGCTGGGGGCGGTCGGCTTTTTTGCATAAATGCTAACTTTTGCCACTGGGGAAACATTTCTGATGTTGTGATCCTGTTGTCCCAAATCTGGGTTCTCTACCTGGTGTGCAAGCCAATAACACAGAGCAGAGGTATTTCCAGGTTTATTCCATTAATGCACAGAAATGGGGTGCTCGTCCCAAGGGAGCACACCTTAGTTTCAAAAACTTCCCTTTTTATGCACTGATTATTACATATTCTAACAATTAATACATATTCATTGTTATTCTCTTTAATGATTGGTCAAGGTTTCTTCGCTTCCTATGTAAATTAGTGTGCAGGCTCTGTTTTCTTTTTCCATTGTTCTCTTTTGAGTAGGTGGTATCATTTGGGTAGATGGTCAATAAGTCGGTGGTTACGATCTCCCCCTGCTGAAATTACCTTTTACCTACTTCTCCTCTAATCTTGGCAGTTCCAGGTGGTTTTCTTGGTTTGCTGACCAGGCCTACAGTTCATCATTCTCTTGAGAGGAATATCCTGCTTATCAGCAAAGCTACATTGTCTAGTAGTTAGTTCCTTAATTTAATCTTAGATAAATCATGTCTAGTTACTATTTCTCCATAAATGATCAAATAGAGTTGGGGCCTTATAGAAGACTTTTAGCAGCAGTGGTAGGTTCCCTTGGTTGCTTCAATTACGTGTTACACTTCATTTTTCTAGTTAATATCAATTTTACTACAACAATCCCATCTGTTTCTGATCATGGGTTACTGGCTTGTACCAGATCATTTCATGTTTGTTTCCTCATTGTCATGTCCCACTCAGAAAGCGGGGGGGTAAGTGACTCAGATTTATAAATTCCCAGCGACTCAGACTAAGGTGAGACAAATCTCAAGGTCCGTATACAAACATTTATTAGGTTAGTAACTAGGTCTTAACTAGGTCCACGATAATCGGTTAGGTATATAGCAAATTATGGCAAGCGGTAAGGTATGCATTGCGTTAATTAGCAACAGGTATGCAACAAATTATGGCAAGCGGTACTTAATAATAGACATACAATGAATTATGGCAAGCGGTACAGTATGCCTTGCATTACACCTGTCTCAAAGGGGGAAAAGAATCTTGGCGCAGGAGTTGACGGGGCTCATTGAAAGTGCTTTAAACTAGATTTGAAGGGGGAAGGGGATGAAATCAGGCTCTCTAGAGACAAGCCTGGGGGTGGCGTGCCAATGTTTGTGGGATGGTATGCTAGTGAGGTCCTTTGGTCTGCTGTCTCAGTGAAGGTAGGGGATGGAGATCCATGCGGCAGCAAAGATGCAAGGGTTGTTGATGGGTTAGAAACTACGGCCATGCCTGGGAATGGTCCGGTAGGAATTAGGGCTTCTCCCAACAAAAAGGTGGCAGGACCAATAGCCCAACTGAAGTGCCTCTACACTAACGCACACAGCATGGGCAACAAACAGGAGGAGCTGGAAGCCATTGTGCAGGAGAAAAACTATGATGTAGCTGACATCACAGAAACGTGGTGGGATGACTTGCATAACTGGAGTGCTGCAATGGATGGCTATAAACACTTCAGAAGGGATAGGCAAGGAAGGAGAGGCAGTGGAGTGGCCCTGTATGTTAGGGAGTGTTATGAATGTCTAGAACTTAATGATGGTGACAATAGGGTTGAGTGTTTATGGGTAAGAATCAGGGGGAAGGCCAACAAGGCACTCTCATCTGGGACTTGTTGGAGTAGGTGCAGAGGAGGGCCATGAAGATGCTCAGAGGCCTGGAACACCTCTCCTATGAACACAAGCTGAAAGAGTTTGGGGTGTTCCACCTGAAAGAGAAAAGGCTCGGGGGAGACCTTATAGCAGCCTTCCAATATCTGAAGGGGGCCTACAGGAAAGCTGCGGAGGGACTTTTTACAAGGGCATGTAGGGATAGGATGAGAGGTAATGGCTTCAAACTGGAAGAGGGGAGATTTAGATTAGATACCAGGAAGAAATTTTTCACTATGAGGGTGGTGAGACACTGTGTCCTGGTTTGAGGTAAAACAGAACCAAGTTTCTGTTCAGTAACTTTATTGATGTATAATATGATTACTTGGATAACAGTTTCACCAGCATATCTCGGGCATCACATAATGGATTCTATTACTTAATTACACTTTTGATTTTATCTGAGGAAAGTTTACTTTGTCTTTTAATGCTTATGCCAAATTGACACCATGAGAGCTAGGGGATGAGAACCTTTTGGACTGTTTAAAAAATGAATGTCACTTTATTAAAATCATGTCGGTTTTCCTGAATGTGTTGCAGGGGTGATTTTTTTATTTAAAAACAGTGCAGGAGTGGGTATTGTGTGACATATGCTGCTGCTACTTAAATCCTACGAGATACTCCACTGCCAGCACAGGCCACTCCAGCCTCAACAACGAGCGCTGTCATAGAACAGAATCATAGAATCGCCTAGGTTGGAAGGGACCTTTCAGATCACTTAGTCCAACCATCAACCTAACACTGCCAAAACCACCACTAAACCATGTCCCTAAGTACCATGTCTACCCGTCTTTTTAAATACCTCCAGGGATGGTGACTCAACCATTTCCCTGGGCAGCCTGTTCCAATGCTTGACAACCCTTTCAGTGTAAAAAATTTTCCTAATATCACTACTTCAGCTGCTTTGACAATGAGTACCGCTGCTACTCAAGTTCCATCAGAACCAGTACAAGTTGCCCTGGTGACCAGGAAGCAGAAAAGGAGATCAGATCTTTCCCCTGCCCCTTACAACAAAGACCAGCTCAAGCCAGAGAGCGTGGGAGAGAGTTCTTCTGATGAAGATCCAGGAGAGGGTCCTTTTAATGCAGATAAAGGAAAGGGTCCTGCTAAAGCAGAGCCAGGAGAGGGTCCTTCTCAAGCAGCGTCAACGCAGGAGGGGGACTCGGATGCAAAGATAATCATTAAATCCTTCTCTATGAATGACTTGCAAAATATGAGGAAGGACTTTAGGTGTCGTGAAGGGGAGATGCTTATCTCCTGGTTGCTCCGATGCTGGGACAATGGAGCTGATACCATAGACTTAGAAGGCAGAGAAGCTAGGCAGTTGGGAAACCTGGCCAAAGATGGAGGGATTGATAAAGCGACTAGGGAAAAAGAGAAACACTCTCAGTCTCTGGAGGCGACTGGTGTCAGCCGTAAAGGGCAGGTATCCCTTTAAGGATGATATTGAATGCCATCCAAGCAAATGGACCAGCATGGAAAGAGGTATCAAGTACCTGAGGGAACTGTCTGTGTGAGAGGTGATTTATGGTGACTGGCAAATGAATGTAGAACCTGGTGAAATGCCATGCAAACAACCTATGCTGCAGAAGTTTGTGCAGAGTGCACCATCAAATTATTCCCACACATTGTCAACAATGGTCTGGGGAGGATCTGATGCCGATACACCAACTGTAAATGAAGTGGCTAACAGGGTCCGACAGTATGAAGACAGTCTCTCTCGTCTCCTCACTGTGGCAGCTGTGGAAAAAATGGCTGAGAAAACCAAGAAAATGCCTATGAAAAATGAGAAACGGTTTGATAAACTATCCGGGATGGAGGAAGAATCCCACTCTTCCCCTGCACGGACCCATGTTGAAGCCGTTAGGAAAAGATGCTCTCCTATGAGACCGGCTCAAGAGAAACAGAACCCGCTCCAAGATATCCTGTGGTTTTGCCTCTGCGACTATGGAGAGGTCAGAAAGCATCTGTCATTTGTTTCAGGGGCCAGTTCGGCCCAAACCACAACACACTGGAACAGGTTACCCAGAGAAGTTGTGGATGCCCCATCCCTGGAGGTATTCAAGACTGAACTGGATGGAGCTTTGAGCAACCCGGTCTAATGGGAGGCATCCTGGCCCATTGCAGGGGTCTGTAACTAGATGATCTCTTAGGGTCTCTTCCAACCTAAAACATTCTATGATTCTATATCATGGTGGGCGTCTGTTATAGACTCTGCCCAACCAGGATGAAGAGACAGATAACATATTCTATAAGCATCTAGAAAAAGTCTCACAATCGCTAGCCCTTTTCCTTGCGGGGGACTTCAACTTACCAGGTGTCTGCTGGAAATACAATACATCAGAGAGGAAACAATCGAGGAGATTCCTGGAGTGTGTCAAGGATAACTTCCTGACACAACTGATGAGGGAGCCAACTAGGGAAGGCACCCCTGATGGACCTGTTCTTTGTGAACAGAGAAGGACTTGTGGGTGGTGTGATGGTTGGAGGCTGTCTTGGGCACAGCGATCATAAAACAATAGATTTTTTGATTCTTGGAGAAGCAAGGAGGGTGGATAGTAGAACTGCTACCTTGGACTTCCGGAGGGCATACTTTGGCCTGTTTAATAGACTGGTTGACAGAGTCCCTTGAGATGCAGTCCTGAAGGGCAAAGGAGTCCAGGAACCCTGGTCATTCTTCAAGAAGGCTGTCTTAAAGGTGCAGGAGCAGGCCATCCCCATGTGACAAAAAAATGAGCCATCGGGGAAAAAGACCAGCCAGGCTGAACAGAGCGCTATGGCTGCAACTCAGGGATAAAAGGAGAGTTTATGGCTTTTGGAAGAAAAGGCAGGCCACTCAGGAAGACTACAAAGATGTTGTAAGGCTATGTAGGGAGAAAATCAGAAAGGCCAAAGCCCAACTAGAACTTAACCTGGCTTCGGATGTTAAGGACAATACAAAAATGTTTCTATAAATACATTAGTAATAAAAGGGAGAACTAAGGATCGTCTCCATCCTTTATTAGATGTGTGGGGAAACGTAGTGACCAAGTATGAGGAAAAGGGTGAGGTACTTAATGCCTTCTTTGCCTCAGTCTTTAGTAGTAGGACCAGTTGTTCCCTGAGTACCCAGACCCCTGAGCTAGTAGATAGGGGCGGGGAGCAGAATGAAGCCCCCATAATCCAAAGGGAGATTGTTAGGTCCTGGTCCAACTACATCAGGCCTGGGAGAGGTTCGCAATGATTCCAAGTGTGAGATTAAGACGCAAACGAGGTCAGATGCTGCTCACTGCGGATTTATAGGTTTATTGTTATTCCTCAGCAAAAGCCACTAAGACAAGCGATAGAGTAAAGGCAGAAAAGAGAAGCAGTATTACAGAGCGTAGCAAGAGTATAGTCACCACCACAGGCCCGACGACGTCTCAGCGGTCCTCCGGAAGTTCAGCAGCATCCCATTGATCCGTGGTTGATGGTGGTGGGGGTCTTGGTCCCAATTCCCAAATTGTGGTGGGTCGCCATGCCAGTTATAGTCTAGGTAGCCCAGGTCGGTCCATAGCTTGACCAGTCAGTGTGATGGTGGCCTTTGCCCAGCTAATTGTCATTTTAAACAGTTGCTGTATAAGCTTTTCCCGCCCCCTTGCTGCTTGGGCAGCACTTGGCACAGTCATTGTGCTTCAGCAATTTTGGAGTTAACAACAGAGGCTCAGGTGGGCCCCGGGCTGGGCAGGGTCTGGCCACTCTGATAGCCAGAGGCCTACACCCTTTCCAGCTGGGGGGAGCAACACACCCTCCTCAGCTGATGGCAATCTTGGGTGGTGACTGGCAAGCAAGAGGATGGTCTGCAGAAGGTGCTAAATAGATACAAGCAAGCTTCTTATCAGTCTGCAGGCCTGCCATCAATTTGCAGAAGCTTAAGCAATCTTTGAGACAATTATTTCAAAGCTCCAGTCTTTCACAGAGATGGTGAGGGACCTGCTCCAACACCTAGACATACACAAGTCTATGGGGCCGGATGGGATCCACCAAAGGGTACTGAGGGAGCTGGTGGAAGTGCTCACCAAGCCACTCTCCATCATTTATAACCAGTCCTGGATAACTGGGGAGATCCCAGTTGACTGGAGGTTAGCAAATGTGATGCCCATCTATAAGAAGGGCCGGAAGGATGATCTGGGGAACTACAGGCCTGTCAGTCTGACCTCGGTGCCTGGGAAGGTCATGGAACAGATCATCCTGAGTGCCATTATGTGGCACATGAAGGACAACCAGGTGATCAGGCCCAGTCAGCATGGGTTCGTGAAAGGCAGGTGCTGCTTGACAAACCTGATCTCCTTCTATGACTAGGTGATCCACGTAGTGGACGAAGGAAAGGCTGTGGATGTTGTCTACCTAGACTTTAGTAAAGCTTTTGACATTGTTTATCATAGCATTCTCCTGGAGAAACTGGCTGCCCATGGCTTGGACAGGCATACTCTTCGCTGGGTAAAAAAAATGTCTGGATGGGCAGGCCCAGAGAGTGGTGGTGAATGGAGTTAAATCCAGTTGGTGGCCGGTCACAAGTGGTGTTCCCCAGGGCTCAATATTGAGGCCCATTCTCTTTAATATCTTTGTCAATGATCTGGATGAGGGGATCGAATGCACCCTCAGCAAGTTTGCAGATGACACCAAGTCTGGCAGGAGTGTTGATCAGCTTGAGGGTAGGAAGGCTCTACAGAGGGACCTGGACAGGCTGGATCGATGGTCTGAGGCCAACTGTATGAGGTTTAATAAGGCCAAGTGCCGGGTCCTGCATTTGGGTTACAACAACCCAATGCAGCGCTATAGGCTTGGGGAAGAGTGGCTGGAAAGCTGACTGGCAGAAAAGGACCTGGGGGTGTTGGCTGACTGCCACCTGAATATGAGCCAGCAGTGTGCCCAGGTGGCCAAGAAGGCCAACAGCATCCTTGGCCTGTATCAGGAATAGTGCGGTGAGTAGGACTAGGGAAATGATCGTCCTGCTGTACTCAGCATTGGTGAGGCCCCACCTCAAGTACTGTGTCCAGTTTTGGACACAGACATTGAGGTGAAAGACATTGAGGTGCTGGAGTGTGTCCAGAGAAGGGCAACGGAGCTGGTGAGGGGTCTAGAGCCAAGTCTTATGAGGAGCAGCTGAGAGAACTGGGCTTGTTTAGCCTGGAGAAGAGGAGGCTGAGGGAAGACCTTATCTCTCTCTGCAACTACTTGAGAGGAGGTTGTAGAGAGGTGGGGCTTGGTCTCTTCTCCAAGTAACAGGTGATAGAACAAGAGGAGATGGCTTCAAATTGAGCCAGGGGAGGTTTAGGATGGATATTAGGAAAAAATTCTTCACTGAAAGGGTTGTCAAGCATTGGAACAGGCTGCCCAGGGAAGTGGTTGAGGCACCATCCCTGGAGGTATTTAAAAGACGTGTAGACATGGTATTTAGGGACATGGTTTAGTGGTAGTTTTGGCAGTGTTAGGTTGATGGTTGGACTAAGTGATCTGAAAGGTCCCTTCCAACTTAGATGATTCTATGATCAAAAAACCCATAGTCTTGCCACTGACACCAGGCTCGGAGCCAGGTATTGATCTTTTGGTTCTTCCTGTTTCTTCCCTCATCATTCCCTGTCACTGGAGGGATAGGGGAGAACACTACTTGTGCTCCTGATCCCTTAACCAGTTGTCCCAAGGCCCGGAAGTCTCTCTTGATCACCCTTGGGCTTCTTGTTGCCACTGAATTGCTGTCTACCTGAAAAATCAGTAATGGATAATAATCCAAGGGCCATACCAGGGAAGGAAACTTTCTTTTTATATCTTTAACCCGGGCCCCAGGGAGGCATCAGACTTCACGGAGAAGTGGGTCTAGTCTGCATATTGGGCCTTCTGCTCCCTTCAGGAGGGTTTCACCTACAACAATGACCCGTCTTTTTTTCTTTACTGAAGAGGTTTTGATGCGGGGTGTAGTTTGACTTAACCTCGGCGACACCTCCACGTAATCAAATCATCGTCCTTGTCATTGTTTGGTTCTGCATGCAGAGCCTCGTACCTATTTTGCAAGGGTACCTTGGAAGGTGGGGGAGTTGCTGGGAAGGTGCACCTGCTGCACCAGTCAGGAACTTGTTGCCATTTTGTTACTGCAAGATTTCCAGTTCTGTATTGTCAGACCAGATGTAAGAGACACAAGTATTCATTTTAAATATCTGGCCATAAAGTTGCTATGATACTTTTGATGATAAAAGTTCAGAGTAGGTCAAGTCAGTTAAATTATACAGTGTTTAGAAGACTCTCTTGGTTGACTGCCAAAATGCCTGTAGGCAGTAGGAGTGAAATTAGTATTTATAGCAGAGCACTTGTTGAACCTTTCTTAAAAAGAAAATAAATATTTTGGAATATTTAATGTAGTCGAAGTGGTATTTTTCTTGCAGGTTTTGCTGTGTATAGTTGGTTTTGATTGGAAACATTTAGATTAGCTCCAACATTTAGATCTAAGGTGTGTAAGTGCATTTTGTTCTCTTGCTATGTGAAATTTAATCGATACTTGTGATTCAGATTTTTGTTCCCCCCCCCCCCCCCCCCCTTGTCTGTGCACTTTCTTCTGGTAGAAGAGGCAAAATAAAATATCAGTGAAACTCTCTTTGTGTTAATTGCAAAGTCTGTGATGTTTTGCTGGGAGCTGGATGTCTAATCCATGTAGATAGATTTGAGAGTTATTAAAATAAATACTTGTGTGTAGGCTTTTTTTAAAATTAGAAGTCTAATTCAGGCTCAGATAATTCTTTCCTACAGAAAAACTGATTGCAATGGATGATAAGGAAGTTCTTGAAGAACTTGCAAGATTTTCTTCTGTGTTCTGTTAGGGAATTATATTTAGAGCTGATGGACTGAAGAGGAGCCACGTACAAATTAGGGATCAGGGCCATCCACTGGAAAAGGAAGCCCATATATGCATTCTTATAAATGCTTTTTAGCTTTTCAGTTAGTCACATTCCAAGGACTTGATGACTGAGACATTAGAGAAAATGATGTGGAAAAGAGCTGTCAAAGGTTTCTTGTTCCAGCCCTGTCTACTGGTGTCTTTTCACAATGTAAAAGGGAGTGTTGCTCAAAAAATTCAGCTTTCTGTGGCACTAAGTATGCAGTCAATATTTTACCTCCTGGTATTACATAGCTCCCTCAGGTCTTTTATTCAGCTGTTGTTTAGGAGTTTCAATGCAACTCTGAGTAGTTAGCACTTTCTGGTTTCCAGTGTAGCATTTCAAATTATGACTGTGCTTGTCTTTTTAAGTAGATGACAATGAGTAACAGCTGAAATAATATTTAGAAAACTTTCACTGTTCTATATGTCTTTAAGCTACTGTTTTCTAAATTGATTTTTTTAATCATATTTTTTCCTTTTTACTTTATGGTCAGGCAACCTTGAGTCAAATTTTTAGGCCTGTAGTCTCTTGCCTTTAGCGTAATTTAATCATATAACCTGATGTTTTTCTCCTACTAGTGCCGCTTAGGTGGTCTGGATATGCTTGTTTCAGTTACTGATTGTTTTTCTAATATTATACCATAAACACATTAATAAACATCTGGAAGATGGGGGAGCGGGGAAGCCCCTCTTTTAAAGAAAACAGAAATATGGTACCTGTCAAGTAAAAGCATTTTGGACTTTTTGGTTCTCCTGCAGATTATGAAAAGACTCCTCCCTCCAATATGTTTTGGGCTGGAGATTGTTGCCCATCCTCACCCTCTGCATAAACAACAGGTGATTGAATACTCCAATGGTGAGTGTCAGCACTAATTACAGTGAGCTCCTCCTCTGTCCTGACAGACCTCTTGAGGGGAAGGGTTGCGGCTGTGTGTCTTCAGGGAGATAGCATGTAAAATCTTGCTGCCAGGTTAGGTACTGCACAACAGGGATACCTTGAGGGCTTAGCCCTGTCACTTCAGTAGCCATAAGCCACAGAGAAGGAAGTAGGGAATGTATAGCAGCATGCCTCATACTGTAGGGATGCAAATTCAGTTCAAGTAATTAGACATGTACCTTTTATAAAAACACAAGCATTAGCTGACAGATTTTTTTTTTTTGTGAGGTTGCTTTTTTTAATTGTTATTTAGGGCCCTTTCGTGGGACACATGACCTCTGCCAGGGTTGCAGAAAGCTTAAGTCATAAGTGAAATCCCAAGTTCACAAGCATCAAGAGAATTTGAAACTACTTCATCAGTTTTCTCTTTCCAGGAAGAGCATGTATGCAGAGTTCTGTGGCAGAATATTTAAGGTATGTGGGCAATCTATGGCAAGTACCTCTGAAGAAGGTATGACCAGCTATAAGAATCAGCTGAACTTGAGTATGGAGATTCAGAAGTGCCAGCAAGCTCAGAAAAGGAACTAATTGGAAGAATATTGCTAGATGTAGAAGCAGCGGAACACATTCTTCTGCAACAATCATTGACTCGGAATAAATACATCAGTAAAAAACATCAGCAGTGAAATGACAGATCCTGGTGTTTTTTGATTCTCTGGTGGATTTTATTACTTAGACGTTGCTATTGACATTTTTATTATCCCATTTAATATAGCTTGAATTTATCTGTACATAAAAATATAACTGGACGATTGCATTTTGATACTGTTTAATAACACTTTTGAACATTAAAGTGT
The DNA here is from genome assembly GCF_028500815.1 of Rissa tridactyla. Classification (NCBI taxonomy): domain Eukaryota; kingdom Metazoa; phylum Chordata; class Aves; order Charadriiformes; family Laridae; genus Rissa; species Rissa tridactyla. The sequence goes on from NC_071496.1 coordinate 5,181,925, forward strand.
TTGCCAAGATGAGTGCTGAAGGATATCAATACAGAGCTTTATATGACTACGAAAAAGAGCGAGAAGACGACATTGACTTGCACTTAGGAGATACATTAACTGTGAATAAAGGTACCTTACTAGCACTCGGATTCAGTGACGGGGAAGAAGCAAAGCCTGCGGAAATTGGTTGGTTAAATGGTTTTAATGAAACCACAGGGGAGAGGGGGTATTTCCCAGGAACTTATGTAGAGTACATTGGAAGAAAAAAAAATATCTCCCCCAACTCCAATGCCTCATCCTCTTCGACCCCTTCCTGTAGCACCAAGTCCTGCAAAAGTTGAATCAGAGAGAGAGCAACAGGGTTAGTACTGTTCTCAGAAGACTTGTGTGTGTCCCACATTTTTCAGGTATTTTTGTTTCATAGACTTGCGTGACCATACGTTTATGTTTATAATACATGCTGGTCAGCTTTTTTAGTGCATGTCTCATTTCAGTCACTTAAGAATTGTTTCTACTTCATAATATTTAGCTAATATACTTTGTGATTTCATGTGCTTTGTCTCAGTTACTGGTCTCTGTGATGCCTTACTGTGAGGTACATCTCACAGGTTGGAAAGTATGCTTATAATTCCCAACGGTCAAGACTTAAATGGAGAATGAGCAGGGTAGCATTTATTTTAGGTTTCTAAGAAGCTGATGGAAGTGTTTCCCTCTGTGGTTCATCAAACTCACTGTTGAGAAACTTGGTGAATCCGACAATACAGATTCCAAATAAGCAGTATGTTCCTATCATAAATATCTGGCTAACAGCAAAAAAAGATATACTTTGTTATGGAGGTTTGCATGTGGCATTAAAAGTAAGAGCAGGCATTTAAAAATGAACAATGGAATGATAATAGAGAAATTCAGATTTAACTTTATTTTGGGGTAGGGCATGCGGTAGAAAAAAATAGCACTTATATAAACAAAGGAAGATATTTATTGCTTTCTACCCTACATTTGCAACAGTATGTTGGACAGAACTCAGATTTTGATCAGAACTCTTCTGTTAATAGAAGAAAGAGTCTTAAGAATTGGAAAAGCTTTAGGTTATAAACACCGCCCTCATCTCCCCCCCCAAAAAAAAGCAAAAACAAACCTTCCTCAAAGTGATTTGTCTGCTTTACCTACTAACGTTCAGATATTTGGGTTTTACATATCAACAAGCCAAGTCCATCTTAGGATAGATTTTGCATTGGTCTTTCATTTCTCAAATCTAGAATGGCTTATACTGCTTCAACATCTAATACTTCTTAAATTCTCAGTATTTCTAGCCGTAGGAAATACAAGTTGTAGTATGTGATCCTGATTCTCAAAGTGATACCGTAGTCCTAGATAGTATCATCACCCTCTGCCTCCATAGAAATGTTTGCAGCATCACTTGTGAAGTTGTGGTATCCGTTTATCAGTTTCCATCCCACTTTGCCTAAGAGTTTATATTCTGCTGTGCTGATAATCAAAGAAGTTAAGAATGAAAATGTAGAAAATTGTATGTGGCAACCAAGTGGAAACCTGGCAGAAGCATTTCTAGGTTGGTGGGGGCTTAATAAAGAGTAGACCTGACCTGTTTTACATAGTGATATCTTTAAGCACTCAAAAATTACTTGCAAGTATGTAATATCTAGGTATATATTGTTGTTAGAATGAAGGTGGAGGCAGATGGGGGGTGTAGTGGCATTTTAGGTTATACTGTTCCTATTTCTTAAGTCCTCAAACTCTTCAGCCTCTAGTCATTCAAGTCTCAGTGTTTGTCATTAGATTAATTCTGAAAACAGGGTATTTGCTTTTGAAAGGAAACACTACTCTTTGATAATTCCTTGATTTGGATATTAATGCGTGCTGATCAGGTAACGTTGGCTTTTTTCTTAGCCTACCTGCAGAGATGGTTGTCTCCATCATATGTAACTGCGGAATAAACGTGGCTCTGGGTAGGCACATCAACACTGGTAGGTCATTTTTAAGAGGCAGAGGGTAGAAAGAAAATCTGATTCTTCATTTATGCATGCTGTGGTGAGGTGGGGTCTCATGAGAGAGGAGGAGAGGGGCAAAATCACCTCCCTCGACCTGCTGGCCACGGTTCTTTTGATGCAGCCCAGGATATGGTTGGCTTTCTGGGCTGCAAGTGCACATTGACGGCTCCTGTTGAACTTCTCATCCACCAGCACCCCCAAGTCCTTCTCCTCAGGGCTGCTCTCAAGCCATTTTCTGCCCAACCTGTATTTGTGCATGGGATTGCTGTGACCCACATGCGGGACCTTGCACTTGGCCTGGTTGAACTTCATGATGTTTGCATGTGCCCACCTCAAGCCTGTCCAGGTCCCTCTGGATGGCATGCCTTCCCTCCAGTGTGTCAACTGCACCACACAGTTTGGTTTCATCGGCAAACTTGCTGAGGGTGCACTCAATCCCACTGTCCATGTCACTGACAAAGATGTTATGATTTGAAGAACCCACAACAATTTATTGTTGTTTAGACAATTATTCTATCACCCGATGACGCCTCCCCACCCGGGAAGGGGAATTGGGGAAAAACAAGGAAACACGAGTGTTGAAATATAAATAGATTTAATAGGATAAGACTGAATAATTAACATAAATAATACTGAAGAACCAATATTGATCCTGATACTAATATAGAATATATGAGGACTATACTCAGCCAATTATATCAGTAGGAAGCTGTGCACTCCTAGCAGTGGACAGCAAATGTTGGACACTGCGAGCACTATGGCTTTGGGAGGAAGGGAAGGTTTCAGGGGTGAAGCACCAGGGCAAGAAGTTCTCAGGATCACATCCATCATAGAGAAGAAAAAACTCTTTGTCAGACTTTCTAATTTACATTGAATGTGATGTTCGTGGTATGAAATAATTCTATTGGCCAGGTGGGGTCAAGTGCCCAGGTCTCGCTCCTTGTTGTCCCCACACCTGGCTAGCTTGAAAATACTGAGACCTTGAAATGTGCATACCGTAGCCAGCTATAAAGTAAATATTTTCACAAATTCAGACACTAGAGTCTAAAAATGCAGTTTTCCCTAGAGAGAGAGAGTAAAGTAAAATTACTGAAAGAGAAATTAATCCTGTGTCACTCAAACCAGGACTTTGTTAAACAGCACTGGTCCCTGTACTGACTCCTGAGGAACGCCACTCATCACTGCTTGCCACTTCGATAGTGAGCCATTGACCGCAACTTTTTGAGTGCAGCCATCCAGCCAATTCCTTATCCTCTGAGTGGTCCATCCATCAAATCCACGTCTCTCCAATTTAGACAGGGATGTCGCGTGGGACAGTGTCAAATGCTTTGCACGAGTCCAGGTAGATGATGTCAGTTGCTCTCCCCTTATCTACCAATGCTGTAACCCCATCATAGAAGGTCACCAAATTTGTCAGGCATGATTTGCCTTTGGTGAAGCCATGTTGGCTGTCATGGATCACCTCCTTATTTTCCATGTGCCTTAGCAGAGTTTTCAGGAGGATCTGCTCCATGATCTTGCCAGGCACAGAGGTGAGACTGACTGGTCTGTAGTTCCCTGGGTCTTCCTTTTTTCCCTTTTTGAAAATGGGGGTTATGTTTCCCCTTTTCCAGTCAGTGGGAACTTCACCAGACTGTTACAACTTCTCAAATATAATAGAAAGCGGCTTAGCAACTTCATCTGCCAATTTCATCAGGTCCCATGGACTTGTGTACCTTGAGATTCCTTAGATGGTCTCATATTTGATCTTCACCTACAGTGGGTGGTTCTTCATTCTCACAGCCCCTGCCTTTGTCTTCTGCAACTTGGGTGGTGTGGTTAGAGCCCTTGCCAGTGAAGACTGAGGCGAAAAAGTCATTCAGCACCTCAGCCTTCTCCATATCCTGGTTGACCAGGTTTCCTGTTTCCTTCCGGAGAGGGCCCAGATTTTCCCTAGTGTTCTTTTTGTTACCAACATACCTATAGAAGCTTTTCTTGTTGCCCTTGATGTCCCTGGCCAGATTTAATTCTATCTGGGCTTTAGCTTTCCTAACCTGATCCCTGGCTGCTTGGACATTTTTTCTGTATTCCTCCCAGGCTACCCGTCCTTGCCTCCACCCTCTGTAGGCTTCCTTTTTCTGTTTGAGCTTGTCCAGGAGCTCCTTGTTCATCCATGCAGGCCTCCTGACATTTTGGCCTGACTTCCTCTTAGTTGGGATGCATCGTTCCTGAGCTTGGAGGAGGTGATCCTTGAATATTAACCAGCTTTTTTTTCCCCAGGTTACTTCACCAAGCAAGGGTGACTGGCTGCCCCTGGAGGGGTCAAGGCCCTTGCAACAGTGGAGAACCAGCACAGGGTCATCTTTATGCCCTCCACTAGACATCTAAAGTTTACGTGAAGCTGTAAAGACTTGATATGAATTTTCTGTGTGTGTCTTGAAATGCTTTCTTTTTTAAATTGGAGCTATGTAGGGCTGGTTCCTCTCACTTAGCCCTGTCTCGCCCAACTCCTTTTGAAAATGAAAAGTGTCCCAAGTCCAGCTGAGTTTTGTGAACTTTGATTCAGCTCATGCAGCTGCATGCTTTTAGAGTTGGTTCATACAGTATTGTTTTTCTACCTGGTTTGTGAAGGCTGGCCTTAAGAAGACTTTGGAGCATAAAGCTTTGAGTGATTGACAGAAATACTTTCTGATTTAACTTGGAATGTGAAATTCCCATTTTGAAATGAAGGTCAGATTACAGAAGGCAGACCAGAACTTTACGTGAATAATCTGAATGTTTTGGAGCTTCCTGCAACTTCCTGTTTAACTTAAAAGGATTGTGTATGTTGGTACTTTGTACCATTTCAGCTGGTTTAGAGCCTAAAAATCCAAAGATCTTCCTTCTCATAATGAAACTATAACTTAGACCTCTTAAAAAACCCCACAAACAAACAAAAAACAAAACCCCCAACACCCCCTCCCCCCCAAACAAACAAAATACCCTAAAACAAAATTTTCTTTACACGTCTCTTAGAACGGATACAGATCAGCAAATTAGACAAAGATAATGACACAGAACATTTGGAAATTCTTTTCTTTCAAAGACCAGATTATGCAATGTCTGACAAAGACCCAAACTGATGGAGAGCAGAAAACCGTTTGTGCATGCTTGAACTGAATATGCTGTAGGATTTATTACTTTAATTTTGCTATAAAGCCAGTAGAGAGATTGTGTTTCTGAAAATTATTTACATTTGTAAAGTAGGGGACGTAAGAGTGAATGGAATGCAGCGAGCCTGGAGCCTCAGTTGGGCAGAAAACATTCATCATCTATTGTGGAGCATGGATTCACGGACTCTGGCAGGGTACAGACCAAAGACCTTTATTGCAACAATCTGACAGGCTTTATAGCTATACACGCTCTCCACGCACAAGTTGTGTCCTGCTGATAGGTTGAAGGTCGACTGCCACGCGCTTTTCTACTTCTTCCGATTGGTTTCTGCTGTCTGTTCACGAGGAGCAGCAACTTCATTCTCACGTCCTCTTTCTTGCTGATTCTTACTTGTTTTCCTGTTCTCTCAAGCCCTCTCTCAAGGACGCAGCTTTATCTCATCAAGGTCGAACAGACCTATGCTGCTCTCTATTCCCACAATTCCCCCTTTTTGTTTTTCTACTACAAAAGCTTGATTAATCATTCTTTGCATTATTTTCTGTAGGCAGCCTAAGATACAGGGCACAATAAGCATTAAGGCACACACAAAGAATAGCAACAACAATCCAGTTTTTACAATTGATGATAGCCATCCAGAAATACCCCAACTGCGCAGCAGGTTGTTTAGCCAGTCCCATTCATTGTCAATCTGTAGCTGATTAAACCCTTTTTTCAATTGCTGGATACTTTTATGGATAGACTCAGAGTGGTCAGAAAGATTCATACAACACATACCTTCAAAATCTTCACACCCGTGGCCTTGCGCTAAAGGCAAAAAATCAATGACAGCTCTATTTTGAAGTGTAGCATGCCGAATAGAGTCTACATCTGCTAATAACCCACTTAATGCTAACGACGTGGCATTGGTCTGTTTAGCCAGCCAACACCCTATTTTATTCAGCATAATTAATGCTGCTGCTGTTCCTAGTGAAGGGAGAATACTTAGCCCTATTCTTTGTCCGAGATTCGGGAATGTTATATGGTCGTCACAGGATGGAGTGAAGGTATGAACTGTTCTCTTGGCTCTGTGGTTACTGTGTGCTCTGCTCACTGGGTCTTTGGCCGCACGCAGGCCTCTGCTCGTAGATCTGCCACATCTCCCCCTTTTTTGTTTAACACCAGACCATTTATTAACAAGGTCGCCATGACTTGTGCTTCTACTCGTCGTGACGCTCTTAGCAGGTTATATACTAAACACAATTAAAAACAGAATCAAAAAGAACCCTGCTAAGGCAATAAATACCCAGATTCCTAAATTTAGCCCAGAAAGCCAATTTCTTTGGATTTACCCACGAGAAATCCTTTTGTAATGTTTCAAATACATCGTGGTTCATTAAGTCTTGAATCTTTAGTATTTGAGCTTTTAGCTGATCATGTAAAGGACGAATATTTTGTTGCAATGATACGTCAAAAGCACCTTGGAGATGGTGTTTAACCATTTCCCAGCCATGTAGCGACGCATTCCAGGGGAGAGATGTAACACAAAGTCTTTGAGAGTTGTACTCCCAATCACAATACAGAGAAAGACGTGTTTTTAATGCATTTTGCCAATCCCCCATCCATATTACTGCCGTTTTATACCTTACTCGCGTTACATTTACACAATAAGATTGATTACATTCTTGTATACTTGCATTTTGAGCCGAAGCAAACATATGGATAAGTACAAATCATTACAGAATTTTCTTGCTCACAACTTCTATTTGTTGTAGTATTATCTGTGGTTAGCATGCACCCCGACTTAAGGTGCTTATAATACACCTTCGGTTGTTCAGGCCATTCAACAGTTCTTACGAAATGTCGATCTACTGCTGTGGATGACAAAGAAGACATGCTTAGAAAATTTAAAACATGAGAGCGTATGTGGACAATAAAATAAGGAAACTGTCTTTTTCATAAAAGCAACATTAATTGCAGTAAGAGATTAAATAACAATTGGTTCTCTACTTGTTTTATAAATGCTCCTTCAAGTCTTTGAACAATACCAGTAACATATTGAGAGTCTGCCACTACATTTAACAGTTCCTGTTGAAATAAGTCAAAAGCCTTTACTGTGTCCCTGAACCATCTAAAAACACTGTACAGGTGCCATCAAGAGGCTTTGGTGCTAGCAGGATGCGCGGCTGTAAAGGAATTTGTGAAAGTGACTGTAATGGTCTCTGCCAGGGGAAAGAATAATTTATTTGCCCAATATAATGTACTAAGGCAATTTGTAGGTTAAGACTTTGTGATAACCAAGGGTCAAGGTCATCCTTTTTGATGGGGATATGTATGTGGCTTGGATCCATTCCAGAAAGCTGGTGACAGCACAAACGACCCTGGAAAAACTATCATGGTAACATTTCAATCATCATAGTTACTGCTTTTGAAAAGGTATGTGGCAAAAATACCCACTCTAATGCAGTCAGGCTCTTTGCGAGTGCATCATCCCACTGTCCTGTCAGGGCGTAAGGTTGAAATTCTTGTAGGAAGGTGTTCAGTGCGTCTTGCAGCAGTAGTAGACTATATGTTATCTTGCAACATGCTGTAATGCCTTCAGAGCTGTTGGGGTTAATGAACATAGAACTTATGGGGGGGCGGGGGGGCGGGGGCAGACACAGTGCTTCAGGGTGTCCCCTGTATCTTCAAAGTGCGCTCATGTCTCTCTCCCCCTCTCTGACCCGAGACAGCCCCCCTATATCCTGCACTGGATTGAGTGGAGAAGTACAGGCTAGAGTTGCTGCATGCATGGCCAGTGCACGCAGCAAGTCCCACCAGACTCTCCTGCACTGGATTGAGTAGAAAAGTACAGGCTAGAGTCGCTGCACGCGTGGCCAGTGCATGCAGCAAGTCCCACCAGACTCTCCTGCACTGGACTGAGTGGAGAAGTACAGGCTAGAGTCGCTGCACGCGTGGCCAGTGCATGCAGCAAGTCCCACCAGACTCTCCTGCACTGGATTGAGTAGAAAAGTACAGGCTAGAGTCGCTGCACGCGTGGCCAGCGTATGCAGCGAGTCTCACCAAACTCATGATCCAGCTTTGCTAACAGCGGCTGTCTGATACGTGACTACATTGTTGTAATCCCTTCTTGTTATCTTCTTCTGTGAAGGTCGGGTTCTCATGGATACACACATAGTTTTTAGAGCAACATATTCTACAACTCGTACAAGGGTACGATGCAAAGCAGCATTTACAACTGATTGTATAATGCTTATTAAACACAGCAAACAGCATACTCAACATAACAGACAAATTCCTTCCACACAGGCAATGAGTATAATTTGCTTCAACCAACCCCACCCCCAAGTCCATCCAGCAAAGAGATTTCACCCAGTGGCCTCCACAAGTTGCTGGTTCGGTTGGTGCAGTTCCTGCAACTGGGCATGGATGGATGTGGAGTGGTCACTTAGATTCATACAATACAGTCCTTTAAAATCTTGACAACCATGTCTGTGAGCTGAAAGCAAAAAATCAGTAGCAGTTCTGTTTTGCAACATCGCATATCGAATACTATCTACATCTAGCAATACCTCAGAAATAGCGGTACTAGTAGCATTGTTAAACTTATCCTTGGCAGCAAGAGAGTCCTTGTTATCACGAATCCTTGGCAGCAAGAGTCCTTGTTAGCAAGAGCGCATGCGGACTCCCTGTTCTTGCTGGTACTGTGCTTCGATCTTTTCATTTCCCTTAAGTTTCTCATTTTCCTACACAGCATCCTATAGATTTTGGCTCAACTCCTTTTCCCAATCAACCATGATCTTATAGACAAACAACAACCAGCGATACGCCCTGCACGGGCAAGCCATTCCCGAGAGCGTAAACGTGTCGGCTGGTGAAAACTCCCCCAATATTTCAGGACTTCCATCGGTTCTACAGCCCATCCTGGTCTATCTACCTGGGGCGCGCTCGCCTTACGTCTAAACATTGTGTATATACAAACTTCTTCACTTGACGGAGTGTCAGCCCTAGTCGCGTACGAGAACAGTACCACACCGGGCAGAACACCTGCTCAAGGGGAGTCACCTAACGACACTGCACACAACAAAAAGCAAACAGTAGCACACATGCTGATCAGCAGGTATAAGCTGGCGCCCACACACACTTACACAGCAGACATACAAAACCAGCACTTCTGTCTCAGGGAGACGACTGGGGAGGGGAGGGGGCGAGGTGGGCAGTGGCAGGAGCAAAGCAGCTCCGGCTCTGTCCTTCTCTGCTGACATTCTGACAACACACCGCAATACCCCGATTCCGGCTGCGCACATACAAGCGGTTGATAAGGAGGAACAGATGCAGTACCTGGCGCAAATGGAGGAGGGTTAAGAACGGAGGAGCGCGATAACAACTTTCATCGCTGTTGCTGTAAAATCTCCTCCGCAGTTGGAGCAGATGCAGGCATAGCTTTAACTGGGGTTAAAGGTGGATATAAATCAGGTTCAGTCTCTGGATTTATTGGACCAGGATGAAAGGGGCTCCCAGGATCATCCTCAGGGCTATTACAGAATAGGGTAGAGTGAACTTGAGTGCCTCCTTTCCCTTCGGCATGTTCTGATCTCGGCTAGACCAGGGGGCAATCGTCTGCTTTAAAATTAGGAGGTGGGGCAGTTGCCCCAGATGGAGCAGCATTGTTATTGCTCGCAGCTTGTCTGATATCCTCCTGTTTCCGTATCATCTCTAGAATTTGCTGCCAATCGGTTTGATAAGAGATAGATCCCACTCGGTTGCAAGCTTCTATCATATCTATTAAGCCTGGATTCTTTAAGATACGCCTACAATCGACATTAGCATTCTCTACCGCAAGCTTTAACATCAGTGCTTCCTTGGCTTCTATGTTCTCCACTTGTTTATGAATAGCTTCCTGCAGGCGGTCAATAAATGCCATGTAGGGTTCATTAGAAACCTGCTTGACAGTTGTAAAAGATCGAGTTGCCTTTCCTGTGTCAGGAACCTTTACGATAGCTTGTAAAGCAAGGTCTGCTGACTGTTTTAGTATCTCTGGAATTAGTCTCGCCTGCAGCTGTGGGGTATCAACAGGTGCTTCCCCTAACAACTGAGGGATGCCCGCTCCCTGCAGTGGATCGCCGTCCCCTCTTGACAAATTATCTACTGTGGCAACGCTGCACGCATCTCTCCAGTGAGTCATAAAAAGAACTCGCTGTGTTGGGGTAGAAATAACTTCGGCTAGCTGCTTGATATCGAATAGAGTTAGTATGTGTCCTTTCATAATGTTATTTAATAATCCTTGTGCATAAGGGGAGGTTAGTCCATGCTGCATAATCGTTTTCCGCATTTCTCTAACCAGCTCCCACCTTATCGGTTCCCAGGTGTTTGGTCCATTTTGATTACGCAGTACCGGACAGGCGATGGCAGTAGCGGCTTCCATATCGCCATCCTGTAATGCCTGTTTACATAAGTTCTGCCCGTGTTGAGCAGGATTATAAGTTGCAGTGACCGCCGGACTTGGTTCCGGACTTGGCAAGGAATCGCCCCAACCCAGTAACACAGGCGACTGCAGCAGTATCAACGTCACATCTAGCGGGGGTGCTAATGGCGCAGCCGGACAGCTCGGGGGATCAGGTTTCCCCCCCTCTGTCTGAGTAGTAATCGGGCTGTCCGGTGCCATAGCTGCAACGGCGGCTGCTGTGACATTTCGTTCGGATTTTACCTGCTGTAAAGTATCTTTAATCAACCTCCAGGTTGTCAAAACCTTTGTGGCAGTCGCATCCCCTTTTGTTGCAGTCTCAAATAAAGTTTTGCCCGCTTGCTCCCAACTTGATAATTGGAAAGCTGTTGTAGAATCAGCGGGAAGACCCCTGCTTTTTAGCCATGCCAGTAAAAGCTGAATAGTTCCTTCATCGTATTGAATACCCCTTCTACTTAAAAACTTTTCTAATATACATACAATTGCCTTTTCCTCTGAGGACTCTCTCGATCCCATTTTCACACATCCCCGGCTGCTCACCTTTTCCTGGTGATTATTCGTCCGGACTGCAGCTCTCCTATCCCGCTACCTTTTTCTCATTCAGCCGGGCTGCTCCACCAGTCATACATTCCTACGATTTTTGTCCCTGTTTGGGCGCCATTTGTGGAGCATGGATTCATGGACTCTGGCAGGGTACAGACCAAAGACCTTTATAGCAACAATCTGACAGGCTTTATAGCTATACACGCTCTCCACGCGCAAGTTGTGTCCTGCTGATAGGTTGAAGGTTGACTGCCACGCGCTTCTCTACTTCTTCCGATTGGTTTCTGCTGTCTGTTCACGAGGAGCAGCAACTTCATTCTCACGTCCTGTTTCTTGCTGATTCTTACTTGTTTTCCTGTTCTCTCAAGCCCTCTCTCAAGGACGCAGCTTTATCTCATCAAGGTCAAACAGACCTATGCTGCTTTCTATTCCCACAATCTCTCCTGATTTAGGCAAATGGAAAAAGGAAATTATGGATTTAAGGGATGAGTCACTATCTCATTTGGTAAACGTATTTGCTGTTCAAGCCAGAGCCCTTGGGTTCGTTCTAAAAAGCCCAGTTTGAGCGTAAGCCTTCGTCCTGATGGAGTTGTCAGAACTCCCCTGCAGTCATGAACTTGCTTTTGACTTGCTATGAGAAATGGGGCAGGTTCCTGACGAAGCTGCTCATGGGTCATATTTCTCGGTGCACGAGGCAAATTTCTAACTGCCTGATTAGTGCATGCATGTAATAAATAGCCAAATTCCTTAAACAGAAATGGCACTTATTTTATTATAGGGACAAAGTCAATAAAGCAAAAGCACAGCGCTGGGTGCATGACTCAAGTCAGAGGCACACCAGCTAACACTTCAACCATGTCTTATATACATTCAATATTGCATACGTATTCACTATTTTAGGCAGAGTAATTGTTTATAATGATTGATTATCATTAGTCCCTTTTCTCTTCTATTTGTGTGTTTCCTTCTGACAATTGTTTCTGAGGATCGATGATCTTCAGTTCCCTTTTCCCATGCATCTGTTTCCTTCTGGTAGGATCAGCTCCCTTTTCCCATGCATCTGTTTCCTTCTGGTAGGATCGATTATCATCAGCTCCCTTCTCCTATGCATCTGTTTCCTTCTGTTAATCACTTGTGGAGTCTTTTGGAGAAGTTCTCTTTTGTTTCTCTTGGATGTTTTTCTTCATGATGTTTTTCTTCATAGTTGCTGTTAGTTGTTATCTTTGAGGTTTCTCATGTTTCCTAATTTACTAAAGGTTAGTTATCCTTATAAGTCAAATATTTGTAGCCTTGTTATTATGGCGAAAGCCAACAATATCTTCACTATTTTTCACAATTCCCCCTTTTTGTCTTTTATACTACATTTGGCTTGAGCCATAACTTTCATTTTGCTTAATCCATTTGTTCTGTTCATAGATCGATTCTGCTTCTTCCAATTGTTGTGGAGTATTTCTTATTTTCCTTAATGCCATTATCTTTTTAGTTGAGCCTGGGGCTGCCAATTTTGGATTCTTGGGTATGGAAACTTCTTGCATGCTTTGGACTACTGTTGTAATTAAGCGTATAAAACAAGGGATTAAGCAAGGAAGAAATAATAAACCAGCGACTGAACATAAGAGAATGTAGCCTAGTTTCTTCCACCAGGTTCCCCCAAAAACATTATTCCACCAATTATCATTTAACATAGATTCCCATTTTTGAACCGGTACATGCGCAATTTTCTGGATTTCTTCTGTTATTTCCAATATTGCATCCCCATTATCATCTATCTTTAAACAACAATCTGAAGTGTTCCATTTTCCACAAACGCCCCCTTCTTCCGCCAGTAAGTAGTCTAAGGCTAATTGGTTTTGGTAGATAGCAGCCCTCACTATTTCGGCTTTTATCATATCTTGTACCCCACCTCCGTCTGATATGTCCCAATGCCCGGCTTTAGTAAAGCAGAGCCATTGTTCCCCTCTAGGACAATGTACTCCTAGTCTTGTTCCGCCTATTCCTAAATTCTTCCCAACTCAATATTCGTGTTGGTCGTATTTGCACACTGTTAACTCATGGTGGTTATAACAGCGACTGTTGATATGCGAATGCACTGTCATAGTGGAAACCATCTTCCTATTCCAGGAGACCTGCTGGTAACACTTCATGCTTTCGTTACTGGATACTAAGGATACCGCTAATAACCATACGAGGAGTGGAGGTCCAGTATGGCTTATACTCCTACCTCTCATGCCTATTGGGGTGCTTCCAACAGCCGAGAAATAATTCTTCTTGGCAGCGAGTACAGTGGCCAACCTGGTCTTGCCCTCCATCCTCTTTTGATCCGGTATCCCTGGCTCTTGTAGCAGGTAGGGTTCTTATCTCTTTTTCCAAGCAAATCATTTTTTACACTTGGAGACCACTGTTTCCCACCATTCTTCAGGAATTTCCCACAAAACCGGCACTAGCAATTCCCACCCACAAATTAATGTTATGATATTGGTATATCGTATCTGAGTTTGAGCCAAACTCGAATTTTGCTTCCGGCAATTTAAACAGAAGGGATGTCTTCGGGATGAATGGTAATACCAATTTTGCTTACAACCTAAGCATTCGCACTTCACCCAACTATGATGTCTAGCATAGGGATGTATCAGACAAGGTATACTACGGGGTACCGGAGGGGGCTGTAGTTCTTCCTCAAGGTTAGGATATAGCCGACCATCTTCTTTATATAAATCGCATGCAAGTGCAAACAGAGAGTTTTCAGTTTTATACAACCCTGACCCTCTTGTCTGTAACGGGAGTGCTCTTCCTCAAGGAGGATATCTAATTTTCCTTAAGGTTTGCCCCGGCCGTACCCGAAACCAACGATAAAGTTCTGGTTTCACTCCCCAAGTTTCTGTGATTTCTAAGTTATTATTCAGTTCCTCTCCCATACATCACCGCGTTGGTTGGCGTTTTAAGGTGAGTCTGGTGTCCCCGGGAGTTGAAGTCAGAGTCCAATCTCTAGGTTCTTCTACTGGTTCTTTTATTCTGCTGGCGTGAGTCCACCCTTTTTCCTTCGTCCGTACTGCAGCTTCCGTAGTCAACAGCACCTGAAAGGGACCTTCCCATTGAGGAGTTAAAGATTGCTCTCTCCATGTTTTTACTAAACCCCATTCTCCAATTTTAATGTTATGGATCTTAAAATCCAACAGGGTAGTTTGTGGGAGCAACCCTTTATTTCTTAGTTGTTCCAAGTTCTTTGCAATCTGCATTACGTATTGTTTAATACTAGCCTCCCCTCCTTCACAAGTGAGTGATTTGAGTTTTCGGAGGGGTGTGAAAAGATTGTAACAGCTCCTCCAGAGTCTGTCCAAACAGGTTGGGAGACCCCGTAAACCCTTGAGGTAGCTTTGTCCATCTAAGCTCCTGTTTACATCCGGTGTTTGGGTCCTCCCATTCAAAAGCAAAGATATCTCAACTTTCCTCAGCCAGGGGACATGCCCAAAACACATCTTTTAAATCCACTACACTAAACCAGGTGTGTTCCGGGGGAACTTTGCTCAGAAGGATATAAGGGTTTTGTACAACAGGGTACCGAGTCAAAGTTCTCTTATTCATCTCCGTAAGTCTTGCACCAACCTATATGTCCGCTGCAGCCAAAACTTGCTGATTAATTTTGGATTCATCCTCCTGACTTAATATTTTTGCAGTCATTTTCCCCTCTTCGGGGATTACTCCAACCCCCAGCTGGATCTGCAAGTCTCTTCCCAACAGATTGCACCCAGCTCCAGGCACTAACAAGATGTTCCCTACACCTATTTTGTCATTACCTTCAAAAACCACCTGCTTGATCACCGGGGCTTTAAAACTTTCCCCCTTTGCTCCCATTACATTAATTGCTTCTTTACTTATAACGCATCCTTTAAGTATGTTACAAACACAAGTTCGCTCAGCTCCTGTATCTACTAGAAATTCTAATACTTCCTCCTGGGGCCCACTCTTAGGTTTATCAAGGGCTCAAGGTGATAGCTATCCCCCAGGAGGTAGAGCCCCTGACACCCCTAATCCTCAATTTCTCTAAACATTTTCTGATCTTTATCCCTTTGAGGACATTCCTTCTTAAAATGCCCAAGTTTCCCCCAATAGAAACATCGACTTCCTTCATTCCTTTTCTCAGTTCCCGATGGTCCCCTCCTGGGAGGGATCTGGTTCCATATAAAAGTCTCCTCCCACCTCTCAGGATTCCATCCCATCCCCCCCATCACCCTGGGATTTTTCTGATTATTTCCTTCCCTCATGGTGGCTACTATGATTTTAGCTTTTGCTTTAGCCTTCTCCTCATCTCTTCGTACATATACTTTCTGAGCTTCCCTCAGTAATTCGTTCAGGCCCCGATCCTGCCAGTCCTCTAGTTTCTCTTAATTTTCTTCGAATGTCTGGCCAGGTGTGTGTAACAAATTGAACTCTCAGTAATGTTTGTCCCGTGGGACTCTCTGAATCTCTTCCTGAGTACTGTCTCATGTCAGGTCGCAGCCTTTCAGGCCATTCGGTCGGGGTTTCCTCCCTTCCCTGCTGCCCATCAAATGCTTTGGTTACATTCTGCCCTCTAGGGGCGGCTTCTTTTATACCTTTAATAATTAAATTTCGATAATCACTCATGTTCCTACGACCCTCTACATCATTTTGATTCCAATTTGGGTGTACTATTGGCATCTTCTGGTCCCCAGGTGGGCCTTGCTGATTTTCTCTTTCCCAAATTCTCATCCCAGCTGTTCTAATCATTTGCCGTTCTTCGGGAGAAAATATTATACTCATTATCGACTGCATTTCCTCCCAGGTATAAATATCAGGGCCTAGGAATTGGTCTAATTGTTCTGATAGGCCTATTGGATCTTCCAGTAACCCTTTTAATTCCTTTTTAAAGTTCCTGACTTCAGTGGGAGTCAAAGGAACGTTTACAAATCCTATCCCCCCTTGTGCTCCCCCCAGGGGTACTTCCCTTAAGGGGAATAAACTAACTCCTGGTGTTTCCTGCATTGTGTCTTGGTCTTCCGATTCCTTTACTTTAACAGAAGTTTTCCTCCGTAACCTAGGAGAGTTTGTAAGTGATACTTTTTCAATTAACCTCTCAGACCTGTCCGACCTTCTCCTAGCACTAGGTGTCAGCTCTTTTCCAGGAGAAGGGGGGCTGTTGGAGGGAGGCGGTAGGGAGGGGGCAGAATTTCCAGAGGATCCCACCGCTTCTCCTTTTCTTCCCTTGAGATCTCAGATATTTTAAAGGTACTAACTCCTTTTGGCCAAATCTCCCCTTTCCAGCAGGAGGCATATTCACTCTCCTCTGGGCTGAAGGATTCTTTAAAGTTTACATAAAGGTTTAAAGCCTGGCATATCCACCCTTCAAAGGACCCATATCTAGGCCAATACAAATGGTCTGCTCGTATAGGTTCCTTTGTCCATTCTATCATACAATACTGAATCATTTTAACTTTATCCTTATTTTCAGTATCTGGATCAATATTCCAATTAGCCAATTTTATCCCCAAAGGACTGTCTTGGGGTATATCTGCTGGCACTTTCCCGCTCCCCTTTTCCCTGGGGCTGTCTTCCGCTCACCACAGCAGTCAAGCGCCCAATTTTCCCGGGGCTGTCTTCCGCTCACCACAGCAGTCAAGCACCCAATTTTCCCGGGGCTGTCTTTCACTCAATCTCTGACGCTTCGTCTCTTCACCGGCCAATTCCCTCGCGGGAGATTGGAACCGCGGTTAGAAAGACTCCACACTCGCTCCCCAGATCCGGACTATCTGGTCCAAGTTCCACACACACAGCAATCAAGCCCCAAACCCGCCCAACCAAGCAGTACTTACAGTCCTGTTTTCTTGCCTGGGTCTTCGTGCACAAGAATTATGGGCTACCGCGGTTTTTCCTGGGGAGACTTACCCCTTTTGCTTTATGAGTCCCTCCTCTCGTGGGATTATCAGCTTGGAGTCTCAACAGGCACCGGGAAGTCCTCTGAGCAGGCTGCTGAAATCGGTGGGGTGCACCTCCTGCTCGGGGTCTCGGAGCCCACTGGGACCAAGTGAATTCTCCTGGACGAGCCCCCAAATTGTAATAAATAGCCAGATCCCTTAAACAGAAATGGCACTTATTTTATTATAGGGACAGAGACAATAAAGCAAAAGCACAGCGCTGGGTGCATGACTCAAGTCAGAGGCACACCAGCTAATACTTCACCCACGTCTTATATACATTCAATATTGCATACGTATTCACTATTGTAGGCAGAGTAATTGTTTATAATGATTGATTATCATTAGTCCCTTTTCTCTTCTATTTGTGTGTTTCCTTCTGACAATTGTTTCTGAGGATCGATGATCTTCAGTTCCCTTTTCCCGTGCATCTGTTTCCTTCTGGTAGGATCAGCTCCCTTTTCCCATGCATCTGTTTCCTTCTGGTATGATCGATTATCATCAGTTCCCTTCTCCTATGCATCTGTTTCCTTCTGTTAATCACTTGTGGAGTCTTTTGGAGAAGTTCTCTTTTGTTTCTCTTGGATGTTTTTCTTCATGATGTTTTTCTTCATAGTTGCTGTTAGTTGTTATCTTTGAGGTTTCTCATGTTTCCTAATTTACTAAAGGTTAGTTATCCTTATAAGTCAAAGATTTATAGCCTTGTTATTATGGCGAAAGCCAACAATACCTTCAATATTTTTCACATTGCATATGAAAACAAAGTTCTCACCACCTGCTTTATTGCTAATGAAAACAAAGATTTTGCAAGCTGCATTAAAATAAGGCCGAGCATTTTTTTCACAGTGGTAAGATCAGGATGATAACTAAAGAAGTGTTTGTAAGCACCACAGAAAGCACAGGGGTATGCTTGCAAATACTAGTTCAAATTGCACAGTAACAGTGGACATGGGTAAATTCATGGTTGATGCGTGGCCCCACCTATGTAAATTAGTGCGCAGGCTCTGTTTTCTTTTTCCATTGTTCTCTTTTGAGTAGGTGGTATCATTTGGGTAGATGGTCAATAAGTCGGTGGTTACGATCTCCCCCTGCTGAAATTACCTTTTACCTACTTCTCCTCTAATCTTGGCAGTTCCAGGTGGTTTTCTTGGTTTGCTGACCAGGCCTACAGTTCATCATTCTCTTGAGAGGAATATCCTGCTTATCAGCAAAGCTACATTGTCTAGTAGTTAGTTCCTTAATTTAATCTTAGATAAATCATGTCTAGTTACTATTTCTCCATAAATGATCAAATAGAGTTGGGGCCTTATAGAAGACTTTTAGCAGCAGTGGTAGGTTCCCTTGGTTGCTTCAATTACGTGTTACATTTCATTTTTCTAGTTAATATCAATTTTACTACAACAATTTCCCCCCTTTGAGACTTATCGAAGTCTTTATGTACTTCGACGAGTCTCATTTTCTATCCCATATCACTAATACATAAGATTGAGATAATTGCCTGGTGTCCTGGTTCTGGCAGGGATAGGGTTAATTCTCCCTGGGCTCCGGCAGGGACACAGGTATTTATGATGGAGAAAAAGACTTCACTGAGAGGTTCAAAGTAACAATTTATTTGGACTTCACTCACAGGTCCGATACACCACTATTGCAAGTTCTTATGGATACAATGGAAGAGTGCACTATTGCAATTTAAGGGGAAAAGAACAAAACAATTCACAGAATACGCTATTACCACCTGTTATAGATTGAGGCCCAATAATTGACAGGAACCAGTCCAATTAATCAAATTAGTTTATTAAGCAAGCGGCAACAAGCAAAACAGCGCTGGGCAGCTGGGGAGTCTTTGCTCCGCCAACGGCGCACACCCACTTCCCGAAAGTAGTTGATTATATACTCTTCTGGTTCCCGTATATGTGTCAATCCTGGTATATTCCGTGTCTGAGCGACGTGTTGCTAGGGGGTCGGTCTTGTCCCGCCTCCTGATGGTCCTGAGGCTGAAGGCTCCTCATCTTTATCAGTGTCCTTGGGGAGACTCTTTTCAGCTTATCTCACAACTTAGCTCTTCCCTTTGAAGTGTTAAAACACACCAGATGCCTGTGATTTAGGCCTTGAGGTGTCAAAGTGCCCCAGACAGCACACCAGATGCCTGTGATTTAGGCCTTGAGGTATCAAAGTGCACCAGATAGCACACTGGATGCCTGCGATTTAAGTATGTGAAGAGTCGAAACAGTGTAAGTTTTCACCAGCCTTTAAGAAAGCCTGATTTGATTAACAAACATGATTCTATTTATTACACCACCTAACAAGTGATCCCGAAAAGCAACAACACAAACCACCAGCGCGCTAGATATGAATACCTTAAACGAGTGCGCAAATCACGATCTTAAAGCATGCTGGACATCACATGTACATTATTAAATCACTTACCCTCTCTCTCTCAGGTAATGCCACTCAATCCCGGGAAGTTACCTTGCACAGTGTCCTGGACAAGGTGGGGCAGAACCTCCTACAGGCCAGCTGTATCTTTGGAAGATTCCCCCAGTTTTCTCCCCAAAACTTTGGACTATATATATATATCTCCTTTTTCGGATATATATATCCTTTTTCCCGGGACTGTGCTTGAATGGATTACACTGTCTGGGATGGTTATGTCCGGTGGTTTGATGACCCCTTAGGTAGCAATGTTTATTTTGTGATGTCTGGTCTCACACTCACTGAATAGTGGTGGGACTTGACTCAGGGCATTTTGTTTGTTAAAGGCACCATTCGGGTTTCAGTTCGGGTTTCAGTTCTTATTGTGATGCAGTATTGAGACCACCCCAGGCTGAGCCATTTCCACAGCTCCCCCCAAGTTATCTCTGCATAGATAGGGATCAATAAGCGGCTGCCCAGACCAGATGGAGCTGAGTTGAATGACAACTCCCTGCATCTCACCTTTTGTGTTCTGAAACCGGTTTAGCCAGGTGCTCCCATTCAGTATTCCCTGCCATGTGAGCCGTGCCCATCCTGAGCTGCCAGGGGAGGGGGCAGGGGGTCGCTGCTTGGAGCGGGCTGGGGCATCCCGGGTCTGGTCGGTGAGTGGCGGTTCTGTAATTGTGTTTGTATATTCCTCTGTCCGTGTTATTGTTGTTGTTTTCTTGTTCCCTTTGCTGTTCTGTTAAACTGCCTTTGTCTCAACCCACGAGTTTTGCCTTTTTCTTCTGATTCTTCCTGTATTGGGAAGGCCCGAGCGAGCGGCACGTGGTTCTTTGTTGCCGTCTGAGGCTAAACCACGACACCTGGTAATGATACTCTTAAGACATCCAAACAAAATAGAAACAAAAATCACTATGTTCAAAAAAATGATTAGGTTTTGCAATAGACTTTGCAGCTCGAGTGTATTAGTTGAACAGTTATAAATTTGTGTACAATTCCAATTGTTAACATAAAGGATTTCTTTCCTATTGTCCATCAAATTAGAAGGTAAATTAATTTTTCTTATTTTCTCTTTTGACTGATTCCCTGTTCAATCAATACACCAAGGAGTAGATTGCATATAATGCCATTCTCCTTGTTCTACAGTCTTCCAGACTGAAGTGAACTGCATTCCCCAAGGGAATCGATCACATGGTTACGTTTCTTAATCAGTCCAAGTTGCTGGGTCTCATTAACATGCTAACCCCAGTCTTTAGAATCATTCCCCATGTTATAGTTGAATTTAAAATAAATCGAGTCCGAAATAGATTCAATAAATATTTATTGAGGTAGGAAGGCAAAAGCAGCGCTGGGCGGCCGGGGAGTCGCAGCTCCACCAAAGGCTCGCAAATTCAAGCAAGCTGAGCAGCTCTTTTTATCTTCACGGAGGTCGGTACGCCCCTCTGTAGCTTCTTGCTTGAGGTAGTTTAGATAAAATGTTGGTCACAGAATCAGCTCAAAACAATACATTCTGATAACATTGTGGTTAAGCTTTTTGTCAAACAGGAGTTCCCATGTTGGTGTAGCAAGATAACATTGTGGACATGTCTCTTCTGGTTAAACAGGGAGTTCTCAAGACTGCCACAATGGGTTCCTTCCTCTTGCTTAACTTGTTCGATCAGCAAATCACCTTTAGTTACTTATTACAATAGAAAGAAAAGGTGGGATGTAGAGGAACCTCCAGCGTCTCCCCCACCCTATGTCCCCCCTCCGCAAGGTCCTGAGCAAGATCTCCCTCCAACAGCCCCCACAGAACCTGGGGAAGAGGCTCCTCCTTCTAATCGAAGAATAACTAGAAGTCAAACTAGAGAAAGGAGGGAGGAAAACTTGTTGTATCCCTTAAGGGAGACTGCTATGGGGGGACCACAACCCGGAGTTGGATTTGTATCTGTACCCCTCAGCTCCGGGGATGTGAGGGAATTTAAGAAAGAAATGGGACACTTGTTAGAGGACCCATTAGGGGTAGCAGAACGTTTTGATCAATTCCTCGGGCCTAACATTTATACTTGGGACGAGATGGAGTCTATCTTAAAGATCTTGTTCACAAATGAAGAACGAGGAATGATCAGAACGGCAGGCATGAGGCATTGGGATCAGAGGCATCAGCATGGTCCCGCCGGAGATGTAAAATGGCCCTTACAGCGGCCCAATTGGGACAATCAAGACCCCGCACATAGAAATAACATGATTGATCTCCGGGATATGATAATTCAGGGGATTAGAGATTCTGTACCCAGAGGGCAAAATATTAATAAGGCCTTTAATGAACAACAAAAGAAAGATGAAACCCCCACCGAATGGCTGGAAAGATTGAGAAAAAGTTTACAGCTATATTCCGGGTTAGACCCCGATAGCCAAGTGGGTCAAGCCCTGCTGAAAACTCAATTTGTAGCTAAATCTTGGACAGATATAAGGAGAAAGTTAGAGAAAGTAGAAGACTGGCAGGGAAGGGGGTTAGATGAATTATTACGAGAAGCTCAGAAGGTGTATGTGAGAAGGGAAGAAGAAAATCAGAAGAAACAAGCCAGAATCCTGATGGCAGCTGTAAGGGAAGGACAAAATCAGGGCAGGAGAGGAGAAAGTCCCCGGAAGGGCCCAGTAGAACCGAGAAGAAGAAGATTTAGTTCGCAGGACATAGAATGTTTTTATTGTCGCAAGAAGGGACATCTACAGAGAAATTGTCGGAAAAGAAGGCAGGATGAGGAGATTTTTAAGGAAGATTAGGGGGGTCAGGGGCTCTATTTGCTGGGGACCCCTAAGGTTACCGAGCCCGTGATAAAATTGAAATTGGGTCCTCAGCACGAAGTGTTCGAGTTCCTTGTGGACTCGGGTGCCGAAAGATCAACAGTCCAAAAGTTACCATCTGGATGTGTTGAATCAAAGGATAAACTCCAAGTAGTTGGTGCAAAGGGGGAACCTTTTAAGGTGCCCCTGATAAGGAATGTAACAATAGAAGCCCCAAATAAATATGGAGTGGGAACATTTTTATTGGTCCCAGAAGCTGAGTATAACCTCTTGGGACGAGACCTGATGGTGGAATTAGGAATCAATTTGGAAGTAGAGCAAGAGAAATTAAAAGTAAGATTATGCTTATTAACTGCAGAAGATGAAGCCAAGATTAATCCAGAAACTTGGTATAGCCCAGGGTCGGTGGGAAAATTAAATATCAAACCGATCACGGTCTCCATAAGAGACCCAGACCAGCCAATTAGGATAAAACAGTATCCCATCTCTAGGGAGGGGAGAGAAGGGTTGCAGCCAGTAATTGAGAGACTTTTGGCCCAAGGGCTTTTGGAACCCTGTATGTCTCCCCACAATACTCCCATATTGCCCGTAAAGAAGCCGGATGGGTCCTATCGTTTAGTACAAGATCTGAGAGCCGTAAATGAACGAACCATTACCCGGTTCCCTGTGGTGGCTAACCCGCACACTATACTTAATCAGTTAAGTCCAGATTATAAATGGTATAGTGTTATAGATTTAAAAGATGCTTTTTGGGCTTGTCCCTTAGAAGGAAAATGTAGGGACTATTTTGCTTTCGAGTGGGAGAACCCCAAGACCCATAGAAAACAACAATTACGGTGGACCGTTTTGCCCCAGGGATTTACAGAGTCTCCGAACTTGTTTGGACAAGCTCTGGAACAGTTACTGGAATCTTATGAATTAAGTCAGGGACTAATTCTAATACAATACGTGGAGGATTTATTGATCGCTGGAAGAACTCAAGAAGAAGTCAGAAATGAGAGCATCAAATTATTGAACTTTTTAGGCCTCAAGGGATTAAAGGTTTCTAAATCCAAATTACAGTTTACTGAAGAAGAGGTAAAATATTTGGGGCATTGGCTCATAAAGGGACACAAGAAATTAGATCCCGAAAGAGTAAAAGGAATTTTGTCTCTAACAGCGCCCACTAATAAAAGACAGATAAGACAGTTATTGGGATTATTAGGGTATTGTCGACAGTGGATAGAAAATTACAGCAGTAAAGTAAAATTCTTGTACGAAAAATTAACTAAAAACGGGTTGGTAAAATGGTCCCCTGAAGATGAGAATCGTTGGGAAAATATAAAAAGAGATCTGGTAGAAGCACCTGTCCT
This sequence comes from Rissa tridactyla, assembly GCF_028500815.1. Taxonomy (NCBI): domain Eukaryota; kingdom Metazoa; phylum Chordata; class Aves; order Charadriiformes; family Laridae; genus Rissa; species Rissa tridactyla. The sequence continues at coordinate 5,205,512 of NC_071496.1, forward strand.
CAGTTTACCCGATATCCATAAACCCTTTCAACTCTTTATCAATGTAGATAACGGGACAGCTTATGGGGTTCTGACCCAAGGATGGGCAGGGCAGAGAAAGCCTGTAGGATATTATTCTAAAATACTGGATCCTGTAAGCCGCGGGTGGCCCACCTGCTTGCAAGCAATAGTGGCCACTGCATTAGTAGTGGAAGAAGTTGGAAAAGTCACCTTGGGAGGTGAACTAAAAGTATACACCCCCCATAACATTCGAGGAGTATTGCAACAACGGGCTGATAAGTGGCTTACAGATAGTCGACTGCTAAAATATGAGGGAATTTTAATTAACTCCCCTCGACTAGAAATGGAAACCACTTCTATTCAGAATCCTGCCCAATTTTTATACGGAGAACCTAAAGAAGATTTGACACATGACTGCCTCCAACTAATAAATTTGCAGACTAAAATAAGGGAGGACTTAGAAGACGATGAATTAGACGAAGGAGAAAAATTATTTGTGGACGTCTCCTCACGAGTGGTTGAAGGACAACGGAAATCAGGATATGCTATTGTGGATGGGTATACTTTTAAGATAAAAGAATCAGGACCATTAAGTAAAGCCTGGTCCGCACAAGCGTGTGAGTTATATGCTATGCTAAGGGCATTAAAGCTCTTAGAAAATAAAATTGGAACTATTTATACAGATTCAAAGTATACCTTTGGGGTGGTACATACTTTTGGAAAAATTTGGGAAGAGAGAGGCTTAGTTAACACCCAGGGAAAAGGATTAGTCCATGAAAAGCTAATCTTAGAAGTTTTAAAGGCATTAAGAGGTCCACTAAAGATAGCCATAGTCCATGTAAAAGGACATCAGAAGGGACTAACCCATACTGTAAGAGGAAACAATCTAGCCGACGCGGAGGCAAAACGGGCTGCATTATTAATGGTTCAGACCTTGAGAGAGGAACCTGAAAGGCTAAAATTAGATAAAACTTTCACTCTCCAAGAATTGGATAAGCTAAAACAAATTGGAGCAAAAAGAGATGGTGATAAATGGCTGCTACCAGACGGCAGGGAAATTCTTCCAAAAGGATTAGCTCGGGGAATACTGAATAAATTACACCATAAAACTCATTGGGGAATTCAAGCTTTAGTGGATCAGTTTGAGACAAACTATGCCTGTGTCGGAATATACGGTCTAGCTAAGAGGATTTTAGAGGGATGTTTAACCTGTCACAAAGTGAATAAACGACAACTTAGGGAAAAGGTTCAAGGAGGTCGTGAATTGGCTAAAAGACCCTTTGAGAAAATACAGGTGGATTTTACTGAATTGCCAAAGGTGGGGAGATATCAGTATTTATTGGTCTTGGTTGATCACCTTACGCACTTTGTAGAAGCCTTTCCAGTGGTAAGAGCTACTGCAAAGACAGTTATTAAGATTCTCTTGGAAGAAATTATTCCAAGATATGGGACTGTTGTGGTAATTGACTCAGACCGAGGTCCACATTTCACATCCAAAGTAATTAAAGAGACAACTGAATTGTTTGGTACAAAATGGGAATACCATACTCCCTGGCACCCACAGAGTTCTGGGAAAGTAGAAAGAATGAATGGGGAGATAAAGAAACACCTAACCAAACTTATGGTGGAAACAAAAATGAATTGGGTTAAATGTTTACCATTGGCTTTGCTTTACATTAGAACTCAGCCAAGAACAGATACTGGTATATCCCCCTTTGAAATGTTGTATGGAATGCCTTATGACTTTGGGTTATTAGTGGAACACCCAAAAGTCGAGGATAAACTTTCAACAGAATATATTTTAGAACTTACAAAAAGAAGACAGGAACTAAGAAAGAAGGGCTTGGTAGTACAAAGACCTCCCTTGGACATTTCCATACACCGAATCCAGCCCGGAGACCAGGTACTAATCAAAACCTGGAAAGAAACCTCCCTAACACCCCGTTGGGAAGGACCCTTTGTTGTTTTACTTACCACAGATACGGCTGTACGGACAGCAGAAAAAGGATGGACTCACGCTAGTAGGATTAAGGGACCTATCTTCCCAGAGAAGTGGACTGTGACGTCGGAACCAGGAGATCTTCGAGTAAAGATAAGGAAAAGCGAGACCGGTAAATGAACCACTCCAGAAGGGAAGTAAGAGATAGTTTATATCGATGGTTCCAAATACCACCAGGAAATACTCTACGAAAGGTATATTTTGCACCTTGGAGTGAAGAAAGGATACCGGACCAAACGGGGGGGGTGGATTATACAAACTAACAGGAACTCCCCAGGTTTTTCCATTTTGTTGCGAAACAGAGACGGAGATACCCGAATCACCCGGAATAGGAGATCTCTGGGGAATACCCTGCTTAAAACACCCTACTTCCGGACATTTATGTTGGGTTGTTTGCCGATGTCTAAATTGTAATAGAGATTGGTCCTGTGTTTCATTTAAGAGACAACCCTACTGTATGAAATGTCGCAATGATTTGATACGTGCCAGGGGACCAGAGGATCCAGTGGAAATTCGTAAATTATTTTGTGGGTGGGAACTGTCAGTACCTGAACTTTGGGAAGTACATGAAACAGACTGGTATAGAGTTTTAAGACAGTGTGCTATAAGATTCGCCTGGAAACGGGCACAACAACCACATAGGTGGAAATATATTTGAGAGATAACTAACTCTTTAGACCTTGGAAATTATTGACAGGATAACAGCATAATTCCCCTGAAGACTATCTGCTGCTGCCGAGAAGATCTTGATATCCCGTTGCTCTCTGCAAAGGAGTAGACGAGGAAGGCAGAGAGGTACTAAACAGTGGGGAAATGAAAGCCGGTATCCTATTAATGGTATTGATTACCATGACTTTAGAAAATGAATCTTGGTTTAATCAGTCACCATGGCTGACTACCTTAATTTCTACTTTGGCGGGACCCCTCATGATGTTGCTATTGGCTCTGACTTTTGGACCCTGTGTCATTAATAAATTTGTAACCTTTGTTGAAAGCAGGTTAGAAAAAGTGCAGCTAATGGTGATGAAGCAATCAGAACTGGAAATGAAAATTATACCGAACGAAAATCCTGAATTAGATGCAGCTTGTGAGGCATTGTCTAGGTTTGATCAGCAAATCACTTATAAATAAAAGAAGGGGGGGATTGTAATAAGTAACTAAAGGTGATTTGCTGATCGAACAAGTTAAGCAAGAGGAACGAACCCATTGTGGCAGTCTTGAGAACTCCCTGTTTTACCAGAAGAGACATGTCCACAATGTTATCTTGCTACACCAACATGGGAACTCCTGTTTGACAAAAAGCTTAACCACAATGTTATCAGAATGTGTTGTTTTAAGCTGATTCTGTGGCCGACATTTTATCTAAACTACCTCAAGCAAGAAGCTACAGAGGGGCGTACCGAAGATGTCGAAACCGACCTCCCTGAAGATAAAAAGAGCTGCTCAGCTTGCTTGAATTTGCGAGCCTTTGGTGGAGCTGCGACTCCCCGGCCGCCCAGCGCTGCTTTTGCCTTCCTACCTCAATAAATATTTATTGAATCTATTTCGGACTCGATTTATTTTAAATTCAACTATAACATTCCTCTTCAATAAATGAAGGTGGCAGAAACTTTTGCAAAACTGTGAGGAAATTTCTTTGTGCTCATCATTCCTACATGTTTTCTACTTTTATCTTGAGCCCTTCTCTCCTAAGGCACTTTTACACTGAAGAAGCACCCTCTGGAAAACAAGTTCAAAACAGCTGCTCTCTCCCTTTGCAAAACTGAGGCTTGTCTCATTATTAAGACAGTGGCTGGGGATACCAGGATTTCATTTCTTTGTTGACATCGTCTTTGTGCAAAGGTGAATCTGTGTGCAGACCCTATGTCCCCAGCTCAGAGACAAGGTTGCTGCCTTTGCCTGTTGCATACCTTCAGGGCACTGTAAATTCGGAGCAATCAGGATCCCCATCCTGAAACCTGTGCACAGCTGGCCCAGGCTGTGACATGTCAGTGCACCTCTAATAACGCATCTATCAGAGAGCAACAGCTTATGCTAGATAAGAGCATGGCAGCAAAGCCAGTTTTGTTTGCCTTTACAGGGCAATCATTGCTGCAGGCTGTACACTCATGCTGCAGGCTGGTGGGTACTCGCTTCCACCCCAGCACACCTTCTTTCATTGTCTATTCAAGCATATATTGAGAAAAATCTGCACTTTTAAAACAAGAATCCCACATTAGCATGCAAAGATGTGATCTCTCAAACTGACAAAAAACTTTGCTGCTTGTTGTTAGTGAGCATGCTTTGGGGCTTCAGCAGGGTCAGCTACCCATCCAGGTGCCCAGCACCTCAGCACTGAGACTAACTGGTCACACACACACCCTGCAAAGGCTGCAGGGGGAAGATAAGTGACACACAAACAGCCTGTGGTCTGAAAATACCCCACTAATTTCAGCCTCTTCCTCCATTTCCCCCCAATAATCACAGCACAGGAACAAGAAAGCTATAAGCCTGCTTGCAAACAATTTCTGAACAAACAAAAAAAAGTTAAAATATCAATGAACATGATGTTCACAAATCAGCTGAACAAGCTTTAATTTTTAGAAAACACCCACTGTCATTGTGATCAAGATTTGGAATGAAGCTATAATTATAGCATTAGCTTTCATTCCCAAATGACTAATGAATTAGGGAACCGACATTTGGAGCAATGTTTAGTTTAAAAAAAAAAAGCAAACCAACCAAACAAAAAAAAACCACACAAAACCCCCCACAAAAACAATGGCATACCAAATTTGCCTTCTATCAAGTCACAGGAGTTTCATTAACATCCAGGGTTGCTCTGGAAAAGAAATAGATTAATATGGATTTATTATAAAAAAAGAATTCATTATAGTAAAAATAATGTTTGTATAAATTACACTTAAATTATATTTTGCCAGGAAGCCAAAACTGACAATCAAAAAAATGAGCACAGATGTTCTCCTGGCACATTTTCACTTCAACTCTTTCTATTCAAGTTTCTCTAAAATAGATGATTGAATAAGAGGATGTAACACCAGGCTACATACCTTTCTATCCAACTCAGGTTCACAGATCTTTTCTTTCCATCTGTATTCACAAACCTATGGGCCATATTGGTGGGCCATATTTCCTGGATACTGAACATGGCAACTGATATTTTAAAGAAATACATTTTACAGAAGTACAAGCTCTGCAGCTGTTATGGTGCCTGTTTTTTTTTTCCAGCCCTCTGCACTGCATGCCATTATGTTATAGTTGAATTTAAAATAAATCGAGTCCAAAACAGATTCAATAAATATTTATTGAGGTAGGAAGGCAAAAGCAGCGCTGGGCGGCCGGGGAGTCGCAGCTCCACCAAAGGCTCGCAAATTCAAGCAAGCTGAGTAGCTCTTTTTATCTTCAGGGAGGTCGGTTTCGACATCTTCGGTACGCCCCTCTGTAGCTTCTTGCTTGAGGTAGTTTAGATAAAATGTCGGCCACAGAATCAGCTTAAAACAACACATTCTGATAACATTGTGGTTAAGCTTTTTGTCAAACAGGAGTTCCCATGTTGGTGTAGCAAGATAACATTGTGGACATGTCTCTTCTGGTTAAACAGGGAGTTCTCAAGACTGCCACAATGGGTTCGTTCCTCTTGCTTAAGTTGTTTGATCAGCAAATCACCTTTAGTTACTTATTACAATTAGAAGTCCAAAATGAAACCAAATGTGCAGTTCTTAGAAAATTAACTAATTCAACAGCTTGGAGAGAGTAAGTGCTACAACAAATCACGTTAAAAACTTTAGAAAGTGCTGAGTCGACAGCAAACTTTGCTGAGTCTATTAACTGGTTTCAGGGAAAATTATGCCTGTGCCTACAAAACCTTGCTTTTTGTTCACGAGAGGTATTAGGGAATTTCATTTCAAATGAGACCTTGAAGATCAGGCCTCTGCAGCCCTTCTGAAAGTCCCTGTGAGTATGGTGTCATCATTTTGTCCAGGAGGCTCCTCCAGTGCGTTGATGATAACTTTTTGACACAGGTGGTGCAGGAGCCAACAAGGAGAGGAGCACTCCTCAACCTGGTACTGACAAACACAGAGGGACTGGTGGAGGACATGAAGGTTGGGGGCACCCTTGGCTGTAGTGATCATGAAATGATAGAGTTCAGGATCATGGGTACTATGCACAAAACAACAAGAAGTAAAATCGCAACCTTGGACTTCAGGAGGGCTAACTTTGACCTCTTCAAGAAACTGCTTGCAGAGATCCCGTGGGCTAGGGCTCTGGAAGGCAAGGGGGCTCAAGAGAGCTGGTTGGTATTCAAAGACCACTTCCTCCAAGCTCAGGATCAGTGCATCCCTAAGAGAAAGAAATCAGCCAAGGGATGCAGGAGACCTGCATGGTTGAGCAGGGAGCTTCTGAAAAAGCTCAAGTGGAAGAAGGAAGTTTACAGTAAGAGGAAGAAGGGACTGACCCCTTGGGAGGATTACAAGAATGCCACCAGAGCATGCAGGGATGAAACAAGGAAAGCCAAGGCCTCCTTGGAATTAAACCTGGCCAGGGATGTCAAGCTCAACAGGAGGGGCTTCTACAAGTATATTGGAAGCAAAAGGAAGACCAGAGAAGTTGTGGGCCCACTGTTGAATGAGACAGGAGCCACGGTGACGGAGGATGCGGAGAAGGCGGAGTTACTGAATGCCTTCTTTGCTTCGGTCTTTACTGCTCGGCCCAACCCTCAGGAGTCCCAGGCATTGGAGGAAGTAACGGGGAAAGAGGAAGACTTCCCTTGGGTTGAGGAGGATCGAGTGAGGGATCAATTAGGTCAATTAGATATTCACAAGTCCATGGGCCCCGATGGGATGCACCCGAGAGTGCTGAGGGAGCTGGCGGAAGTCATTGCTGGGGCAATCTCCATCATCTTTGAAAGGTCCTGGAGAACAGGCGAGGTGTCTGAGGACTGGAGAAAAGCCAACGTCACTCCAGTCTTCAAAAAAGGCAAGAAGGAGGAGCCGGGGAACTACAGGCCAGTCAGCCTCACCTCCATCCCTGGAAAGATGATGGAACAGCTCGTTCTGGGCGTCATTTCAAGGCATGTGGAGGAAAAGAAAGCTATCGGAAGTAGTCAACATGGATTCACCAAGGGGAAATCATGTCTGACTAATCTGATAGCCTTCTATGATGGCATGACTGGATAGAGAGATGAGTGGAGGACAGCAGATGTGGTCTACCTTAACTTAAGCAAGGTGTTTGACACCGTCCCCCGCAGCATCCTCATAGGGAAGCTTAGGAAGTGTGGGCTAGATGAATGGACAGTAAGGTGGATAGATAACTGGTTGAAAGAGAGAGCTCAGAGGGTAGTGATTAGGGGCACAGAGTCTAGTTGGAGGTCAGTGACAAGTGGTGTCCCCCAGGGGTCAGTACTGGGCCCAGTCCTCTTCAATATATTCATCAATGACCTGGATGAGGGGATAGAGGGCACCCTCAGCAAGTTTGCTGATGACACAAAGCTGGGGGGAGGGGGGGTGGCTGACACACCGGAAGGCTGTGCCACCATACAGAGAGACCTGGACAGGCTGGAGAGTTGGGCAGAGAGGAACCTTATGAAATTCAACAAGGGCAAGTGTAGGGTGCTGCACCTGGGGAGGAATAACCCCCTGCACCAGTACAGGTTGGGGGCTGACCTGCTGGAGAGCAGCTCGGTGGAAAGAGACCTGGGAGTCCTGGTGGACAACAGGATGACCAGGAGCCAGCAATGTGCCCTCGTGGCCAAGAAGGCCAATGGCATCCTGGGGTGCATCAAGAAGAGTGTGGCCAGCAGGTCGAGGGAGATCATCCTCCCCCTCTACTCTGCCCTGGTGAGGCCGCACCTGGAGTACTGTGTCCAGTTCTGGGCTCCCCAGTTCAAGAGGGACAGGGAACTGCTGGAGAGGGTACAGCAGAGGGCTACCAAGATGATTAGGGGACTGGAACACCTCTCTTATGAAGAAAGGCTGAGGGATTTGGGTCTCTTCAGTCTGGAAAAAAGACGACTGAGGGGGGATCTTATCAATGCTTATAAATACTTAAAGGGTGGGTGTCAGGAGGATGGGGCCAGGCTCTTTTCACTGGTGCCCAGGGACAGGACAAGGGGTAACGGGCACAAACTTGAGCATAGGAAGTTCCACCTAAACATGAGGAGGAACTTCTTTACTTTGAGGGTGGCAGAGCACTGGAACAGGCTGCCCAGAGAGGTGGTGGAGTCTCCGTCTCTGGAGACATTCAAAACCCGCCTGGACACTGTTCCTGCGCAACCTGCTCTAGGTGACCCTGCTCTGGCAGGGGGGTTGGACTAGATGATCTCCAGAGGTCCCTTCCAACCCTATGATTCTATGATTTGCTTAGGACCGGTTTATGATTAATTTTGTCAGTTTGTAGCATTAACTCAAAAAAACCCAAGCCCCAGAACCAATCAAAGAAATCCAACCCCAAAACTTCAGCTCCCTCAGCAAAGCAAGAACTGTATAAATATCATGGGTAATTGACAGAAGCATTTCAAATGGTCCAAGTGAAAAGCCGCATTTTTAAAATTAAATGCAAGCAAATATCACAACCAAGGGCTGCTTGCACCACTGCAATTTTATCTCATCCTTTTTTCACCTGAACCCTTCCATTCAAAAATATTTAGAACTCTGCAATTACTTTCAAATTTACCCAAAATGACTTTATTTTGCCAGCAAACCATGCAACTGACAAATTTCAACCATCTTGGGGCCCTTTGAGAACGGCCACACAAAGTTCTGCCTCCCTGTAGATATTACCCTCAAGTCTTGCTTAAGGATGAGAGCTGAACTAAAGCGATTCTTTTATTTTAGACTCCTTTTTTATTTTATTATTAATATTTCTTTTATTTTGGACTTTTTTATTTTATTAATATTCCATTAAAGTACTCTAGTTTTTTCTAAATGCATAAATCTCCTTATACCTCTACTTCCTTTCCTTGGAGTGAGATGTGGGAGAGAGCATCTGTCATCTTGTCATTGGCCAACTTGGCCTGAACTGTGACATCCTGGTTGCTCCGATGCTGGGACAATGGAGCTGACATCATAGACTTAGAAGGTAGAGAGGCTAAGCAGTTGGGAAACCTAGCCAGAGATGGAGGTACTGATAAAGCGATTGGTAAGAAAACAAACACTCTCAATCTCTGGAGGCAACTGGTATCAGCTGTAAAGGGCAGGTATCACTTTAAGGATGATTCAAAAACCCGGATATAATGAAAAGAAAAAAGGATATAATGAAATAGAGACAATATAAAAAATATATACAAAACCGGATCAAGTTCCTAGGAAGATGTCACTGGCAGGCACTAGGAAAGTCCCAGACTAGACTCAGTGACAAATGGGAACTAGAACACACTGACTGGGATCAAAAGGCAGATGAGCTGACAGGGTCCTCCTCAGACAGCAGCCATTGAAGAATAAGAGCCATTGAAGAAAAGCCAACCTGGCCCCTTTGATCCCTCAGCTTCTATACTGAGTATGGCCAATGGGATGGAATACCCTATTGGTCAGTTTGGGTCACCTGACCTGTCCACTCCTCCCCACAGGTGCAAACCCTCCACGGGTTAAACAACCATGTCAGCTGACCCTGGTTGCCACAGCAACAAGGTTAAGCAAGAGCCTCTCTCATTGAACAGAAAGTTGGCTCTGCTCTACCCCAAATCAGGATATAGGAGATAAGTGTTTCCCCTTTATGATGCCTAAAGTCCTTCCTCATATTTTGCAAATCCTTCATAGAGAAGGATTTAACAATTATCTCTGCATCTGAATTCTCCTCCTGCGTTAATGCTGCCTGAGAAGAATGCTCTCCTGGATCTGCTTTAGAAGGACCCTTTTTTTCCTTTGTCTGCTTTAGAAGGACCCTCTCTTGGATCTTCGTCAGAAGAATCCTCTCCCGTGTTGTCTGGCTTGGGCTGGTCTCTGTCGTAAGAGGCAGGGGAACAAGGTGATTTTCTTTTCTGCTTCCTGGTCACTGTGGCAACTTGTGCCAGTTCTGTTGGCGTTTGAGAAGTAGCCGTGCTCGTTGTCGGGGCAGCCGGAGCACCGACAGCGCTCGTTGTCGGGGCTGGAGCGGCTGGTGCTGCTATGGGCGGGGGAGGGACTGGCGTGGGGGGGGCAGGCGGCGGGGTAACTTTTACGGCAGGCTGTTGAGTGACTGGTGCCGGGATGGGCCGGGGCGGGGCGTGGCTTCCACCGGGGCCGGAGGCAGTGACGTGGATTTGCTGGTACGGGCGAGGCGTGGGCGTGGCCTATGCTGCTCACTGTGGGGTACCTTGATGAGTTGTTTGTGTCTCTACTATCTGTGATTTCGCCCGTGGGGTCTGAGTAGCAATATCACGTCACATAATACTCACTCCTGTACTGTTATTGAAGAAAAAAACACCCCTGCAACACATTCAGGAAAACCGACAACAAAATCGCTATCATATGAAAGTAACATTCATTCTCTCAAACAGTCCAAAGGTTTTCCATCCCCTAATTCTGATAGTGTCACTTTGGCATAAACATTAAAGGGCAAAGTAAATTTTCACCAGGTAAAATCAAAAGTGTAATTAGGAAGGAATCCATCATGTGATGCTCGAGATATGCAGGTAGAACCATTATCCAAGCAACCATTTTATACATCTGAAGGCCAATCCACACCAACATAGCACACTTAAACCACTGCATCCAAACACAAAGAACAAATAAACCATGCAATATATTTGGCCAGTTAAACACCACTGCATCAATTCACTTCATACAAAGCTCTCTAAAGACACGATATAACATTTCATGTAAGAAAGACATGATGTGAGCTGTCTGTTCTCCCTGAGCAAGCTGGAATGCAAACTATTCAGGCAACCTGTCAGAGCTCTGGTTGAGCTCCGTTTGAGCCCCACGTTGGGCACCAATAAATCTGTTGTGGTTTAGGCTGAATTGGACAATGACCAGCAACAGACGCTCTCCCCCCACCTCTCACTCCAAGGAGAGGAGGGAGAGATATATATAGATTTACTAGTTTAGATGGAACTAAGCTACTTTAATGAAATATTAGTAATAAAATAAAAAGGAAATAATGAAATAGATACAGTATATACAAAACTGTATCAAGCTCTCAGGTTGACATCACTGTCAGGCACTGGGGAAGTCCCAGGCTGGACTCAGTGACAGGTGGGAACTGGATTCCACAGATGGAGTCAGGAACCCACGTATTGGGATCAAAGGCAGATGAACAGACAGGGTCCTCCTCGGACATCAGCCATTGAAGAAAGAGGGCTGACCCTTTGATCCCTCAGTTTTTATACTGAGTGTGATACAGATGGGATGGAATACCCTGTTGGTCAATTTTGGGTCACCTGTCCTGTCCGCTCCTCCCTGCAGGTGGGACCCCTCTAGGCTTTTCCGTTTCCAACCCTCCAACAGGGTAAATAACAAAATTAGCTGACCTTGGTTGTTATAGCAATAAGTATAAGCAAGAGCCTCTCTGCATACCATTCCTTGGCATTAACTATAAACATAGGTTTATCACTCTGAGAACGAACCATTTTCAGCACAACATGCTGTTAATTTCAGAGCATTAGAAGAGGCCTAGCTAAGAAGTAAAATTACTGAACAGAAAGTTGGTTCTGTTCTACCTCAAACCAGGACAACCTTAAAAAGAAATAGTTTTATTTATTTGCAAATAAGAGCTACTATCACATTCCCATATAACCTAATCCCCAGCAGCTCTGCTCTCTCCCATGCCTGTTCTGGCCAGCTCTGCTCTGACACCCCTTGGGCCCAGGTGACTGCAGAATTAAGACAGTAATTCTTATTGTGACACTAAGATAAATGTCTTTTTTTTACAAAAGCCTCTTTTTAGAGGAATTTGATACCATTTAATGATTTGATTCTTGTCGTGGTTTTGGACAGATTGGCCAATCAGAACAACAGATGCCCCCCCCCCCAAAGAGAGGAGAGGAAGAGATAAGGAGATTTACGAGTTTAGAAAAAAGAACTACTTTAATGAATAATAATAAATAAGAAAATAGTAAATAATAATAGAATAATAAAAATTAAAGAAAAAAGTATACAATATATACAAAACTGTATCCAGCTCCCAGGATGACGATCGCGTCACCAGCAGACACAGGGAAAGTCCCAGACTGGAGTCAGCAGTGGACAGGAGCTGAATTCCTGAACTAGAGTCAGGAATGCTCAGATCGGGATCAAAGGCAGACGAACAGACAGGGCCCTCCTCAGATGTCGGCCACTGATGAAAGAGCAAGCCAGAGCAGCCTTGCCCCTTTGATCCCTCAGCTTTTCTACCTAGCATGATGCATATGGGATGGAATACCCTGTTGGTCAGTTTTGGGTCACCTGTCCTGTCTGCTCCTCCCTGCAGGTGGGACCCCTCTATGCTTTTCCGCTTCCGACCCTCTAACGGGGCAAACAGCGAAGTGAGCTGACCTTGGTTGCTATAGCAATAAGTCTAAGCAAGAGCCTCTGTGCGTACCATTCCTTGGTATAATCAGGTCTTATCCCTCTGAGAGTGAACAGTTTCCGAACAATATGCTGTTAATTTCAGACTTTAGTCAGTTAGAAGAGGCCCATCTAAAAAGTAAAATTACAAATCAGAAAATTGGTTCTGTTTTACCTCAAACCAGGACAATTCTGCAAGAAGCGCACCCAGCTGAGCCCCGAATCAATACAGAATTCATTAAAGGACCCAGGCATGGGCTTGATCTCTAGGCAGAACAACAAGGTCTCTCTCTCTTTCTCTCTCTTTTTACCACACTGCCAGCACAAAAAGGTATGAAACACGCAGGTAAGACTTAATAAATCAATAGAAGGACTTATAGCTTATCCTTTTTTTTTTTTTTTAATTGAAGGATGAAATATAGGAAAAGGACCACAAGAAGCAAGGAGAGAGAACTAGGGAAAGGCAGCAGATGTTGTAAAAGATCTACTTTCATGTTCCCTGTGCACCAGAAATGGGCAGATATATGTTGGCAGAGCTACAGTCAGAGTCCATAGCGATGCTACATCTTATGCATCTGGAAGCTATTTGGCAGGGTGTAGACTTCAAATATTTTCTGCTTCAGCTGGTTTCAGACATAACCAGGACAGTTATGTCAGACAGTTATGTTCAGACATAACCAGGACATAATCAGCTCAGGACAGCTCAACCTACAGGCTCATTAAAGAAGGCATTCACCCCAGCTTAGGCGCACTCCATCTGTTGTCAGAAACAGGCATGAGGCTGGGGTTTGCTCTCCCCCCTTTGGCTACGTGGTGCCAGTAACATTCAGTAATGAGAATGTTAATAGAGAAACAGGGAGGAGAGCAGGGAGAAGAAAACGGCACCACAACTCAGCAAAGCCTGTCCTCATATCAAGAAACAAAACGTACTCGGACAAAATCCAGGGTGTGAGTTAACTTGAATGCAGAGCAAGCCATTCAGGAAATAAGAAGATCCGTGCTGCACAGGAACACAGAAGGGTTAAATTAGTGTCCATGTGCTTTTTTGCAGAAAGCCCTCCATTTAAAAAAAAAAATAAATAGAAGAAGGAAAGGATTGGTCTCTCTGCCCTAGAAGAACGGCCATCTTAAGCCAGCAGGAAAGAAGAGGTATGTTGCTGGGTTCAGGGCTGCTGACATTGCACTGACCCAGCATGGGAGCTCCCAGCAGTCACCAGAGGTTAACTCTGCTTTGGTAAGAAACATTTCCCAGCAGAGATGCATTTCTGGGACCACCCCATATTCCAGCTAGCGTAATTCAGTGTCTGTGAGCTACCTGCCATGCCTAGTGAGGAGAGAGCAAACCACTGGCATAGTACATGATATACCCCATCAGGATGAGACCCCTGTGTGTGGCATGGCTTGCAGCAACCAGTCTGCCTGAGCACAGTGGGGGGTCACCATGACCAGGTAAGCATCCCACTGCCTGTAGCCCTGCTAATGGTGCACACCCAGCAGGTATGTAACAGACTGCTGCAGACCAAGGCTTTCCCCACCTTGCAGCATAGGTCCCAGCTGTGCTGCCGCGGGAAGCAAGCCAGGGACTTTCACTGGTGAAGAAAGATGTCTACTGCAAAACAAGGAGCTCGTGGAGAGCCAGGGACTGAGCTCCACCCCTGTGAACTGACCATGGACTATCCAGCCAACATTTCCTTCATTTTCTCCTCTCTAAGTCTCAACCATTCTCAGGAACTTGAAGCAATACATTGATCCTTTCAATGCTTAGCACACTTAAAGACATCATATCTCCTTAATTTAGATATAGAGTATTTTACATGCCTCTAATTCTGCCTTCATCTTCTCTGTCCAGAGCCATCCTGGAATTAAAACAGGAAGAGTAGAGGAATGGGATGAAATGGCATCTAAAAGTAGCATGCCAAGATGTTAGCACTCAATAATGGTGTCAGTGTGTTGCGTGAAAAGGGGCAAAGCGGTTTTGGCAGAAAATAAACCCCCTTGCGTTCTAACACTCCTCACCGAGGTGGGAGGCTAGGTGTGGCTAGGTTTAAATTCTGAGTGATGCCCAATTCAGCACTATCAGTCCAGTCGCGTTTAATATGTATTAAACTATTACGATTTGGATACACTAATAGTGGACTGCACCTTCAGTCTAGTCATGCTCATGAACTAGCATGACCACTCTCGAGTCTTTGGTCGCGTTCAGTGAGAAACCGAAACGACTAGCTACTTAAAAAAAAGTGCAGTTTATTTAAACAACAGATATACAGGTTCTTAGGATTGCCGGTGATAAATACACTGTCTGCAAAGCACGTGCAAATGAAAGTATTGTTACATATACAAAACGCGCGACAAAGTTATAAACGATACAGCCTGGCTCTAAAAGTAGAAAAGAGAGTCTCTAGAGAAATTTCTAAGTTTCCCGAGGAAGCACTCGGTATAATCTAAGTCTTACCCAAAGGCGTCCCTATGGGGGGGAAGAGAGGCTCAGCCCGTCAACCGATCCCAGAAGTCAGTGATGGAATTCTTTGCGATGGTGTCTTCCCTGGGTATCCCCCCTCTCTCAGGCTATTTTTATACTATGTGTTATCTTCAAGGTGGCGTTTGAGTGACTTTAGTCATACATACTTTTATCATGATTGGTGTAAATTTTTCTCGCTTCACAATTAAAGGTATAGTTTATGAGAAATTCAG
Organism: Rissa tridactyla; assembly: GCF_028500815.1. Lineage (NCBI taxonomy): Eukaryota > Metazoa > Chordata > Aves > Charadriiformes > Laridae > Rissa > Rissa tridactyla. The sequence continues at coordinate 5,220,662 of NC_071496.1, forward strand.
GGCGCAGACTCAAGAAGGAGTGGTCGCACCTTGGAGACAGGTAGCCTTCGGGATGGAGGTGTGTTTTGGTATTATAATGACATTATAATGAGCAAAGTTCGCACAAAGGACAGCATTTCATCAAAATTTGACAAAATGTTGGCTCTGAGCATTGAGCGGGCAGCTAATTGGCAGCTTATCTGTTTCATGGTATCATCCCATTCCCGTATCCGCTATACATCATAAGGTAAAGCCGTGGAATAATTGCATCCCGTCCCGTACCTCATGTAGCTTATCAGGGAACCACAGGTGTTGTGTCCTTCATGCCAGCTGCGGCTATTTTCTACCTCAGAAGCCTCTTGATTTTATACTTTTCCTTAATGTGTGAACAATGCTGTACTTTTGTATTCTTGGCCAATTTAGTATTTATTCCACATAATCCACCCCGTGACTACAGTCACTCAAGCTCCACGATACTCAATACTGATAGGAAAGATCACATGTGTTCTTGTGGTGAGGGATATCAAGTGCAAATACATCTCGTGGAGTGATCAAACGAGTTAAACTTCATCATAATCCAAAGTCTAACATACAAAACAATTGTCAAAGCGAAGCACAATACAATGAGTATTAGTAAAACAACAACAGGATGGAGCATCTTGTTATAAAGTCCTGTAACTGTCGGTGACCATCCAAAAAGAGCATCTCCCCATTCATGTCCTCCGTCTCTCTTGACTCTTTCCAGCACTTGGTGTATTTCTTCAACATCATGATGGACGGTAATCAAAGTTCTTTGTCCATTTTCTTGGGCCTCTTTCAACAGTCGCTTCAATTCATCGTGTTGTAGCAGCTTCTTCACCAGTGAGAGATTCATTCCGATAGGGGTAGGCAACAAATCTCGAATCAATGTATAATTAGATTGTAGCAATTGAAAAGACATAACAGGAGCTGAATAATTGAAGTCACATCTGATAATGTTAGTAAAGTTACAAACACAAAGATTTGAGTGATTACTTATATCAACTACTATGTCATCTATGAATACAAGACTACAGGGAGACCTCATGCAAACGCACCCTTTCCCAATATATACAAGCACAGTTTCTGGGGTTTCATCGGGATGTATCTCAAAGTGACAAACATTCTGGTTGGTGTCAAGACAAATGTCTTGTGCTTTGAGGGTATTACTCTCACAAATGAATCCTTGTTGGTCTCGTGAAACACATGCGTCAACATCAACAGTTTGCCATTTATTCTCATTTTGTTGTGCCCACACTCTATGCTCTATTGGATGGAGTATAGCTCCTTGGTGATTCAACCCCAGCGCAATGATTGGGTATATGGTGTATACCAAAGCATTGCGTATTGTTAAGACAAAAGCTGTGGCCTTGCTCTCGGTGGGATCGTAGGTGAAATTAACCAGATACCACCAGGACTGAAATTTTTTCTCAAACTCAATTGCGTTATCCCATATTACTTTTCGAATTTCAGCGGGCAAGGTGCCTTCTTCACCTTCCCTTATGATTGCGGCTGTCATAGATTGCATCCACAATTGGGCTTGGATACAACTAAGAGCCAAGGAAACATTGTTTTGGGTCGTACCAAGTGCATCTGTGATCAGCTGATGGTCTTTTTCACCCGTTTCTTCCCACTGAGGCAATATATTCGATAAAAGCCATTGGTGGTTTCCCAATGCTAGTAGAGAGGACTGTAGGGGATGTCTTAATTTGTCCAGATCAGTAGTGGTTGTGACTAGTTTGTTGGCAAGTATCTCAGCATCTATACTATTCAAGACTCCCAGGCCTGTTCCTAAGATACCAGTCACATCCCTCTTCAGTCGTTGTGAAGTGGCAAGAGTTCGTCTGCGTAACCATGCTGACCATCCTGCATAAGATGTACTCAGGAATGGTAAGCAGGTGGGTTTGATCGCAGAGATTTTAATCTGCATTGACAATTCTACTCGTTTGAGGGAATATGTGGGATTAAACAGTATCTGTTGTTGACCTGTGTGTTTAATAACATAAGGGCCAATGTGGAAAATGTAAGGAGTTAGACTAATGGAGGGCTTAGAAGGTACGCCTTTGAGAGTTTGTGGGGGTGTAGGTTCTGGATTCATTTCAGCAAGTTCAGGTGTATTTGAGTCAATCATAAATTCAAATAACAATTCTGTGCCCTTGTAGCCCCAAATACAATACACTACTGTAGGTTTGATGAAAGTGAAATTGTGCCAGCAATCTGAATTTGGCTCCATAATTTTGTAACAATCAGTGTTGTATTTGTCTGGTTTGGTAGAGTCTACATAGATGGTTTTAATTACAGTTGGCCTGTGGTGAGTAGACCCATTGATAAATCGGCAACCAATGTGTATTCTCTTTCCAAGGGTGGCCTCGATTTTAGCCATTTGAAGTGATTCATTCCATCTCCATTTATCTCTGGAATACACTTCACTTCCTTGTATAACCAGAGTGGAGAGATTTAAACCCCTTTTGTTTTCTGGTGTTCCAGTGCTTGCAGTGTACCGTGACAATGCATTATCCCAAAGCTCAGGTGCTACGTCTATCTTGAATTCAAATAGCAGTGCTATTTCATCCTGTTGCCAACGACAAGTTACAAGAGCGGGTTCCACAAGAGTAAAATTATACCAGCAATCCCACTTGTCGGTGACACAGTGCTTTGTTGTCATTGAGCGTGGGTTCTGAGGGTGAAATATCTCTATTCTCATGGCCTTCTCATGGTTTGAGCCGTTGATCATTCTACACCCTACTCAGATTTCCACCCCTGCCTTACCTTTCAGGACTGGGTACCAACTATTCCAGGTCCACTCATGTAACACCTCATTTTCCTGTAGAACTACAGTGGCCAAACTCAATTCTCCCTTTCTTGTACCTGCCATCACATTGTGTTTAACAAAGGCTTGAGACCATGGCCACTCTGGGTCTCTCTGACTACAAACAACAGGGAATAAAAAGGTAAAACTGAATGGCATCGATTCCATCTGCCAATTCGTCATTTTAGAATTTGGGCCTCCAGATAGCCATACATAATAAAAATAGTATTATTGCCAGGATCAACGTCAGGATTCCCTGGAGACACTCAAAGTTAACGTAGGCCAATCCGTCTGTACAGTTCATCCAAGGTTCCTGTAAGACACAAAGGAAAAGAAAATCTGCTCGGTCTTATTCGACCGATGGGGTTAAAAAGAAGGCGAGATCCACCGGGTGCTGATCCGGTGTATCTTCCCTGAACAGTCTTTGGCTTCCCATGCATAGGGATTTTTGGGAGTAGCTAGCACCATTGGTACCGTCCCAATTTGAGGCATTTTCACTAGCACAGGTTGCCCAGGGTGAAATCTTCCTGGGTATTTTCCCGGTTCATTGGGAGCTTTTGGAGTGATGATATTGGCAGATACACAGAAAGCTTTCATTTTAGGACAGCCGTCTCCACTCCATCTGTTATTTAATTGATAGATGGCATCATCCAATCGCAAATGCCAACCAGGTTCATGAGTTTTTGCAAAACGCTTAACCAATCCATTGGTGCGTTCAACAATGCCATTAGCCTGGGGATAATAGGGAGTATGAAATACCCATCGAATCCCTTCTTCTTTGGCCCAGTCTTGTACCACCGAAGCGGCAAAGTGTGAACCGTTATCACCTTGGATTTCCTCGGGAAGGGGAAGTGTGCTGAACCACCCTTTTAGGCCTTTCACTGTGTTGTCCCCAGTAGCTGATTTGAAACTGCTGGCCATAGTGAGGCTGGAGATAATCTCCACTCCTACCAGGACATATCTTTTCCCACCTGATGATCTCAAGGGCCCAATATAATCAATCTGCCATGAATGCCACAACGTTTTCTTGTTCCGAATGTGTAAGGGAGGTGCCTTACTCGGATGATCTTTACTGAGTCGTAGGCGACATTGTGAACAGGCAGTTACTACTTGTTCGCACAGCTTAACCGACACAGGCCACCCCCGGGCTAGACCTTCCTGATACAGGTCAGCACGGCCTGTGTGGCCACGCTTAACATGTAACCATTCGAGTAAGCGTTCACATTCCCGACCATCATCTACAACATCAATTTGCTGTAGCCGCGTGAGGCTATCTACCTGTTGGTTGAATTGAGTAGTGATCGAGTTTGAACAATCATGGCCTTTTACTCAACCAATGTGCAATGTTCTCTGTCCTCCTATTTCTAACAGTTGCTTCCAACTGTCCGCCTCCCAAATCGGGACTCTATTCACCTGCCAATCGTTGGCTGCCCAGTGTCCTATCCATTCAGTGGCTCCTTTAAAAACAGCATATGAGTCAGTGTAAATGGAGGTGGCCCCATGTTGTGCAGCTAGTAGGACAGCTCTGAGTTCCCCTACTTGTGCACTACCCTCCCCTGTTTCAATTGCTCTTTCTCCCGTTGCTACTTCAGTGCTACGGCCTTATATTTCCACTTATTGTTTTCACGGTGAGATGACGCATCAGTAAACCACACTCCTGTAAGATCACTGCCTTCTTTCAGAGGAGGTGCTTCTTGGATCGGAGATGGTCTGTTTGGTGGGGATTGGAACAATAGGGCACCATCTATATCCTTTTGCAGCTTGGATACTTTAACACTGCCTTCAGAGACTGGCATGATTTCATTAATGCCTTCTAAATAAGCATACCACTTTC